>NW_026889779.1:15275000-15862500 GCF_033153115.1 Saccostrea echinata
TCTAGGAAATCACAGTGGGTTAGAATACTTCTTTATTGCTTTGTTATAACTACAAAAATGAAAAATGATTATTTTGTTAATAGCATGTTTTTCTTTCTTTTTTCAAAAAAAAAAAAAACATCAACAAACCCAGATGATGCTGCTGGATTCAGAAAGACAGTTAACTTTCTTGGCCTCTCTCCAATGCTTATCTTGACATCTCCAAATTTCTGCAATAGTAAGGTTGGATATCAGTTATCTGTTTTATCAATCAGCTTAAATATCTGGAAATTTTTTTAATTATATGAGTTTGAAACTCACAACAATGAAGGAGATATAACAGAACTACAGTTCTAGGTATGGAAAACATATATCTGGGATAAAATGAAGTAGCCACACACCAATTTTTTTTTACGATCAAGTACGGGTAATGTTACTAAATGTTAATGATATTCCACTTACAGAATTATCAAAGGTTATTGAGTAGCAATATTGTCCTATACTGGTATACATGAATCCACTTCATAAAACTTCTTGACTATTGAACAATATATACTATATACTATAGATATACATGTATCTGTACTTACTTATTTTATGTTTGGTAGGTATCCAGAAGAGATTAATGAAAAATATCATATTGTTTCAAAACTACCAGTATGGTATCATACTCTCTCATTCTGATGATATTGTAACAGGAAAGGAGAATGTATGGCTGGACTGGGAATCGAACCCATTAATACAATATTAATTAATTCCTACCATCATGATAAGTGTATCATACATAACCAAACATTGAAGACATCATTTTATCTATTTACTCTGTTTACTTGCTTTTGATTTAGATTTTACACTGCAATAAAAATTTCACAAGTTTAGCATGCTCTGAAAATTAATACAGTTGAACTTTGATATCTGGAGCACAGATATCTCGACATGGATATGTCAAAGTGATTTGAAAGTCCCAAGCCCTCCTTCTTTAAGTATTTTACCCCTGATATCTCGAACCCCCACATATCTCGAAGTTTTTTCTCGGTCCCATCGAGTTTGAGATAACGAGGTTTAACTACACATACCTTTGCTTCTTTACAGTACTCTCTTCTTAACAGATCCTCCCTGGAGCAAAAGAACATATGTTTATATCTTCAAAGACACCATGATATATTTTACAACTACAGGTACTCTGTATTTAAGAGTAACTTCTCTCCTAATTTTTGTTTTAGCTTAAGTATATCGTTATTCATATTTAAGAATAAATGCTACAAATGTAAAATTCATGAGTTATTAAATTCCTGGAGAGTTTACATATCAAAAGAATTATTGCCAGATAAAATTATTGAGAAAAGACGTTATTTTAATAAGTAAACTTTATCAATTAAGGAAACATAATGTTATCAAGTGTAATGTTAAGCAGATTCTCTGAGCAAAAATACAGCTCACAAGGCAAACTCTTAGAGCAACACCAGTCTATTACACACTGATCCAACAGATTTTTTTTTAAAAAGTGCTACCCACGATCCCCCATAAATTGCATATAGCTGCCCAAACTACATTCTTGCATTAACCAAACCAAAGTTCACAAAAAAACTAGAGGCATTGTGAGCACTGAGCTCACATAATGATACCCCCATATACCCTCCCATTTGAGTATAATGACAAAGTCCATTTTTTGCTATGGGATAGCCTAAATTTCTGTCTGATCAAAACATAAAGTATGAGGTGCACAATGGCACTATATACCCCGGTAAAAAAGTTAAATTTTATTCAGTTGTATAGGAGGAGTTGAGGATAAGAAATATGCACCCCTTATATTATAGAAAGAATGGCAGTGTGCATGTTTTGCTATGGGAAACCTAAAATATGTGTCCAATCAAAAAGTAAAATAAGAGGTGCACAATGGCACTATGTAACACAAATCCTGTGAAAGTATCATTAAATTTTATTCAGTGGTATAGGGGATATAGGAGAAGATGCAGATAAGAAATGGATACCCGAAAGCATAACGGACAGACATACAGACGGATGGACAGACACCCCCATCACTATACACTACCTGCTTTTCAAGCAGGGGGGTACAAAAAAAGTCTTTGCCTTGAAAGATATTGTTCACATAGATATATTTAAAGATCTTTGATAAAAGATTGCACTTTTGAAGACTCTGCCTTGGAATGGGTGTGTCCAACCCTTAACCTTCCAAATGTTCTTGTGTGGTTTGAAGCTCAAGCGAGTCTAAGTTAAAAGTGTATATAAATGATTTTGATGATATCCAGTAGCAAGAACGCAACTGTGCTCACCCCAACTATGCTTGCCCGTCAAACTTATTAGCTAATATTAGCTATTACACTTCATAAACCAAGACTCAGCTGCTCAAATACCTGTGCCATCAGCTTCGATTAAAAAATATGAACATAATCAGGGAGCGCAGCAAGCTCAATAGACTAAGACCAGAGAAAATTCAAATTTAAATTGGTATACTTGTCAAGCAAATTTTTCTGTGAAGCCTTCTCCGAATTCCTTCGCTTCCAGGATTCCATGCAATAATGGCAAATAAACAGTTCTGAAGTTATCATGTATTAAGATTATCGTGCAGAGAGCTTACAATAAACAAAAAAATAATTGCATCTACTATCATAATGCCTTTCATTACAAAATTGCAAAAGGGTCTTTTTAGAATCAGTTACGGAAATGCAACTTACATAGGATGTCTTGTGACGTCACAGTCTAGACTGTCTCGTGCGGTTTGAAGTTAGAAGAGGCGGTTTAAAGTGTAGCTACCTAAAGTTTTTTTTTTTTACAAAGAGGATATTCAATGTTTTGTAGTTGGATATGGAATTTATTTCAATCATGAGAAAAGATTTTTTGATATTTTCATGAGTGCTGCATTCGCAGTGCAAAGTGCGAGCCCCTGGGTGGAGAGAAAATTCGGACTGTGCACATCCATCCAAACGAATTTTTTTTCCGCAGTAACCTCTAGACCCACAATGCAACGCTTATTGCATCTCTACATTCTCACTGTAACAACAAAAGTTCGACAAGAAATAAACTCACCTTGATTTAAAGAATATTGCAGATAAAAAACAGATTTAATTTTCTTCATTTGAAATTGGCATTGTTCAGGTTTCAGTTTGGTAATGCAACTTACATACGACGTCATGGTCTAGATGTACCAAATGTCACGTGTGGATAGAAGAGACGGATCAAAATTAAAACTGAATAGGTATCTGCGCTCGCCCAAACGGTTATATTATCCTTTCACATTGTGAGAGAATATCACTTTCGTATCCTTTTACACTATGAGGGAATATCACTTTTATTCAATAAATAAATAATAGTATTTCACTGTTGAAAATTAAACTGCGCTCGCCCCAACGATGGCACCGTAAACAGGTCTGGCACAATCTCTTGATTAAGCTATATAGCTTGATTTAGCTATATAGCTTTATTAAGCTATTCAGAATAGCTTGATTTAGCTATTTTATCACTTTTTTCTCAAATGTGTTATTTTCCAAGTATTCACAAAAAGTCACACCTTGGTGCAGTGATGATATTCGACCTTGAACTCTTATGAAAATAATGCATGTAAAAATCACTCATCAAATTGCGTCTCCTTAAGAGACTTTGTACTCAAAGTTCTAAAAGTTTTGGGGCTATATAAAGCAATTGATACAGTTACTTCTTCAATGAAATTATAAAGGAGGCCAATTATGGTCAACAAGATGATTGGTAATAATTCAGTACAATGAGAAGCAATCATACTTATCCACCTCAACGCACACAATGTAGTGTACAGTTACCCAAACAATGGAAATTCATCTTTTGCTTAAAAGTATTCAAATGCTACAATGTTAGAACTATCTTTGATTTGGGTTGTTGGTTTGATAACCCATATTACATATATGAATAGTCAAATACTTGCGACTTTTTATCTATTTTGTACAATAACATTTTTGTGAAAACCTGCATATAAATAGCTTTATCAAGCTATTTTGAATAGCTTAATAAAGCTATATAGCTATTTCAAGCTATATAGCTTAATCAAGAGACTGTGCTGGACCTGGTAAAACCTGACATAATTAAGGGTACGTACTCAAATTTTCTGTTGACAAATTTCACTCCATATCCTGCTATAATAACAGCAAAGACGGACTTCTTCCAATTTTCTCTGATAGTTTGCAAAACTTTAATTACTTTAGCCATTTTCAAAGTCAACAACCATATTTCGAGGTATATTTACTTATAGAAACAGGCTATGAGACCATGGTCTCATCTAACTCAAAACGAGGCTATTGCTCACCGGAATGGGTTCTCTCATCTATTTTCCCCTAATCATATCCGGTTATAATGTAAGCCTTACGATTATGAAATTATTTTACTTGTATCAAGCCTTAAATTTAGACCTTAAATATAGACTTTAGTTCTGTCTTTAGGGCCATTGAGCAGTGAGGGTTCTGAAGCATTGTAAACAGATTTTAAAATGGAGAAGGCAGGTATGATAAAAATTGACTAAAAAATATATAACCATATTTCCAGGGACCTACTAGTATATAGGTCCCTGATATTAATTATTTCATTATTAAGAAGAAAATGTCCAGTTTACAAATGAGGAAAATATGACAACACACTCTGACACCTATGAACAGACAAACATACAGGGTCTTATGTTTACAACACTGTAGCAAGAGACCATTGACATAAAACAGTCTTAAACATGCATGGTCTCATGTTTACAGACTGTAGCATGAGACCATTGACATAAAACACTCTTAAACGTGGATGGTCTCATGTTTACAAACTGTAGCATGAGACCATTGACATATAACAGTCACAAACACACATGGTCTCATGTTTACAAACTGTAGCATTAGACCATTGACATATAACAGTCACAAACACACATGGTCTCATGTTTACAAAATGTAGCATGAGACCATAGACATAAAATAGTCTTAAACATGGATGGTCTCATGTTTACAAACTGTAGCATGAGACCATAGACATAAAACAGTCATAAACACACATGGTCTCATGTTTACAATACTGTAGCATGAGACCATAGACATATAACAGTCACAAACACACATGGTCTCATGTATACAAACTGTAGCATGAGACCATAGACATATAACAGTCACAAACACACATGGTCTCAATACTGTAGCATGAGACCATTGACATAAAACAGTCTTAAACATGCATGGTCTCATATTTACAAACTGTAGCATGAGACCATTGACATAAAACAGTCTTAAACATGCATGGTCTCATATTTACAATACTGTAGCATGAGACCATAGACATAAAACACTCTTAAACATGAATGGTCTCATGTTTACAAACTGTAGCATGAGACCATTGACATATAACAGTCACAAACACACATGGTCTCATGTTTACAAACTGTAGCATGAGACCATAGACATATAACAGTCACAAACACACATGGTCTCATGTTTACAAACTGTAGCATGAGACCATAGACATATAACAGTCACAAACACACATGGTCTCATGTTTACAATACTGTAGCATGAGACCATTGACATATAACAGTCACAAACATGCATGGTCTCATGTATACAAACTGTAGCATGAGACCATTGACATATAACAGTCACAAACACACATGGTCTCATGTTTACAAACTGTAGCATGCGACCATTGACATATAACAGTAACACACATGGTCTCATGTTTACAATACTGTAGCATGAGATCATTGACATATAACAGTCACAAACATGCATGGTCTCATGTATACAAACTGTAGCATGAGACCATTGACATATAACAGTCACAAACATGCATGGTCTCATGTATACAAACTGTAGCATGAGACCATTGACATATAACAGTCACAAACACACATGGTCTCATGTTTACAAACTGTAGCATGCGACCATTGACATATAACAGTAACACACATGGTCTCATGTTTACAATACTGTAGCATGAGACCATAGACATAAAACAGTCAAAAACACACATGGTCTCATGTTTATAAACTGTAGCGTGAGACCATTGACATATAACAGTCACAAACACACATGGTCTCATGTTTACAAACTGTAGCATGAGACCATAGACATAAAACAGTCACAAACACACATGGTCTCATGTTTACAATACTGTAGCATGAGACCATTGACATATAACAGTCACAAACACACATGGTCTCAATACTGTAGCATGAGACCATAGACATAAAATAGTCTTAAACATGCATGGTCTCATGTTTACAAACTGTAGCATGAGACCATTGACATATAACAGTCTTAAACATGGATGGTTTCATGTTTACAAACTGTAGCATGAGACCATAGACATATAACAGTCACAAACACACATGGTCTCATGTATACAAACTGTAGCATGAGACCATAGACATATAACAGTCACAAACACACATGGTCTCAATACTGTAGCATGAGACCATTGACATAAAACAGTCTTAAACACACATGGTCTCATATTTACAAACTGTAGCATGAGACCATTGACATAAAACAGTCTTAAACATGCATGGTCTCATATTTACAATACTGTAGCATGAGACCATAGACATAAAACACTCTTAAACATGCATGGTCTCATGTTTACAAACTTTAGCATGAGACCATAGACATATAACAGTCACAAACACACATGGTCTCATGTTTACAATACTGTAGCATGAGACCATTGACATATAACAGTCACAAACATGCATGGTCTCATGTATACAAACTGTAGCATGAGACCATTGACATATAACAGTCACAAACACACATGGTCTCAATACTGTAGCATGAGACCATTGACATAAAACAGTCTTAAACATGCATGGTCTCATATTTACAAACTGTAGCATGAGACCATTGACATAAAACAGTCACAAATACACATGGTCTCATGTTTACAATACTGTAGCATGAGACCATAGACATATAACAGTCACAAACACACATGGTCTCAGGTATACAAACTTTAGCATGAGACCATAGACATATAACAGTCACAAACACACATGGTCTCATGTTTTCAAACTTTAGCATGAGACCATAGACATATAACAGTCACAAACACACATGGTCTCATGTTTTC
The DNA here is from genome assembly GCF_033153115.1 of Saccostrea echinata. NCBI lineage: Eukaryota > Metazoa > Mollusca > Bivalvia > Ostreida > Ostreidae > Saccostrea > Saccostrea echinata. The sequence continues at coordinate 15,282,060 of NW_026889779.1, forward strand.
AAACTGTAGCATGAGACTATTGACATATAACAGTCACAAAAAATCATGATATCATTTGAAATGCTAACTTATATAAGTAGTATTATTATATTTGTTCTGTTTAATTTCAGATGTTTTGCTGGTTTTCAAGTCATGGAGTCCCTTGAGTTACCAAATGTGCCATTCACTATTTTTTAAGAACATAATTTAGATAAGGTAATTAAATAATTGTGAGATTGATATTTGCATTTTGCAAAGTATGTCTATTATATACACTGAATATTGAGAATTTTATTGGCACATACTCTATACTTTCTTCAGCACCTAATTCATTATAAATGAAAATGTTGTAAATTAGAGCATTACTGTCTCAAGACGGACCCTTTGTCTTTCCAGACTTCAGAATTTTACATCAATTGACTGCACTTGAATTGTCATACAGGTATGTACTGAAAATTCAATGTCAATACCGGTATATACAAGAGCTGTAATTTATGGACAACTTAAAGGTCTTACGCAAGGAAATAGCCAATCAAATTGAACTTAGTTAATTATAGTTCTATATATTTAGAGACAATTTCTTTTTATTTTTTCATTTTCGGCATCGTTTTTAGGCCTACAGTATTAATTTTGGACTCATGTATTAGGTATATCATATCTTTAGCACAATTGTCCCACTGAATTAAAGGGAACTCATTTTTAGGTGTGCATGAAGCAACTTCCTGGATGGTGTGTAAGTCTAGATCTGTTTGTCAACATGTGAAATCTACATGTATTTCGGGGTAGGTATGTTTACATTCAACTTTTTTTCTTAAAAGTCGCATAAGGCTTATTTTTTCTGATCTCAAATTTTTGTTTAAGTATTAGTCTTTATTATCTCTTTCATGACTTATCTGCTGAGAGTCTAGTTAATTAATTTATTAATTAAAGCTATATAGTAACATATAGTGAAATTTTTTCCTTCTGTGAGACCTAAAGAGTAACAGGTAACTCTCATTTTGACTGCAATTTCTCTGATTTCAGGAGTAGTCTCCCCTGTTAAAGATCAATAATGGTGGATATACAATGTGGGATGCAGTCTGGTCATCAAGAGAGAGTTTTGACACCCGTATACATGTATTTCTACCAATCACCTCCGTAACCTTTGTTGTGTTCATCAGACAGGTAAGAAAAACAAGAAAATAAATTAGAATAATTTTAATGAGATAAATGATAAAAAATCAAACATATTTACAGGTACAGACTCCCTTGTAAAAGAAAATGTCACATTTTACACGTACAATTTTATACGTCATTTACATATCCACATTTTCCCCATTTACACAGTTGAATAGAATCAGTGCATAATAAAACATAGCAACAATTATTACCATACGGTCTTTCAACTTTCATTTTAATTTTGGATCTGTTGGTGATTTACTGTAAGTGTCTTTAGATTTTTTATCGTACAGCTGATATCTTTTAGATGTAAAGTATTTTCTTTGAGATTTATATTTTAACAGTTTTTGTTTCATTTTAAAGTAATTTTGCTTATTTTGTTGTTGTTTTAGATGATGGACCACTCTACTTCCTTTTACAACAGTGCCCCTGCAGATTCACGAAGTTCCAATGTTGAGTTTCCATGACCCCTATTCAGTGAGTGCACAACTTTGTATGTTCTACTTTCAAAATTTCTACTTCTTGTAATATATTTTGGATTTGATTTTAAATATGCCCTATTCACAGATCCATATTTTTGTGTACAAGTATGATATTTAATTCTATCAAGATTACTTGGTCCTAAAGTCAAATTTATATAGTCTTTTAACAAACATTTGTCTTCTTCTGTCATGTTTAATTCAAAGTCAGTAGGCAACACTGAAGATTTCCACTTATTGCTTTTCAGTCCACGACAGGAAAAGGAATAAAGTTGACAGGACTTCCCACACTGTCCTTTGTAGCAACTTACGATGGAACTGACAGCAGTAGACATAGTCCGCTTCATCAAAGGTAAGTCTCCAGAGTGGTGTCTCGTACTCTGTCCTGCATCGAAGCTTCAGGTCCAAGCCAAATCTTCTGTGCATGGATTCTCTTATGGCTTTGGTTCTTCCCAGAAACATGTGACTGCTGAATGGAGCCTTAGCAGTCTGTTTTTTTTGAGAGTCAAAGAAATGATGCAAGTCTTTAAGGTTTTCAATGACATGTCCTTGTTTTTCAGATGCAGCGGCACTTTCTCCATCACTGGTGAAATGGGAAATGACTAGGGGACGATCATCACTTTGTAACTCACCAATACATTTTGCAGTCCATCACTTCTCATCTCCAGTGGTGGTCTCTGGAGGAATGGTTGCAGTGCAGTCTTTGTTCCTTGGCAGGTAACTTCCTTTCCTTTGCTTTGCTTCTTAGGTGTGCACCTTTTTTGCATAGTTTATTCCCACAGAACACTGCCACAACATTTTTCCTCCGAGTTACATTTTCACTTAAGTCGCTTTGGTGGCAGCTTGGACTGGGGTTTTTCCAATGGCACTGAAGGTGGCACTGAAGGTGGCATTATTATACCGGGCATCTCCTTCCGCTCTGATAAGGGTATAAGGAAGTCCACATTTTAGTTCTTGAATGTTCTGCCTTATTTTCTTCATACTGTTTTTTAATCGAAGGTTAAGGTACCAAAAAAAAAAATATTACTGTTTTAAATCCATGCAAAGCATATTTTCTTTCCCCTTCCCAATCTTTGCTAAATCTTCAGCCACATATTGCTTGTGAATAGAGAGGATGTGTAGGTATCTTAAACCAATTCATTCAATCAAGAGCAATGTCAAAGTGTGTAAATCATTGTCTAGGGCTTATTTTCTCTCCCCTTGGTCCAAACTAACATGTGTTTTATGGTTAGAGTGCTAAATGGTTATGGGTATACAATGACCTTGAACCAATATTATAGATTCAAGGTCAAGATTATAGCAGATCTCTGTTTAAAATCCTTGTAATGAACATATGTTCTCCCTGTGGCCCATTGTGGCTCATACCTCACACGAAGAGTGTCCAAGGGTAAAGGTGTAAGTCAAGAGTCAAGGTCAAGCTCCAAATACATTCCTCTACACTAAGTCTATTTCATCCCAATGACCCTTACAAAAAATAGCAGGCCCCTTAAGATGGTCACTATCCCAGTGATATCTAGTTAGACTATTTCTGCCTGAGGATGAAGTCTAAACTTACTGAAATTTTTCAATAGTAATTCTTTTAATGTTATTCATGTATATTGAATTACTATACATGTACCTTTTTTTGAGTTTGTATGTTTGAAGCTTCCACATGTACACAAATCTTCTTTTTTGAATTTGAAAATGTTTTTTTAATTTATTCATGATTCATATTTTAACATTGACTTTTCTTGTATTTCAGCTTGAAGCCTTGCTTATGATTTTTCCTTGTACCCACAATTGTCTGCCAAAAACAGCCAATGCAATGAACAATCAAATGCAGGGTTGACAAGGATTAAAGATCAACTTTCCTATATGACAGCAAATAGTTTCATGATGCATTGTATATTTTACTTGTGGAACAAGAATTTGTTAATCATCAATTTAAGAAAAGAGCACAATTTTCACACTCCTGTGAGAAGAGAAATATAATGAAGTATTGAATGAGTATATGTTTGAATTTTTTGTCAAGCATGTGATATTTACGAATTGAAATGAGAAACTTTCAATAATAGAATTGTTTACTAGGAGTGTAGATTATTACTGTTATTAGGTCACCCGAATCACTCTTGTCAATGTTGTGTTAACATACTGACATTTTGAGCTGCTTTTTTGAAACCGCTCTGGCAGTTTTAACCAATTTTGGCATAAGGCATCAATGGGTGAAGGGAAACAAAAATTGTGAGTTTTATGGTCCCTACCCTTGGAGCCTGAGGGTGTGGCTAAAACCATCAAAATTAATGCAATCTTTGAAAATCTCCTTTGCTCCTGAACATCACGCATTTAAATTGTTGGCATGATTGTAATAAGAATTGACTCCTCTACCAAAATTGTGAAATTCATGGCTCCTTGGTCAGGGGTTCTGGTGTAAGGTCAGAACTCATTTGATTATATAGAGAATATGCATTAATTCTTTAAAAATCTTCTTCTCTCCCTTTGTATATTTATCAGACAAACTAAGCCATGGTTATGATGAGCAAGAATGCCTCTTTCAAAATTGTTGAATTCAAGGATCCTGGGTCAGGGATTCTGGTGTCAGGGTGGGCTCGCTCTATTGATTATATTGTGAAAATGCATTATTTCTTAGAAAATTTTCTCAGGGTTGTTTTATACTCAGGTGACCGTTAAGACCCATGGGCCCCTTGTTACTCTTTTACATACCATGGTAACTATTTTTATTTTTTTACTATTATTGCTGCAATCATTTGCAAGCATTGTAGGTATATTATTTTCTTCATTAAGTTCTCTGCCATATGCATAATTTATAAGCTTAATTATTTCACATATATTATAATATTACTTATCATACACATATTCTATTTTGTTGTTAGTAAATCATTTGAATGTATCTACTATATTGTGATTGAAAGCACATTTGTGAATTTCCCATATTTTCCTGAGCAATAAATATTGAATTGATTTCAGCATATTTCATTATGTATTCATACATGAATGGATTAGTTTACTCCTTACATTGATGAATTGAATACTGTTAGACATGACCAGTTGTTGTTACACTATCATAAAAGAACTCGTTACTTATACATGTATGCACAGTTTATTCTTATTTGACTTTTTGCTTCCTTGTTTTCAAGGTCTGTATGAGTAGTTTGGTTACAATATACATGTACAAATACAGCGCTAGCTCTTACAATCCAGTATTGAATTTTTGAGCTGGTTTTACAATGTAAATCAAATTATATGCAATTTAAAATTGGACAAATTTATTATTTCTTGTTTAAAATGGGAAATATTCTTCTAGTTTCTTCAACACTTGATGTATGAAAGAAAATGTGAATATGTGGAAATTATTTTGAATTGCATTTATATGTTTATTAATGTGTTCTGATTATTACACTTAAGTAAACTGTTATCTTCAGTTTCAAATACTTTCTCCTTATTTTATATCAGTAAGTAGTCAACAGTGAAATGTTATGTTCCCAGAGAGCACCTGGGTAGTGATGCAGGGGTTGGGGTTCTATTCCTAGTCCAGTCATACATTTTCTCCTTTCCTGTTACACATGATGGACTCAAAACAGAAAATAGTTCATAACCAAAGGATGAAGATTACAGATAACTTGAAGGAAAAATTGTATATGAATTGTATATGAAACATATATGGTCCCTAGGTGTAACAGTGAAAAGGGTCAGCTTCAATTTGGAGTATTTATAGTTATATAAGGACAACTAGGGATGATCTACTAGACAGAGGCAGCCATTGTACACAGTCTGATGTATGTATCAAGCAAAGGATCTTAACATTTGGAATTTTTTTTAACTTAAAATTATTTGACCTTGTGACTTTAAATAAATAGAGTCATCTATTCTGTTGGGGGTATCCCAAGAATATGGATAAAAGGGTTAGACACAATCAAAGGCCACTTGTTTGATGTTAGAAGGGGTGAATCTATGTAAACTTAGAGGTACTGTGAGCACTAAGCTCACAAAATATAACTCCACCCCCTCTCATGTGAGTAAAAGGCAGAGTACATTTCTTGGCACTATGTAAATGAGATTCTGTGAAAGCTCCATTGAATTTTATTCTGGGGTGTAGGAGGGGTTGCAGTAACAAATTGGATACACCTTTATCAAGTATAATGGCAAAATCGATTTTTTGTTATGGGAAACTCCAATTATTTGTCCGATCAAAACGTAAAATAGGAAGAGCACTTTGAAATAAAGATTCTGCGAGTCTCGTTCAATTTTATATATATATATATATATATATATATATATATATATATATATATATATATATATATATATATATATATATATATATATATATATATATATATATTTTATTTTTTATAGTAGGAATTGCAAATAAAAGATGGGTTTCCCTAATATTATAGAAAGAAAGTCAAAGTAAATGTTTTGTGATGGGAAACCCCAAATATAAGTCCTATCGAAACGTAAGATGAAATGCACACTATGCCACTATGGAATAAAGATTTCGTGAAAGTTTCATGGTGTTAGAGAAGTTGCAGATACGGGATGGTTATCCCCAAGGATAATGTACACCCCTCTTAATATATACCCCAATTTTCAAACAGGGGTATTATAAAATGCATTAACGTTATCAGTCCTTATTTACCAAAAGAAACAAGTTTAAAACCTTGACATTTTTTACTTTTCTGAAAATGTACCACATTTGCATATTAGTGTGTAATTAAAATGGAAGTAAAAATATTCATATTGGACTATGCAGTTGTAGAACGTAAAGACTTAACATTTATTTCAAAACTCTATATTCCTATTATCAAGCTTCAGTAGTTTTCAGAAAATTCAAAATATTCGGTAATAAATGTAACTTTTAAGGTAATATGACTTATCAATCAACCTTTTCTAATTTAAAAAAAGGGAAAGAAAGACACTTCAAAGGATTATTCTGTGTGACATTGGGTAGAAATATTTTCAATAAGGAATAAAAATGATGCCTTTTTAATGCATTTTCATGGAATAATGCACTGCATTAACTTCTCCACGTTATATTTTTATTTAGTACTGATTTGTTCTTTTTCTGTAAGTAGTCTGTCATGTCCTTTTTATTGTTAGTCTTGGTAAATTGTTCTATATGTTTATAAGTCGTTACAGCGTCCCTCTTCCCTGGTATATTACTTTATAGAAAATGGACAAAATCATGAAAATTTCTCATATAATTATGCTCATCATGTATGTTGTTGATGCCTAATATTAAATTTTAATTACAAGTAATTTGACAAACTATTTAAACAATTTTGTAGAATTGCAACGTGGATTAGACATTGAATATCTTTATTGTTAAGCACTCTTTTTATTCAAGTTAATTTTCCATATTCAACTCATGGACATGTGTATTAATGCAAATATCACAAATTTTGTTTATATAAATTAATTTTTTTTTTAGCTGGTCTAAAAACATTCTGGTCATAAAATTTGTTATTTTGAAAATTCGACGTTCCGATAAAAGCCGGCTAAGAAAGCCATTAGCTGGTATCAATAATATTCTAGTAAGCGCTATAATTGTTGTAAATATCAAAGAAAACCTTTTTTTGAACACGGACTTGGATTTATTTGGCTTGAAAAGACAAAATAGTACAATTGCAAAATCTTTCGGCTGAAATTAACTGTTCAGCAAAATGTATTTTTTACAAATAGATTTGTTTAAATCATATTTTATTTGAAAAATAACAAGCAGAAGCTTTAAGAAAACACAGACACATAGTACAGAAATTGACAAAATCAAAACATGTATCTTCTCTTTTACGTATGTATCAAATTAAGATAAGAATGTCTTCACGTATAATCTTGCATTGAAAGTGGACGTATTGTAAAAAAAAAAATCTATAGGGTGAATTACAATTTGTTTGATAAGCCGCCCATACAGAGCCTTGACAGTTAATATCTTAAAAAGTATTATAAAAAAATAAATTTGTACACCTATTAATTGTCCAAAACTGTACTTAAATTTGTAAGGGGGGTGGGGGTTTAGCTTTTATTTAAGTTAAGAAACCAAGAGGTGTGTCCTTGCTGTCCTATCTGTTTATTATATTTGTGTTAATTTTTCATGTATATGTAAGATATGTAATACCAAACCATTTTCTCTTTTTGAAAATCTATAATTGTGATAACACTATGTAGTAAGGAAATAAAGAATAATAATGACATTAGTAACTGGTGAATTGTCACTGGAAAAGCCATATAGCTACTAGACCTTGAATGTCATAGTATGCAAGATATTTTCAGATATCATTATTATCGTTGCTAATTTCTTCTAGCATGTGAATAGCTTCATTGTATTTTGAAACTAATTTAATTATTTTGGGGCATTTTAGAAATTATATCGCACATTTCTGAAAAGAAAAGAAAAGAAAAGAAAAAACAAACAAAATGCCAAAATACTAGACTTTAAAAAGATCTTCAATTGACCTATTGCGCTCGTCATATGAATTGATTTCTTCAAAATTAAAGATATTTTCATTTATTTGATTTTATATTAATTTTGAATCACATATCAGCAGAGTTTCTCTATTTATGGTAAACATTTTCTAAATGGCTCAGGGCTTCACCTGTGATTTTTTTCCCATCTTTACCTAAATAAATTCATATATAGTGAGTAACACGCAACCCTCCTATTGTAGAAAATTTATAAGAATCTATTTTCGGGGGAGGTGGGGTGGGGTGGGGGGTTAACGTGTTCCAATTCCAAGTCCCAGTATATTATCACTTCAGTGTTGAAATGGTTCCAGTTCCAGTTAAAAGCTTTCTGTAATAAAATATCATTTCATGGAGTATATTTGGCTATTAGAACCACTTATACTATATTGCGTATGAACAATGGTTCATTAGGAACTATTGAACAATATGTTCAATAGTTCCTTATGCGGGTATAATCATTCTACCAAAGGTATACATGAACATGTACTTATTCTGAGCATTTGTAATTTTGTCTGATTCAACAGAACAGTAGATAACTGAACTAAATGACCAAGGAAAAAAAGATGAAATTGACAAATATACTGATGTTTTTAATTGTCAATCGTTAAAAATTTATAGAATACACGTACATGTACTTTGATATTGTTAATTTTGTTTTCCTTGATGAAGATATATTAATCTGTATAAAATAAATTTTAAAGAACAAGGAAAAAAAAAACATTTTGCTCTCCGAGATTGCCTTAAATTTCGAAAAACGTAACAATACAGAAAAAGTGTGTACGAAAATATTGGTATTACATCCCTTATAAGTAGCTACATTAATTTTTTGGCAATATGGTTGTAAAAACCAATATTATGGTTCGGTGTATGCTTGAATAATCGAGAGAAATAATTAATTTGATGCTTGCATCCGTTCAGTTATTGAGTGCAATAATGAAATTAGTAAGATCTTCAATATACTATACAAATTTTCAATTCTTTGAAATTAATGTATTTAAGATTTTCGTTGGTTATATCCAAAAAAGGTTAATGTAGTTGTTGCATTTTATTGAAATTTCCTGTTTATTTTTTCAAACCCCATCACACATATTAATCTTTGTGATGGCATCTCCCATGACCTGGAATAACTCAGAAGGTCAAGGTTACTTAAATAAAGGTCAAAGGTGAACTCTTTAATAAACTTTAATCCCTGAACAACAAAATCTAAGCACTATATAAAGGGGCTATATTTCAATGGGGAATGGAATATCATGGGTACCATTTATGTTCATGACAAAATTTCTAAGTACAATTCAGGAACACATTGCTGGAATAAAACAAGGAGAATTTCTTTTCATTAATTTATTTTATATATTAAGACTTTTTTTAATATCATTTCTGTTGCAATAAATCATTAATTTTCCAGTTCATGACAAGTGCTTTAAAGTACATGTGTATAACATTTAAATTTTTGTAAAAGAAAAAAAATGTTTTTTGATTTTAATACAAATATTTTGAACTGTCAAATACAGAGACTCTGAAATCATTCATAAAAAATAAGTATATATATAGTGATATCAGTAAATAGTGATATATTAAGAAAACCATTGCCTTTTATCAGTCAGTAAACACCGCTTAGCATATCACCTCTACAGATTTCTTGAGCAGTGGCTGTTCCATCAACATACAATGATATATATATCAATAATACAATATTTCATCTACTAAATCCTACTTTAAATGATTATTTGTATAGATATAAATATAAACAATAAAATGCTTTCTTTGGTTGGTACGGGAATTAACATTGCAGCTATTGCAGAAAAAAATACATAACCCGATTATGCGGGTTATGCATTTTTTCTGCAACAGCTGCAACATTAATTCCCGTACCAACCAAAGAAAGCATTTTATTGTTTAAATAATCAAACTGCATCTACTATGCCTGATACACAATTGTCCATCTCTTTTAAGGAAGCTCTAAACACTGCACACAAGAGAGTTCTACTAGAAGGGTAGTTTTATGCAGTTAGAGTGATCTGCCCTTAGAAGTAAGATAAATAAAATAGTTGTTTACAGTTAATTACACAATTTGTAATAGATTAAAATATTCTTAGCATATACTAGACCAAGAATAAGTAATTGAATTCATTATTTACATTAATTTTCCCAACAGTAAACAACAGTGATTTGTGTTCAAAAATAGTCCATTTTCTTTGAACATTTTTCCTGCGGAAATAAGGCAGATACCCTATGTTGAAAATGAACTAATCAGTCTCAATATGCACACCTTTATATGACATAATTTTCTCCAAGTCCAAAAAGAACTTTTTGTTAGTGTTTAGAGCTTCCTTAAAAAGTTTCCAGAATGTGAAAAGATATCCGATTACAAGAATATAAAAATAGACACCATACATATATGAAGCATGTTCCTGAGATTTGGTCCATCAGTATTTACATCAGTACACCATATTACGTGAAAAAGCACTATAAAAAATAACATGTTAAAACACAGTATTTAATATACAAATGTATATGATTTCATAGATGTTCAACATATCATATTTAACCAATATATATGAAAATAATTATCATTTACATATACAGTATATTTTTCTAGTTAGTTCAAAGACTGACATATCTCATATGACATAGCACACACTGTATTGATAGAAATAAGAAGTAACATAATTTTAGCATTTATATTATGCATAATATGATACAAAATTACATAAAGTTTCATTCTTTGTTCATAGCATTATACCCTTATGGGTATTCAACTCATGAGACTAATACCTCCACAGGAAAAAAAAAGAATTTCTCTTGTCAAAGAAATGAAAATATTCATCATTTTCTTGCATCTGACATTATTCAGCTTGATTTCAGGCTGTGAAGATATGATTATTAAATATAAATTACAACTTTCACTGTGAACTGGATACCAGCTTCTAATCTAAAAGCATCTTATTTACTTCATATTCACCAAATATATTTCAGAAGTCTGATTTATCTGAAGTGAAATAAACAATGAAAACATGTGTGCAAGAGTTGAAAGTTAATGTTTTTGTTTTATTACACTATATAAAATGATTAAGTGCCAGGAACTCTGTTCCATAAACAGGCACATTTTATATTTTGAAAAAATGAACTTATCATATATATATATATATATATATATATATATATATATATATATATATATATATATATATATATATATAAATTAATAATTGGACTTACAATTAAATAATGTAAAACAATTCAATATATGTTTCAAGAGAATATATAATCATACAAGTATAAATGATCACTGTGAAAAGGGGAATAACTCTTTCATAATATGCATAGAATGTATTGTGATTTTTATACAAGTATATTGTACGCTTCAAGAATTGTCATCCCATTTTTATTATACTGTACTAATTTTATTTATATGAATATTTACTGGGTGATCATTTTCCCAATTTATCCATGTTCTATATTTATTACAAATTACAGCTGGGAAATTAAACAACCTATTGAACCTGCAAATGTCTTCATGTTGTCTGTCTATAAGACCCCAGTCACAATGACAAAATAAGTCCTTCCTCTGATATTAACATTCTTTATATCTTCCTTTAACTTCAAGAAATTTATTTTAAAATGTCAGATGCAAACCTTCAGAGAAAGCACAATGTTTACATAGTTGTGAATTCAATATATATTCCGCAGTTTTTAAAATATATTGTGGACTATGACCAAAAAATGTCTATAAAGTTGAAAAAAAAAAAACACCTGTAAAATGAAACCAAAATTGTACAATCAATATGCTATTATATAATGCACATCTTGATATGGTCAATAAAAGTGTAAAAATTTTCAGAGAAATCCATTAGTTTAAGTCTCATGTTTTGAAATAACTAATTTTCACTGGGGCTTAATTATCATTGTTCAAGGTATGGAGAGAACCACAAATTCATGTCATCCATGAAAAGAAAAACTTCTAATTATAACTACTCAGCACTAATTTAATTAAGAAATCAAATGCTAACAATCCAACATGTTTTCCTTAAACTACGAAAAATATGATTTTACAGTAAAATGTCTGGACAAAACCATGTAATTGAGTACAAACACATATGAACAGTTAACATGCATAATTTCCATTTAAAGACATAGGATAATCTGTAAGACATATAAACAAGACCACCTCCTTGTTGAAAATTCCTCAAAACATCAGGAAATGTTCATTTGTGTCTTTTAACAGAGGAAGTGGTATCAAAACACATCACATCCTTTATAACCCATCTGAAATAAAAACACAATAAATATATACATACAAATGTATCCATTTACAGGTATACAAAGCCCCAAAACATGACAGTGGGATATGATCGAAATAAAATGGAATAAACATACAATATTGATACTTTTAGGAGGCTACAAATTGCTTTTAGTTATTTCAATAAAGATTGAAAGATTTAATGTTATATTTTTTTTGGTTGTTTTTTGAAGAATTATTGTAGAAAAGAAAATATGTATAATACATGTATATATACCAGGTACTCTCTGGGATGTTGGGACTCTTGACATATGTGGCAGTCCAATTAAAGATGCAAGATCTGAGTAAATAAAGTTAATAGAAAAATATAAATACTTTTTTTTACATATATTAGGCAAGAACAAGCAAAGAGGCCCTAAAGTAGATTAAAACAGAAGACTTAAGGTGACATTGCCTTTAGGGCAATTCTAACATTAGGTAGAATTTTTCTTGATTTGTCCATGAAAATGATGTAAACTTAAAGATAGTGTTCTTTTCAAGTAAAATGACTGTTGTCGATAAATTGGTTTTAAAATTGTTTTACTTATCATTTACAAATAAATATATACTTCCAGGTGGGTGATTAAACTTTCTTCCAGCAAAGATACCTGTTTGAATTGAAATTTCCTAAATAAAGATCTCACCTTTTTTTAAATAGTATGTTTGATAAGGATGTGTCATACATGGTCCTAAAAATTTAGAATGTATACTTACCTTGATTTTTTGTAATAGATGCCACAACTGGACTTTCAGCCTAAAGGTAGCATAAACTGCATAGTTGCTTTCCAACAAAAGATCTCTTCCATGCAAAATCCTCTCTGCAAACTTTTATAATAAATTGTGTGAATGGGTTGAATTGAAAATGAATTTCTATATATAGTATTGCTGTTTTATTGTTAATGAAAGTTTTAATTTTTCTCCATCATGGAAAAAACAGTCTTAAGGACTGACTAAGATGCTATTTACCATAACATTTTCATTATAAGTATACTGTAAATCCCTTATTTTATGTGAGTACCTATCACGAAATGAATTGTGGACATCAAAGCACAAAAATATAAATTCGCTGGTTGACTGTTGATAAATAGATTTTAAATGCATGTACAACAAGAAGCATATGGGCCACAACACTAACCTGAGTCAACAATTACCAATACAAGAGATGATTGGAGGTAGAATAAAATGACTTAAAATACCTTGTTCATGAGAGATAGTATCTCCTTTTTATTTTCATTTTCTAAAGGAATTAAATAAATAAGAAAAAACATTCTGGAGGGAAAACTTGGCAGGAGTTGATCTAGTTGGGAAGGGAGGGGGTTCAGGGTAGGATTGTTGCTCCTCCCTTCCTAGACAATGTAATACGGGCTTTGAAATGGCCCGTTATTATCGTTTTATTAACTGTTAAGCTAAATATTTATATTACAAGAGAGCTTCCGTATATTTTCCTGCTGTAAAAGTAATCTGTTGATTGTAAAAGTCAGTGCTTTTTGCAAAAGTCCACTAGAGAAAAAGATTTTTAAAGAATTTTCTTATGCATTACTACATTTAAAACAAACTTTAATCTACACTATGTAATATGGCTTTCACTTAAGTTTTAATTCTCATTATTTCTTAGTATCTCACCTTGGAAGAGAGTGTGGCCCTTCAGGAACTGTTGTCTGGCTGTTTAACATGGGTACATTGTTTACAGACCAGTTGTTCTGTGAGAGCGCAAGACTGGCAATGCTAACTTCAAGGAATTTTCTAAAGAAAAAAATAAAAACATTTCAATTAATTAACACTGAATATTTCTTGCATTTACCTATTTTTTGAATGTCTTATTACTTAAACAATTATCATGTTTATCTAACATAATGCAAAGGTTAATGGATGCTACATGTATCTTTACTTTAAAATTTAACTGACTGAAAAATGTCTAATTGACATTCATGACAGCTACAAAATTTTTAGAGTAATTCCATTCAAATGGTTATGCAATATTTGGAAAATGTTCTCTGAGCTTGATATTAAGAGGATGTCCAAGTTTCTTTTTGATGATATCTATGAAGTCTTTAGAGACAAAAATCTTTCAACAACTTATTGGAATTCCTATGGGCTCTAATTGTACCCCTTTACTGCTTTTGATCACTGATCACTGAACTGCATGTAAAATTATTTAAAAGCTCCCTAGAAACAATTATCAACTTACACGTTGTTCCTTCATTTCCCTTGAAAAAAAAACACTTTAAAATTCCCTTATCAACTGTGTAAGCAAAGCCTGCAAAATACCATATAGCGGGTGTAAAATTTGGCATTTTGCTCTCTAAAAGGTATGCCAATAATTTTGGCGGACACATAGTTCAATGACTCTGCAAAAGAGAGGAAATTCACATTTTAGATGAATTTCAGTACGTTAAATAAACGTTTGATTACCTTTTTAAGCAAGAGTTGGAGAAAAAACCAATACCAAATGATATATATAACGTTTACCAACAGGCTGATCAAAGTTATTTTTCTTGTGTTCAGTAGTTATAAGCAAGGGTGCAAATTTAGCAATTCAAATTTTAGCGAGCTACTACAAATCTGCTAAAATAAGCCAAAGTTAGCACACCGCTAAAAAATCCTGCTATATGGTATTTGCTAATCTACGACCTGTGATATTTAATTAATGAGGATTATACTTTAACCACTAACATGGGACCATGTGTGTTTGTTGCTGTAATATGTCAATGGTCTCATGCTACAGTATTGTAAACATGAGATCATGCATGTTTAAGAGTGTTTTATATCTATGGTCTCATGCTACAGTTTGTAAACATGAGACCATGTGTGTTTATGACTGTTTTATGTCTATGGTCTCATGCTACAGTTTGTAAACATGAGACCATGCATGTTTAAGATTGTTTTATGTCAATGGTCTCATGCTACAGTATTGTAAACATGAGATCATGCATGTTTAAGAGTGTTTTATATCTATGGTCTCATGCTACAGTTTGTAAACATGAGACCATGTGTGTTTATGACTGTTTTATGTCTATGGTCTCATGCTACAGTTTGTAAACATGAGACCATCCATGTTTAAGACTGTTTTATGTCTATGGTCTCATGCTACAGTTTGTATACATGAGACCATGCATGTTTGTGACTGTTATATGTCTATGGTCTAATGCTACAGTTTGTAAACATGAGACCATGTGTGTTTGTGACTGTTATATGTCTATGGTCTCATGCTACAGTATTGTAAACATGAGACCATGTGTGTTTATGACTGTTATATGTCTATGGTCTCATGCTACAGTATTATAAATATGAGACCATGTGTGTTTGTGACTGTTATATGTCAATGGTCTCATGCTACAATTTGTAAACATGAGACCATGTGTGTTTGTGATTGTTATATGTCTATGGTCTCATGCTACAGTATTATAAATATGAGACCATGTGTGTTTGTGACTGTTATGTGTCAATGGTCTCATGCTACAGTTTGTATACATGAGACCATGTGTGTTTGTGACTGTTATATGTCAATGGTCTCATGCTACAGTATTATAAATATGAGACCATGTGTGTTTGTGACTGTTATATGTCAATGGTCTCATGCTACAGTATTGTAAACATGAGACCATGTGTGTTTATGACTGTTATATGTCTATGGTCTCATGCTACTGTTTGTAAACATGACACCATGTGTGTTTATGACTGTTATGTGTCAATGGTCTCATGCTACAGTTTGTAAACATGAGACCATGCATGTTTAAGATTGTTTTATGTCAATGGTCTCATGCTACAGTATTGTAAACATTAGACCATGTATATGTCTATGGTCTCATGCTACAGTATTGTAAACATGAGACCATGTGTGTTTATGACTGTTTTATGTCTATGGTCTCATGCTACTGTTTGTAAACATGACACCATGTGTGTTTATGACTGTTATGTGTCAATGGTCTCATGCTACAGTTTGTATACATGAGACCATGTGTGTTTGTGACTGTTATATGTCAATGGTCTCATGCTACAGTTTGTATACATGAGACCATGTGTGTTTGTGACTGTTATATGTCAATGGTCTCATGCTACAGTATTATAAATATGAGACCATGTGTGTTTGTGACTGTTATATGTCAATGGTCTCATGCTACAGTATTGTAAACATGAGACCATGTGTGTTTATGACTGTTATATGTCTATGGTCTCATGCTACTGTTTGTAAACATGACACCATGTGTGTTTATGACTGTTATGTGTCAATGGTCTCATGCTACAGTTTGTAAACATGAGACCATGCATGTTTAAGATTGTTTTATGTCAATGGTCTCATGCTACAGTATTGTAAACATTAGACCATGTATATGTCTATGGTCTCATGCTACAGTATTGTAAACATGAGACCATGTGTGTTTATGACTGTTTTATGTCTATGGTCTCATGCTACTGTTTGTAAACATGACACCATGTGTGTTTATGACTGTTATGTGTCAATGGTCTCATGCTACAGTTTGTATACATGAGACCATGTGTGTTTGTGACTGTTATATGTCAATGGTCTCATGCTACAGTATTATAAATATGAGACCATGTGTGTTTGTGACTGTTATATGTCAATGGTCTCATGCTACAGTTTGTAAACATGAGACCATGTGTGTTTGTGATTGTTATATGTCTATGGTCTCATGCTACAGTTTGTAAACATGAGACCATGTTTGTTTGTGACTGTTATATGTCAATGGTCTCATGCTACAGTATTGTAAACATGAGACCATGTGTGTTTGTGACCGTTATGTGTGGTCTCATGCTACAGTATAGTAAACATGAGACCATGTGTATTTGTGACTGTTTTAAGTCTATGGTCTCATGCTACAGTTTGTAAACTTGAGACCATGCATGTTTGTGACTGTTATATGTCAATGGTCTCATGCTACAGTTTGTAAACATGAGACCATCCATGTTTAAGAGTGTTTTATGTCAATGGTCTCATGCTACAGTTTGTAAACATGAGACCATGCATGTTTGTGACTGTTATATGTCAATGGTCTCATGCTACAGTTTGTAAACATGAGACCATCCACGTTTAAGACTGTTTTATGTCAATGGTCTCTTACTACAGTGTTGTAAACACAATCAAGACCATGTGTGTTTGTCTGTTCATAGGTGTCAAAGTGTGTTGTCATATTTTCCTCATCGTAAACTGGACATTTTCTTTTTAATAATGAAATAATTAATATCAGGGACCTATATACTAGTAGGTCCCTGGAAATATGGTTATATATTTTTTAGTCAATTTTTATCATACCTGCCTTCTCCATTTTAAAATCTGTTTACAATGCTTCAGAACTCTCACTGCTCCATGGCCCTAAAGACAGAACTAAAGTCTATATTTAAGGTCTAAATTTAAGGCTTGATACAAGTAAAATAATTTCATAATTTTGCAAGGAAACGCTAGGCTTACATTATAACCGGATATGATTAGGGGAAAATAGATGAGAGAACCCATTCCGGTGAGCAATAGCCTCGTTTTGAGTTAGATGAGACCATGGTCTCATAGCCTGTTTCTATAAGTAAATATACCTCATATTTCACATGTTTTGCCGAAAAGTTTGTCAATGTAGGTGACATTTTCTGCTTTCTCTTGGGATATTTCGTACTTTAAAACGTTTAATAAACTTGGACGAAGAGCTGAGTAAAGTTAGAACTGGGGAAGTGCATCATTTTGATATCCGGAGTGAAATGATTGATTAGGTTAAGACCCACTCTGTGCAGTTACTAAAACAAAGGGTTCTCCGAAGTTGTCTGATTTTTTTTCCTGTGGGTTATGTGCGGTACCCTACATGTAATGGAAATGGAGCAAGATTAAAAGTTCAATGTCTGATAGCTTGACGATTTTTTTTTTTATAAAAGTCTAGTTTTAGGTTATATTTTGGATTTTTCAGTTGTAATACTTTGTGAATGTATCAAAGAAAAATATTTTATTTAAAAAAAAAAAGTCAAAGAACCCTTGGGGTACGGAACACTGCCGGGGGGGGGGGTCCCGTCCGCAAGCACCTGTGGTTAAACCGATATTTTAAGCCACCTGTATGTATCCATTAGAATTGCGAAAAGCGAGGTCCATGTCAGTCAAAAGTTTTAACATTGTACTACAAAGAATTTTAAAATGTGTATCTATAACTGTATGTCATATATATGTAATTTCTGTATGTAGTTGCTTGACCTATGTGGATGTATTATGCAAGTAAATATTTTTTTTAAAATATTTTACACACAGTGTGCTTTTCAAAAAATGAATCTTACAGTGGCGTACATTTAATAATGCACAGAATGCATTTTAATGATTATGGATGTCCAGAAACATTTAACCTTTTTGGGCCCTTTATGTTTTATCCCCCCCCCCTCCTCCCTTGAAATTAAGTTTCTATCCAACATCAATATTTTGATCTCGCTCTGAAACGGGTATCTGTATACTGCGAAACAACATCATATTTTGTCTTCATTTCTCAATTAACTTTTTTAATTATTATTTTTTACAAGAAGATTATGAATATTGGTGTTTTCAATCAGAGTTGGGAAATGATTGGTAGTACACTGATCAGATATTTTATATACTTTAAATAATTATAATAATTTCAAAAACAGGCATGTATAATCTCAGCGAGATTCGTCGAGATTAATTTTTTTTGACAGACGTCTCTTTGGAATTTTTGTTGCAGTATACGTTTTTTTTCCCTTGACAAGGATTTTTCAGGTAAGTTGTGAAATATTTTCTCTAGCTGCACCCCCCCCCCCTCCTCTTTCAAAAACGGTATTATGGGCCCGAAATAATCCGAAACCATCCCCCCATGCAGCGATTGTAATCTTTTTTCAAACGCCGTAAACACCAGATTTTTTTTAAAAATATTCGTCATATAACTTTAAACCAAAAAATCATACCAAAATTTACAGTTTCGTGTCAAGTTTCACGTTGAGAAAACCGGTATTTACGATTCCTATAATTGTTATCAATTTCTCTTAGCTATGTCAGACATGATCATAATTTAATAATTCTTAGTTATGTTATTTTATGGCAATCAAATGGTAATCTTTCTGGACGTTCTGAATATTGTATTTCAACACTTCATCTTCTAATGATACATGAAATTAAGATCGATAAATGAAAATGATTGATGAGATGGATCATCCTGGACTGAAAACCCTAGGCAACCTGAGGATGGTTAACTGGTTGGTTATCTAAATAGACAAAATTAACCTGATTCTCTCAGCATTGATTATTACAGCAATCAGGAAGAAATGCGGGTACTCAAGAAATACTGATTTCATTATGTTTCATATTATTCAAGTGTTCAATAAGAAATATGTTACATAATATAATTCCAAAACATTATTGACTTGTTAGAAGATAAAATCTGCATACAGAGAGATCAAAGTGTTTTAAATTATAACCTGTGAATGTATAATTACTGGTATTTTGTTTTGTGATTTATGTGTTTTTTCACACCCTCAAGAAATGAACTTCAAAGTAAAGGAAGCTGTGGGTACAAGCTTCTAATAATATTGTGATTAACCAGTGTTAAGTTTATTGTCGTTTTGATTTGTATCATAATTATCTTGTATGTGTAATTGCTACAAATAATTTTGGCAAATATCTTAATCTATGAATGGAAAATCTCACCTTAATCCATGTACACATTCAAATATATTTCATACTAAAAATGGCTTAAAATATTGAAAGTAAAATACATCTTAGGAGAAAAATTACTAATAATTTTATTTATACTCTAAAACTAAAAACATAGTTCATTTCCTTACTTTTTAAAATAGTAAACAATTTGAATTATTTACATAATTGTATAAAAAAAATTACTTAGAGTAATTTCTGCATAAATTATTTTAACCCTGTGTAAACATATGTTGCTCTAAACAAACACTAGATTCTCATTTCTACACACTTCCTTGTGTAAACTTTCCATCTGTTGTACCTTTGATCTTTTAACAAGGTTAATTATGAACAGTCGGGTAGATAGTGGGTAACCTTGCTGTAGTCCAGAAAGTGTGAAATTTTAATCATCTCTGCCACATGCTGGGCATTTGATGCTCCAATTAATTGAATTATTGATGTCTCTTTAATCATATAATCACCTCTATAATTGTCTGACAAAAACAACTCAGGGAGGGGGCATCGATCACTTAAATGGTCATTAGATATAATTGATCTACTTTTGTGTTTTAGAAGAAACAAAACTTAAAAACACAAATACACAGTTAAAAGTAGTTTATCAAAACTATTACTTGTTTAAGTTTTTAGAGGAGGATCTTTTTGAAGTTTTGGAAGATAATTTGGAGAGTTTAATGAGGAGACATTGAAGTTATATGAGGCCTCGCTGGAAAATTCCAACATTCTTCTTACCTTCCCTTGGGATTCGTAAGTAAAAACTATGTCTCTGCAGTTCACAGGTAGGCCATCTTTTTCTTATTATATTATCCTCCCAGTTGTGGTCTTTCCTGATCATGGACTTTGAAGGTATTTCTTAAGAAATAAAAGAAAATCGTGCTGAACTCCAAAAATAATAATCCCCTCAGACAAATGCTCTTTTTGATAAGCCTTTATTTTCCCATATACTTGATTATTGAAGTAGAATGCAGGCTTTCTAATCCCAACACACTGTTTTACTAGACACACTAGACAAATGTCTTAATCAATGATACATTTATAAATCTGTGCAAACTCATTATAAACATCAGAATCATTTAAATACTGACAGTAGCTTTTTCAATTATTGTCTTCCACAATGCCATTCACCAAAGTAATTACCTAGTACAGTGTATCTCTAGATTTGTTACTTCACATAAAAGGTTCAAATATACAAAAATGCAATTTTTAATAGATTTAAAGTTATTTAATTAAGATTTAATTGTTTCATAAAAATTTAAATGGTTTCTTAATATTGCATAAGCACATATTGAATGCACCCATTTTATAAAATTTTAAGCTTACAATATGTATTTTTATAGTCCTGTCTAGATGACTGCAATAGTTTGCCATTATTCCTGTGTGCGGTTTGCATAAGGTCCTTGATTGATACATAAATAGCATGCATGATGACCTTTATTTTCTAGTAAGACAAGTAATTCTTGTCATACATATCAATTCATCATCAAATGCTTTAGAAAGGAGTGCATGAAATTGAACAAATGAGCATACAGTCTGTATTTCTGTATTATAAGGGGGACCTTTGTCTCAAAAGTGTGCGACATTTTGAAACTTTGATATTCTTTTTATTGTCACTTATTTAGAAATATTAGGTAATAAAAAGTATACCTTTATAAGCTAACTTTCATGTAGCAGACTGTTCTGATGCTAAGAAACTGTTAATTTTAAGACATCATCAATATTAAATAAACAAAATTTTTTTTAAACGTAATTCAACTTTGATGAACACATAACTATATAAAATATTAAAAAATATTACGAGGAAAACATTGGTTTTTACAGATTTAATTGTCGATAAGTATGAGTTTTGTCACTTATTTGTAAACATCTGCGAATCTGACTGGAGTTATCTAAGTATTAATGCTTTTAAAAAAAAAAAAAGGTATTTGGTTGCAGTATTATTCAATACTAGAGGAATGATATGTTTGAATCTCAAAAGTTTGTTTGGTTCACTGTTTAAGACAACCAAGAATAGAATTTGTGAAGTGTATGAAGAAAGTTGTTTTCTGATTTCTGAATTACCTTTTATCATTCATCTATTCCATAACTTTTTCATGAAAATTTGTATTTTCCTTTTTTTTTTTAATATGTATACATACATTTTTCTAGTAAATAAAATAAGGGAGTGATCAATTTCAGTGCATATCTATCAATAGTCCCCCCCCCCCCCTCTTTTAAAACAGTTACATGTAGTATCAATCAGTTATAAAAAAAATGCTTTATAAGGGAGATAACTTTTTAAATCATTTCTTATAGTATAAATAGAACATATATACCAAAACATATCACAATTCTTACATTGATATATAACTGCATTTGAGGGAAGAAATTCTAAGTAGCAAACTTAGAAAATCTTTTTGGTAGGGAGATTTTCAATTCTACAACACACATAAATCACTGTTTCTGAAAGAGTATAATGTTACTTTTCTTTATATTTAAGAGTCATTCAGCTACACAAGTAGTGCAATGAAAGATTTTTTTTCCAACTTTGATGTATCATGCTATGTTCTGATTGTGATATAGCAAAAGAGAGGGGGGATTTGGGTATTAAATTTGAAATTGAATTAATTAAGACATAAAGTTTTTTGAAAAATCAGAATTATCGGCCTGTTTTCATTCATAATGTATTTCAGTAAATAACTATTTGTAAAGAAGCTGGAGTCTTTATTTTAAAAAGTTTGATTTTTTTATTGACATATTATAAGGTTTTGATCTTAGAAGTAACTATATAATCTGTATCCCTTACCAGCTGTATTATTTTAGAAAGTTAAATGTACAGTGATGTTCTCACAGAATATTTTAAAATGCATTGTCCTTTAAGAGGATGCAGTTCTAACACAATAGTATGTCGAGGTATGAATACATGCACTGGTCTTAAGTTATCCCCATGTTTAAGTGTAATTTGATTTCAGTTTTATTGTATTCTTTCCTTTGATCACACATTTGCTTCCTTTTCATAATAGTACAATAACACATTTTAAACTTCCTGTCTTTGTCAGCCACCTAAATTTTCATTTCTTAGAAGTCCAAATCTCCTATAATTTGTTTAAGGAATATAATGGAGAAGTATGTCAGTGGTTGTAAAATTACAATAAAAGTAATTCAATTGTGCAATAAATGACAAAAAGTTTATTTTATTTGGTTGAAAATAAAATTCCAGATTTTAGCTACCTTGGGGACAGGCTGGAACAAATGAGTTAAAACTTGATGGTCATAAAATTCTGTCCTCTAGTTATGTCACAGTAGATAATCAATCCACCACAATTTTTTACACATAAAATGAAAATAAAACAATCTGTTCTACAGATTGGCTTCCATTCAAAGAATGAATTTAATGAAATTTTATTTGAATGTCAGGAAATTTGATAAAAATGTGAAAGATTTATTGATCAGAATGGCAGAATTGATGTTTGACATGAGTTTTATGCATGTTTACTTGATCTTTAGACAATGTTTACACAGGAAGAAATGTTGTGATGTTTAATTACCCAAATAAAGAATTCCAATTTTTTTTTTAGAATTACACTTTATATTTAAGGTAAATTTTGTAAAATAAAGTCAAAACAGATCAAAATTATATCCAACACTTACTTTTTTTAAAGGGGGGGGGGGGTTAAAAAGTTACAAAAAATCATTATTCTTAAACTTCACTTTTAATTGTTTCAGTTTCTGAAAATCAATCATCTCACCAGGTGCTTGGAACGCATTTATAAAAAAAATAAAATTCAAATTAAACTTGTGAAAACTTTCAAAGATTAAGTCTTTAGTTTGCTAAAACCCAGGTTTCAGGACCCCACCCCTGAGAATCCCCATCAGAGCACTACCCTGGACCCGATGAGGACTCGGGTAGCCTCCAGAACCCTTGCCTCACTAAAAATTTGAGCCTTGTTTTCCAAGAATATTGTCAAGCAGAGTGGGAAAATCTTGTTAAGTCTTATCATTATCATATGGGAAGATATGTCTGAGTCCTTATTCTGAGTGGAGATCCCATGGAAGGGGGGCATTATAAGAATAAGGTATACATGTAGTTCATTGGGCTAAGTGTAAAATCTCTGCTATAGTAATCATACAGTGTAATTCAGATAGGTAAAAATTATTTATACTGTATTGAATTATCTTCTTTGATATTAAGATATGCAATCTTAATACTGTAATTAACTTACTTAATATCAAGATATGCTATCGATTTATTAACAAGGAACTTAAAGATAACTTATTTAATATTAAAATGAAAAGACGCAATTAAACAAATCTATTTCCAATAAAATTTCATCATAAAGGAAACCAAAAGCACTACATTGATAAAAAGTAGATAATTTACAAAATTGCAAGAATTTCAGACATATACTAGAAAATTACTGGGTGTACCAATTTCAATTTGAAATTTTATATTCCTTGTAGTTGCTGCTCTTTATCTCTATTAAACATCTGCTGTAATGGCTGATAAAATTTTCAGCTCTTGATTTCTATTTCTAGAATTATTGATTTTTGTCAAAAGAGGGATTTTATTTCTATGAAATTCCATTTTTCTTCATTGCTGCCCTGAAATCACTCATGCGTGGCACACCTCAAAAGACAGGTGATGGAGTCATGTGACCTTGACTGCCATAAACAATGCTACCTAAATTCGATTGTAATCCCTATCAGATAGTAGAATGTGAAGATAACTTGAGTTGTCAACACTGCAAAAAAACACTGCTTATAGTAATTAAGCAGTATACTAATCAGTTAATCACTTTTAATTCTTGGTTGAAGTCTAGACAGTGTTTATATTCCCTTCACGTGCAGAAAGAGCTCATGTGCATTTAGGAAGAAGTGAATATTTTGACTCTTGGATTCTCTCTCTGCCAATACTGTTGGTATCTAGGATCATTTGGAACTAATTTTCTGCAACAGTCAAAAGGAGGCGTGAAACTAACACTGAACTGTGAAGTTGATAAGTAACCAATTAAATTAGAGAAACTGAAGACAGTCTGGTCATGTAGCAATCAAAGCGAATTATCTATCTAAGAATTAATCATTGAATTATCTGCTGCTTTAATGAAATCATCCTTGACATAGCTTCGGACCCCTGTGAAGTTGTGACTTTGGTTGTGATGCTTGAGGATCAAATTCATTTTTGAGTATTTGTTCAGAGCAATGTTGGTCCCCAGCTGCAAATCTACAATGGATAGCAATGAGACAAATGAAAATCGTAAGTTTTAATTTTATTTAGAGGGAAAAATAATGTGTGTAGATTTTCATAAAATGAAGATATTTGGCTTCTTTTAAAGTTTTCAAAGTAATTGTGATATATACAGTTAAAAAGTAGAAACTTTAATTTTGAGTGTCACGCTCACTAACTCACTAACATATTCTGTAATATTTTAAAGAAATATAAAATTTAAAATTTGTATTAAATATTTTTTGACAAGCATTTTAAGAATGAAAATTTCCTATGTAAAATAGGCTATAGACTTCAATTTCTTCAGGAACATAAGACAAAACACCTGTTGGTCCAGAAAAAATTAAGATGGTGTGCAGGTGAAAGGGGGGGGGGTGATTAGAGAGTGGAGAATAATTCCTCACAATAGTATTACCTTAGTATCTGTACTTTAAACAATCTGTGTTTCATCTAGAGGGTATCTAACAGTATATATATATATATATATATATATATATATATATATATATATATATATATATATATATATATATATATATATATATATATATGATAAATTTACCAGCCCTTGCAGGAGGTCTGCAAGCAGTCTTAATTAATTTAATTAACATTATAGTGTCATGCAGGTTGAGTAATTTCAGAATATTGTGTGATATAAACATGATACGATACAATGAATCAAGAATGCTATTGCATGCATGATGTGCCAGAAAATTAAGCAAGGGTTTTATAATAATAAGAATAATTTACCCCTTTATATTTAAAAAAATTAATTACAGGCAATAGCCACTGATTTTAAGAAGAGTTACTGGAAATTTCAATTTATTTATATTGTCTGTAGGAACAAGCCCCCCCCCCCCCCCCCCCCCCCCAACTAACTCCTTTCTGAAAGAAAAAAATTATAACAAAATTCACTTAAACTACATTACTTACAATATTTATCAATAATGTAATGAAATCAATCAATTTTAGAAATGCCATGCTTCTAAACAGTTACACCATCTATCAGTGACTGCTAAAACATTGTTGGAGGCCCAATCTAACACTTACACCTACAAATATAACAGGACACCCTGGAAATTTATGATAGAAACTACAAGATTTTGATTAAGTTTTAGTATTTGTCTTAAATCAATATTTTTGACAGGTTCCACAATATGAACATTTAAAGTGTTGTTTTGTGAACAGGTAACTGTCATAGCTGTGTTTTCTAGTGGGTGACAGATTTGGTTATTGAAGCTTTGATAGCAGTTTAAGTCATTGACAGTTTGCACACTGAGTAGATCTTTGACTTGTTTATGGAACAATCACTGCTATAAATTAATCTTGGCTACAAAACCTAGCCACTTAATAAATTTGGTTATATAATTGATGTATTGGAAATTATGAATATTTGATATATTACACTTTCTAGTTGTTAATGTTAGTTATATGCCCTGAAGTTTCAAATTCTCTGTTTTATTTCTAGAACTTCTCATTTAAAATACTGACAAACGAATTGAAATAAATAAATAAAAAAAAGAACTATCGAGATTCCTTGGTTATGAAATAAAAATACTGTATTAAAAACTTTGATCATAAATTACTCTTTTTAAATATTTGTCCTAGATAATCACAGATTATTTAATTTTATTACCTTAAGATGTTTTTATTTGATCACTTAATGTTTTCCTTGTTTTTGACACAAAACATGTGAAACTTCACAAGTTTACCTGCAGGAGAGTGCAGATCAAAGGGAGTCTACTCTTAAAAAATTCACATTGTCAAGATGTTATCAAAGATAATCACAAAGAGATGATCTGCTTGTTATTTTAGAGGATTAAAAGATTATCTGTTGTATTGTTAGAGGATTATTTGGGTTTAATTGTAATTATTAGGGCTGCAATATTTGTTCATGTAGTAGTGCAGAAGTACATCTTTCCAAAACAATAAAATTTAATCCCTGAATTCTCAAGATGATAGATCCGAGGAAAGAATCAGTTTAATTTGTTCATTTATCAATAGATTAATCAATTCCTATTGTAAATCGGGGGAGGGAGTGGCTCAAATCTTTATTTTTATATTTTTTTTTAAAAAATTCAATTTTGAAAGGTTAAGAAAAAACCAAAAACAGTGACGGAACTAAAATCTCTACGTATTCTTGATTAAAAAATGTAAACATGTATTTTATTAAAAAAGAAAAAAAAGACCAGCCCATGATTAAAAACCATAAGCTCCTTAACAGAAAAATTACCACAAATTCATGACAAATTTAACACTTAGTAGTTTAATTTACCACTCAATAAATTTTATCTAAACTTCAAGAAGAAAAGGTAAAATGAAAGACTAATAGCTTAATCTGAAAACCTGATTTATAAAGGTGAATTTCTATCACATAACTGACACTAAACCTCCCTGACAGTACAATATAGCTGAGGTTAAAGAAAAAACCAGCCAATCTGGTTCTCAGGTGCGAAAACTCTCACTTAGAACTCTGACACAAGATGTCATATCAATCAGCCACATAAAAAGACAGCAGGAGAATTCTTGTTTGGACCGTTTTCAACCCAGAAAATAAGGTTAATAAGCATTTTATGTGTTCAGAGCAAAGCTACTAAAAGATTATCTGGTATTGTTCATTTTCAGAAAAATGAATGTTCCCCCTCAAAAAATTACCTTCATTTTGATCTAAACTGTCGCCCATTTCTTACCGATTCAGAAGTTTTTTTATCTTATATATATGTATAAATCAGGAAAAGCTCTTTTAACAAGACTTATAATAATAAATATTAAGTATTTGTATATGGTTTCAAAGTGGGTTGAATGGCGAATTTTATTAAGTTCAATAAATTAGTACCTAGGGGTGGCCTTGTTAAGCTACCAGTATGACAGAATTTATTAATGAAGCCATTAAAACTGACATTGCCCTGGGCTCTACCGGGGCATCTAATATGGAAAATAAAACATCAGACTGAAATTAATAAATTGCACAAGGACAACTGATAATTGAATCTAAAATTAATTTGATTCTTTAGATTGGTAAAGGTCATAAGGATATAGATTTTTGAAGCATCCTACAATGTAATGTAATATTTTTCACCATCTCAAGTAAGGTGTATGGGTCAGTGGCAAATGTTTAAAGGAGAATATATATGTTTGAGGTTTATTTATATAAAAAATCAATAAAAATGGGGGTCCACATAGTGATACCTTATAGATATCACCTGTCTCCCATGTCAAAGTGTGCTAAGTCCTGTTTGTGGAGACAATTAGGGCAGATTGATGCAGATGCAGTGTCATACTCACCTGCCCCCCTTGTGTCAGAGGTCTGCTTCCCTTGATAACTTCTAGTAATTATCTTGATAAGGACAATAAGCCTGACATTCATTTAGACACAGAATAAAGAGGGAGCACAAAAGGGGGTCATGTGACGAAATACAGGGAAGCTGCAATTTATCATCACCACCTCTCCGTTATGGAATGATGATAATGAGAGAAATTAATCAGAAACTTATCACGTTTATAGGCCTGCATTCAGTCTCACTTATCCTATGATAAATGCAGGGTAATGGTTCTTGTTCCCTGCTTGTCCTCCTTTGAATTCTTTCTTCTGCGAGACAATCCATTACATTTCATATGATCCCTCCCTCCAAAAATACACCTGACTTTGATATCTGAGCTGAGGTAATTAGTCATGTAGCATTGCTACTGATGCCTGCCACACTACCTGATGGATCATTAAAAAGTCATGCTTTTAAAGGTTTCTTTCTCTTTGTGTCCTCCTATTGATTTTTGCACAATTTCAAAATAAATCTCAGATTTTTTATTTACTTTCATCTTAACAAAGACACTCTTAAGATCACATAGCTTCATTATTCAGTTGAAAAATTGATATTTTTTTTCAGTGAATTCTTGAAAAAAGCATTGGTTCTCAAAATGTGTAATGATGCAAAAGCTGGTCCAATAGACTAGAAAATTATGTAAAAATTACCACTTCATAACCTCAAATTATGGGATTTTTGCTTGATTTGTTTGAATCCGCTTACAGAGTGAACAATGAAGTTACTCCATCAGAAACATCCCGATTGTATTAGATATTGGAGGGAGCAGATGGCAGTTTGGCCATGAGTGTACTAACAAAGCTTTGAGAGATTTGATTTAAACTCCTTACATAATGCAGGTCTAAGTAATGCCATGTGAAAATAAATGTAACCAGAAGACATTGGAAGATTTTGCATAGTACCCGTATTTTAAAGAAAGTAAAATCAATTAAATAAGGAACAAATATGTACACTTGAATATTCTTCAAATAGCCTTCAGTTTAGCTGATCCTACTCTCTCTGCTCAATGTTATCAGAAGTTGTGTCTCCTAATGCAGTTCTTGTAACTGTATTCCTACTTTTATATTTCAATGACATTGAGATACTGTGAAAGTGGATTAAAATATGGAAGATAACATGTCTTTGAAGAGAATCTTTTAATTACAGGGTTTAATCCCCAGCTCCTGTTAGGTAAGGTTGAGATAACTGGATCTTAGTGTGTAAGAATATGTGTTCAAATCCACCTTTTGTCTCAAAGATGATATCACAAAGTGTTGGGATTTATGTTAACTACAGGGCTTAAAGAATTTTGATTATCAAGATAAATGATCTATTGGATGACCATATTTTTTAGCTGCAGGGTCTGAATGATGAATTGTGTAATTGCAGGTTTTGTATTGTAGTTTACTTTTTAATGGCTGATAGAAGAGTAGATAAGATTTTTATGGTCTAGGGAAACCTGCTTTGATGTCTTAGTCTTCTGCCTCATTTTATCCAAACTTACTGACCACTTCAGACATTGCAGTAGGAATGATGGCTTAATTTTTTGACAATTTAAGGACTGAAAGTTGACTGAATCTTTTTACAAAGTGCTAGATAATTTGGGGTTTTGAAATTATCTTATTTTTCATGATAAAGAATTATGCTATTTCGATTCTACAAATATGCAGAGCAAATATTTGAATGAACATTTGAAATGGATGCCAGTGAATACCTTTGTCAAAATGGACGAATCAATTTTCTTCAAAGTGGACTCTCGGGGTAAGAATCTAGTTAAGATCTCATCAAATTTTGAACTCTTGCTATGCTTTTGTAAAGCATTATACTTTTTTAAGTGACAAAATGAAGTATTTAGTTGAAATTAAGATGAAAAAATCCCAGAGATATCTGGTTTCCTCCTGTTTACAAAAAAGTACAAACTTCTGACACTTAAAATGATGATAATTAAGACTCCCAAGTGACATAAATTTTTTAAGGGTGTGAAAATTAGAAATCAATTGAATTGATTGCAAAAAACTATGAAAAACAACCATTAGCAACAAATTAAAACTTACAACACTATGTGAGACTTTTTACAATGATTATTTTGGTGGTCCCAGTAACAGATAAATTCTCATCAAAACCACACATGAATAAAGGGGATCACCTACAGAGATAATTGATTAAGATGGTTGCAAATTAGTTGTGTAGCAATTTTCTTAATTCAAAATCTTTACAATTTCTGTTTTTTCTTTCTGGTTTACAAATGACCTCAGCTGGTACTTGAATTACCACATAGGGTGCAATAAGAAACCTAACCAAAGGGTTTCCTCTTTT
Organism: Saccostrea echinata; assembly: GCF_033153115.1. Classification (NCBI taxonomy): domain Eukaryota; kingdom Metazoa; phylum Mollusca; class Bivalvia; order Ostreida; family Ostreidae; genus Saccostrea; species Saccostrea echinata. The sequence continues at coordinate 15,312,874 of NW_026889779.1, forward strand.
TTTCCACCCTAGCCAACTAACTGGGGTCTTATTTGCTGTAGTTAACATATTTTCAAATGAAATGTGTGGACAACATAAATATTGAGATTTCGAAGCTTTTGCATTTTCTTTGTTGCACGCGTGTTAGAACAACAGGAAGTGTGAATTAAAGGAGGTTTTGTGAATGCCAAGAAGAAAAAACAAGCCCCAGGAGCTAGCTATGGTTTTATTGAAAAAAATGGTAAGGTGTGGAAAGAATTATGCAAGGGGCCAGGAAATGGACACTTTTAGAATTTGTTTTCGTAAGATTTCAAATGTGTAATTTAAATAGGATTATCACCTGTTTTCAAATAAGAAGCAGGATGTTGGGGGAAAATAAGTCTGCATGACCAAAGAGAAAGTCTAAATAAAGGGAAATAACTTGTGATAGTTTTCATATGATTTATATTTTAAAGAAACATCTAGCTAAAGTTTATATGTGCATCCAGGCTTTAATCAATCGGATGATGATTGGGTGTCATTAGGGTGAGGATCAATAATGATCTAATAATGGAGAGAGAGGGGCCCTGATTTGATTACTTCTATCCCAAGAGAGCAAGACAGCCAAGCACCGTGCCACCAATATTATTCCTGGCTCCACCTCCCGCTGATATCAAAATATTCCTAGATAAGAAATCTCTCCCTGTATCCTTTATATCTGACAGCTAATGGTTCTCTCACCTGAAAAATGTCCATTTCATGCTTTTAAAGGTCCAGTGAATTGTTATTGGTTGCATTAGGTTATTGGGGTATTCTGTTTATTCCCCAAACACCACTAATGATATCCGCTTTAAAGGGGGATCACATGGGTCATTTATTTGCTCTTTATATTTTGTTTTCCTCCCTTCTGATCCATTACATTTTGTATTGATAAATTAGAAGTTTGATAATGGACAAACAATCATATGTGAGCAAATGTTAAACTTGGTAAATGTTAATAGACTCATTTCCCAAGGAGAGTTAAATCTTTCAATTTTACAATCTTTTGTGACAGGTTATTTTAAAAGAATCAAAAGCCAATTATCCTCCAAAATTAAATGATGATATCATTGTAACAGAACAAACCTTTGTCAGTTTGTTCCAACATTTCTCAGAAGATTGAGATTTAATTAACGCATTTTACATGTGTGTGATCCAGGGGAAAAATGAATAATTGCATGCATGCTGAAGAACATATTTTTAACCACAATTTTTATGTTAGAGTTTGGACACATTAAAAAATAAAGGGAATTTTTTTGTGCAATTGCAGTAGACCACCTGTTATATGTGATGAAATATTCAGTAGGGGATTTGGAGCCTCGTTTGAATGCTGGGGGATTAGTTAGTTTTCATTCATTTTTAATGATTTTTTTTTAAGGTTAATAACCATAGGTGTTAAAATTTCAAAATGATAAGCTACGTCTTCAAGAATTCAATATGCATGTGAGATTGCTAAAAATAAATAAATTTTGGTTTTATTAAATTACTGTGTTAATTGCTACATTTGGATAAATGTATTTCAATTTAAAATCAATTTTAAAAATCAGAAATATTTAAAATTTGTGGTATCTGGCATATAAATATTCAAATGACTTCCACAAATTTTGAATTTTTTTCCCCTGTATGTTGAAAACAGATGCTGTTTGTAATAGTAGCTATATATCCTTCACGTGCAACACAATTTAGAGGACATATTTCCTTCAAACAAGGAAACAAAACATACCACTACAACTGTGGAATAATCTCAGCATAGACATCAAAGGATGTATATATGTTACCAATTGTATTCTCAATATCTCCTTCATAGTACACTACTGGTATTTATATGTCAAAATAACCATATAATTCAAACAGGTCTGGGTCAATTTTAATGCACACTCATCCATCATTGTCCTCTAACAGATGGATCAATTTTGCACCTTTTTGACATCTTCTTGTTATACCATTTTAATAGGTGCCTCAGGATGGTTCATTTCCTTGTAAAATGTACTGGGTTATGTATGTACATTTTAATTATTAGGTTTTAATTTAAGTAAAATGATGAAAAAAAGACATGAAAATTATTTTCATGTAAATACGCAAGACCGCCTAAATCTTGTGAAAACTTCATTCTCGCATATAATTGAAATATTACAGATTGTATAAAACAATAACCAGAATTCATGAAAATTTTATCTCGCTTATAAATACAATATTACTATCTCATGCAAATAAGGTCATCAAAATTTGGTGATTGTCTCTTTGCAATTTATTTTTGCAATTGATGCAACAGTTATTCTTAGTAATGAAGAAATATTAAGAAACAAAGAGGGGGGTCGGTGTTTCAGACAAGACACTGTGCAAACCCAATGATATCAGATTTCTCTGCCATCTGGCCTTCATCTTAGTTTGACACAATGACTGAAAGATGATGGGATATTTATATTTTCTTGTAGATACATAAACAAAACAACATTAAATCATTAATATTGGTGTAACAGTTATAATGACTACTGGCTACAAGAAGAGCAGCCATGTTAACTGGCTAGGAAATTGTCAATTAAGGGGTTCACAATGGGTCAGCATTCATTAGAAATACAACATAAATTAGTATAAAAAGAAATTTCTGGGGCCAAAAATATTGCAAACATTTTCTATTAGTCTATAAAATAAACTTTTTTCACTCCATTCCACTTTTTAATTAAAAATTTCCTTGAATTAAATTGTCAAATAAATTTTTTAGCACTTGTGTAGTTTTCCAGTAAGCAAACAAGTTCTATCAATTTCAAACTAGTTTTCTAGATACCAGACCTCAATAAAGCATTGATATAATTATGTCCCACAGATACAAGTGGTTGTGTACTAGGGATTTGTGAGAGATTTTCTCTATAGAAACTAGGCTTTATCTGGTAACATGGTTCCCTCTGGGCCCCACGTCCTTAACTCTTGGTCAGTCTCATTAGAAGTGCATTATTTAGTTTGCATCTTGTTTTGTTGTGGTGGTGTGTATCAGAGAGGCACACTGGTCAAGTTTAAATACTGATTAACCTTGAAAAAGAAACTGTTTTCCATTTAACACTAGGCTGATTTTATGGACATAAGTGAACCTTTTCAGAGAAACTGGTGTTTTGATCTTGATGTGATAAAAAGAAGGGAGTTAATTGGAGTGGAACAGATTTTATGACTGTGTTTTTGAATTGGATGAGAAATATATCAAATATGAGTGCTTCGGACAGGTCTTAATGTTAGGATCTCCACTGGACTTGAGAATTCCTCTTTTGAAGACATCTTGACTTGATCAGTTTTATTGGTGCTTTGTTAACTGTGCCTCATCTCCAATAATTCAATATAAGCTTGATATCTTGTGAAAGTTTGACATTATTAGAGCACTGCAGGAATTCTGATCACAAACATTGATGGATCTCAATTACCTGTAATAGACAAACTATTGTGCCAGCATAACTTTGTAGTAATGTGTGTAGCCAATATTCAACATGCAGGAACTGGGTGAGTTAAAATTAACATCCATTGCAATACAATGCATTTTTTCATAAGTGATATGGTGCAAAGTTTATATCATTGATATTTTTTTTTAAAAAATGTGAAAAAACTTTTTTTTGAGGAAAAAAGGGGTTTAATTTTGATTAAAGCAATTAATAAGGAACCTGAAGTGAAGCAGGTAGAGCAAGGCCTTAATCCTGTGCTAATCTTTGATGACAGGTTTATGGACTTGTTATAGAGTTACTCACAGGTATACACACTGTGACCACAGACATATAACTACTGATACTAACTACAGATAACTGTTAAAGCCACCTCCCCTACAGATATGTAGGTCCTTTTATGATTTATGTGTTTATTTTTAATTAATTCTTTGAAAACATTTTTGAAACTGTTCTTGTATTACTTATAATTTTTAAACTGTTGAAACATTTGAAAGTACTTTTACAAAATTATTTTTGCAGCATATATATTTACATATATTCAAGTAAAATGAAAGGTGTAAAAGATCTTTATAAGTGATAAAATTAAGAATTGTTAATGTGTTTTTTCAACAAATTTAAGCTGAATAGGGATTATTTAGAAATCCTCTAGGATAATCATAGGTAAAAACTAAACTTTGTACCTGTCAGGTAAATAGTGTTATGAGGAGGGTATATTCTCTGTGGGACTCCTTTAGTTCCTCCCTGTGGGTACCTTTCTATGTCACAGCTCCCTAATTTATGTCAATCCATACTGGGGAGGGGTTTCCTGAGGGTCCCTGGGGTGATGGCCTATTGCCCACATTATATTGATATGTTTCATACTGTGCTGCTTTGATAGAAGTGATTTAGAAACATTTTAACCTAGAGCAGGAAAAAGGGAAAAGTAACAAAATCTTATTTTGTTGTGGAAAATGGGTGCCTATGTAAATGTGAGGAGATATTTTGAATTTTGTATAAAATGGAGAGGTAGGAATTTTTGTTTTCTGTCAATATTTGTCTAATGGAGGTTAATGGATAAGCAAAAAGCTAAGGGCAAATCTCAATGTTTTATTTCAACATTTTCTTTCTTTATTTTGTTTGAATAAGATTTTTTCTTACTTCCTCCAACCATTTGTAAATAAAGGGGAGATAACTTCGGTGAAAATCTTCCTTACACAAGCATGTGATAGGTTATAATCTTTTAGAATTTTATTGGTGTTGAAACACTTTTATAAGGTTGTTTACTAGTGTCTGTAGATGTGTTGACATTCTTATAATCTGATGTAACAACAATACAATTTTATCAGCACAGCTCTTTATGGCAGAGGGAGCCTTAAGTGCTTTTACAGCTTAAGGGGGGATATCTGGACCCTTTGGTGTTCAGTCAAGCGCACTTGAACAATTTTATGATACTTAGTAGTGCACTTGAACAATCTTATGATACTTAAATCACAAAGTTGAATAATAGCAGAAATAATCTATATTTCTGATAAAATATATATTTAATTTTTCCATATGGAAAATTATATGAGAAAGATGATGTTAATTAGGAATATAGTGGTGGTATTCCTCTGATTGGTTTTAATTAACACAGTTTTAATTACATTCTTATCACTTCAATATTTATCAGTTCCCTCACACATGGATAAGATTAGAAATGGGAATTGCATACACATGAGTTTCATCTAGAATTTCATTTCTGACACCTAAGAAACCAATTCTAACACAATCTTGTAATTTTCTGCATATCAGTATTAATTATTACCTTCACTAATTATGTCAGCACCCCCCTGTGATTAGCTGTACAGGGCTTCCTAAATGAAAGTAGCTGATACTTGTTAACTTTCCCAGTTCTTTATCATAACTGTATTAAGCAGCTGTACCTGTAATAAAAAAAAATAGTGAATTGTAATTACCCTTATAACCAGTCAGTTTTGTTAAATTAAAAAAATGTTGAATGGTCTGCCATGAAACTGATTTTTTTTTTTTTTTGATACCAGAGAACATAAATTATTCATGTCTCTGTTTGATACAATACAATATTTATTTCCAAGGATTTTTTTTATTATTGTTTAATGAACCAAAGAGTTCATTTCAAAGGAAAAAGTTACAGGTGAAATTTTTTTCATTACAAATTTTAATACATTTAAGATTAATTATTAAGTAGTAGTGAGTGATGTTGACAGAATAATTAGAATTAAGACACAGGATGTTAAACTCCAGTAATCAAACAAATATTGCAATAACACCTGGTCTGTAAGCCTTATCTACTTTATCAGGGTATATCACCATTCTATTTATTTATGTTTGCTTATCCATGATAAATCAATTATTAAATAAACTTAATGTTTATCTTTATGATAATACATCCTGATACAAAACTATAATGCTTGTTCATCTGTGATGCCCACTCTCAGACTTTGGTCAGTATTCCGAGGTCAAGTATTTGATGATGTTGTTTCCCAGCATGGATATTTGTCCACAAGGTAAAACCATTATCTGAAATTCAAAAATATCAATTAATTAAAATAAATTAAAATGTTAAAAAAAATCTTCAATTTCACTCTAAAAAATACTGGTTATAAATTTAAAAACAAAAAAGTATTTATTTTCCCCTTTTCTAAGATTGACATATTAATCATAATTATAATCTTTTCTTACCAAAAAAAAATAAATAAATAAAAATTTCTCTTTTTTTTTTTTTAAAATCAAAGAATTACCAGTTAACATCCTCTCTCTGTAATCAAGAAGAGTGGATCCCCATGTTTAGTAGACCATGACCTACATCAAAGAGCCTCTGTATATTCCATGTGTATTCTATGTTAATTGGGAGGGTTTTTTGTTTTCACACCTTCTTTTGTTCTAGTTCAGACTTGTTAGCTTCTGTTAGTGTTCAGTTCATTCCCTTCCCAGGCCTTTAGAGCTACTGGTTGTCAGGAGACTAAAGTTTGATTTTTTATTGACATTTTGTGACATCTTTTGAGTTGTGTAGAGGAGGATTTGGCAGCTTTTGAATACAATTCAGCATCTGAAGACCAGAGTCATGGCATTGGTGAGAAAAATCTCTTAAGTGTTAATTGATTAATTAATTATTTGTGGCAGGTGAATTGCCATTAGTGGGATTTTAACATTTGTATTTTGATTTTCTATGTGTGTGGACTAGTTTTTGTTAGGGATGGCTTATGATAGAATTGGTAAAATGAAGGTTGAAGTATTATGGAGAAAAAAGTGTAAGGTTTAAATAGTCTTTTCTTACGTTATTTAATTTTGTTTTTGTTTTTTTTTTATTCTTAAGTTAATATAACCAGGGACTTTTGTACTCAGTATACAGGTCCCTGATATTTGATGATAGGTTTGAGACTAACTTTTTTGATTTAACTTTTATGGTATTTTAATATTTACAACAACATTGGATTGAAGAAAAATTAGCAAGTTTATGGTGTGAAAACATTGCTTAAAGCTTGAAAACATGTTAAGGCACACTTCACAGTTTTGGTAGCAATTTTCAATACACTGACATATTGTTAAATTGTAATAAAATTGTAGAGCCTTAAGGTTCACTAAATAATTTATCACATGATGAGTGAAATCTACACTGTATTCTGAAAGTATCACTACTTTACAATTGAAAGCCAAGATGAGAGGTAATGTTTTCATACAATATAAAATCAAGTTCAATTTTGTCTTTCATTTTTTACAATTTTATGCTTTAAATGTTTTATACTTGTATGTTATATCATTCCTTAAAAAAATATTTTAAAAAAATACTATAATCAATTGTCACATGTGATTTATTTCATGATTAGCCTATGTTAAAAGTTGTCCCTGAATTATTTATTAAAGGCCATATTCATGTTTGGTCTGAAATAAGAAGAAACACTTGTTTTAATAGAACCAATTAAGATTGTCATTTCTCAGTGTTCCCACCTTAATTAGTGATATTTTGGCTTTGATGTTGAAATTAGTTTTCTTAAGGTTAATAAGTGTTCAAGTTGTTAAGTAAACTCAAATCCTTTCCCCCTAACAGGGCAGAGGACTTTCACAGTAGGGGGGTAGTTATGGTTTGAGAACTTTTATTTTACTATGTTACTTAGATTCAAGTTTTAAACAGGTAAAATATGATTTTATAATATTTATGTTGTTTTGATCTAAGAAATTAATTGAATTAATTTCACTTTTTATTAATATGGTTATATCTATTTTTTTAGAAGGGGGGGGGGGGGTTAAATGAATAAAACAAATAAGGTGAAGATTTAAAAATGTGGATCCTATACTTAGTTTTTGAAATAATACTGAAATTCTTACTGAAAATACTCTCAATGACCATCTGTGGCACTTTTGACAGAAACTTTAGCAGTAATGAAAATTGTGTTTAAAATTTAATTCAAAGAAAGGTTTTAAGGGATAGGTGATGTAAACCCTTTTATAACTTTAATAAGAGGGAAATAAGGTCTTACACAAAGAACCCATCTGCTGAACAAATTATTGACAGTCCTTGTTTACTTAGGTGAAAAGATTCTAAAATGTTTATTTCACTCATGTGTGATGTCAATCAGAAGCTGGCCTTTGTCAAGGTGTGTTAGGACATTTTTATTTAACACCAATGAAGTGAGATACAACCTTGAAGATGTCAAGGCTGTAGAACACCTTAATTATTCTGTCACTTTCCACAATTACAATTTTACAACCTTTCTTAACATGTTAAGCACTGGAAGATGCCCTCAAGATAAGGATTGCAAATCCAATCAACTATTGCATGTTTTTACCAGAGTGTGAATTTGGAAATTGTCCCTTGGGGCAGCTTAGTTTTGTATTGGAAAAGCTTTTTTTGGTCAGCTGGAAACTTGGGGTCTTGCAAAAAAGAAGGATGTTTTTTCTCACACTTCCACTAGTTAGGGAAATTACTTAGACAAACTTAGCTAGCTTTGAAGTTGTACATCTCTGAGCTTGGCACCGGCAGGTGGTCCATCGCAGAGAAAGAAATGGGTAAAAGTTTATTTTAATTTTGAACAGGTGGTGATTAATCCACTCAGAAACTAGTGGGTGGATTGTTTCATGTGTCTGGGAAAGTTTGGGAATTTTTTTTTCTAAAAGTGATAAATGTGTTAAACATGTGACCATTCTTATTTAAGAGGCAGTGCTGTATACATTTGCCTCTTTGACTTTAATGAGATAGGAACTTCAATATGATTGACAAGAACTGTATGTATTGTTTTATTTCATGTCAGTATTATTTATTTTATCATTCCAAGAAAACGCTTCGATTTCAGAATTTATTTTTAGATGCTGTAGAAGATTTCATTTATAATTTTTAAATTTCAGTTGTCTCCCTTTACAGATTTGATGACTTCTGAATTTGTTCATAAGTGCTAATGATTTGTCTTTTTTCTTTCAGATTGGATAGAGTCTGGTATGGAGTCAGATGTTGCCCCAGACGAAATGTACCTGATGTTACAAGCCGATATGGTAAGATCATTTGTATACAAATTTCTGCTCATATTAATCAAAGAACATAAACTCATAAACTTTAAGCAATGAAGCTTTATTAAGAATGAGCCAGCCAGATGAGACAAATGTCATATCTAAAAAATTGATGATTGTCATTTTTTGAATATTAATTTATATAACTTTTAGAACATAACTGGGTAAAAGTTTTGATTAAAAAAATTAAATAATAAAAGTTTAAGAAATTCAGTTTTAGAATATTACCTGGTACATGTAAAACTTTTGAATAAAAAAATGAAATAATATCATTGATATTAACTTTAAAATACCTTATAGTCAGCTTTTTTGTTTTGTAAGAAAGTTAACATATCAATAATATTTGTAGATGAGCATCAAGAAGCAGGAGCGGGCTCTTCAGAGTGAGATAGCTGAAATCAAGTCTAAGTTCCTCAACCTGGTGGAGACGTGTGGTGTCCAGGAATCCGACTTCCCCATCCACCAGGACTCCAGTGTGGTGTCTCCTTCCTTCCTCCACAACACCACTTCATCCAAGCTCCACCGTGTGCTGCCACAGGAGGAGGATGAAGAGTATCTACTTCAGCAAATCCTGCAGGGATCCGTGTGTTCTAGTAGTAGTGACAGTTTGTATGAGGATTCCCAGATGACACTCATTGTTGACAACAACTCCAACTACAAGTCATCCCCTTTCCGTCAACCAGAGAACACCTTGGTCAGCTTTGCCAGCATGCTTGTGCCAAACATCACCGAGCCTCTGTCATCATCGGACATCAGCAAGTCGGACTCCAGCAGGATGACCACTTCATCTGATGGCTATCCCAGATCAACAGAAACCTCGTCTGACGTGGACAACCAGTGTGTGCCTTGTATAGACTTTGAGGAGGAACTTGCATCTCGTACCAAGTACTACTCAGACTTCACCATCGATCGTCAGCGAAAGATCAACAACATGTCACCGCCACTGTCCAATGGCAACGAATCCTCCAAAGGAAGTGACAATAGTGATGATGCATCTGAGGAACTTTTCACTCGGGAGGTGGAAGGATGTGAAGCTAAAGACTTGCCAGCATTCCGTGCAGCTCCACTTGGTGTTTCTACTGTGAATGACTCTAGAGTGATTGCTTATTCTCGTGCTAGTTCCCAATCCTCTGGAACAGACAGTTCATCAGTGTCTTCTAGATCTCGTCATCGCATCAGCAGATCTCGTCGATCCTGTGCAAGCAACAGATCTACTTCATCATCATCAAGCCGTAAGAGTACCACAAATCCACAGGCATCATCCACCATGATTGAGGACCTGTCTCCACAATCTTCTCGCAGCAGTGGTAGCAGCAGGCACAAGTCTTCCACTTCCAACCCACAAGCATCATCTACCATGATTGAAGAGCTTCCATCCTCCAAGGGCAGCAGTCGGTGTTCCAGCCATGAGGACTTTGTCAGTGTTTACACCTGGTCTATCCACGATACATCAGAGGAAGTGAACTTGGAGGATTCTTACCTCAGGAACATTGGACACAAAGTGACTGCACCGTCCACCAGATCCAGTCGTAGCAGTAGTGCAAGTAGTTCAGCATCCAGGAAATCATCCAAGCGTGACAGAGACTCTAATCGCATCCAGCATGTGTTGCCAGAGCCAGATTCTCAACTTGGGAATTCCTTATCTGTGATTGAACAAGCAAGTGACATTCGTGAGGCTTTCCTTGGAGCTGATTCTTTGTACGAGGATGAGGACATCCACTACAAGGCCAGCACTTTGCCTCGAACCAGCACCCGTGTCTACCTCTTGGGGAGCAAATCCAGTGCTAGCTCATCTTTGGAAGCTCGTCGGTCATCCATGCCTGATATTCTCAGTGTCTGCACACCTAGTGACTTTCATAGTGTTCCCACATCTGATGATGAAGAGGACAACAATAGTGCTGATGATTCCTCACCTCTCCAGGAGCGCATCGAGGTCCCAGGCAAATCCAGTTCCAGTGGCTGCACCTCCAGCCCACCAGAGAACTCAAACAACACCGATGCTGCTGCACCAAACAACACGGAAGCTCTCTTGGACTCCATCTTGACTGACAGTCCCGTCAGTGCCTGCAGTAGTGGTATAGCAGCTCCATATAACTCTTACAACTCTCCTGCAGAGAGTCACCTCGCATCAGCAGCATCACGAACCAGCCAATCCACTACTAGTGACAACAAGTCCGAATCGTCCATCGGCAAACCTAGTGCTCCTCCATCATCTGTCGCATCTTCACCAGTTGTTACAAGCAAACCTCCAGATGACGATTTTATCTTCAAGAAACCCCTCAATACTCAGCCTCTGAGGAAGCTGTTCAAGTTTAAGAAGAGCAAGGGGAAAAGCACAGAGAAGATTCCAACAACATCTACTCCAAGTCATGCTTATCCCTCCTCCGTTCGCAGTGACCCACTCTCTCGGAGAAAACTCTTCATGGGCCGGGATCAGAAGATGCATGAGGTTCAGCTTATGGACAAGAAGGCAGTCATGAAGAAGTTCCGCAGGTTCAGCGAGAGTTTCCGTAAGCGTGACGGTACCGGGCTTCCAAGGATCCAGACTCTTGCCAACTTGTAAAACAGAGACATTGTGTGTTAAAGATACCGTGTTGTGTTCAAAGTTCAAAGACATTGCCAAAAACATTTTTAATTTTTGTAAATATACTCTTCAAGTTTGTAACTTGTCAGAAAGAAATATGTTGTTACTGCTTTGAATGTGTTTTGCTGTCAGAATTTGAGTGAAATCAAAGTGTTTTTGTTTTGTTCAGAATGACTTTTTTGTTGATGGACATTTGTTAATTTTTTTTTTCCCTTGAGATTTTATGGACTATGTGTTCAAGTAGACTCAGTATTGTAACAGTGCAATAAAATGTACTCCATACTTAGAAATCTAGCCAAGTAGTAAATGTCCTCACATTATTTCAGACTTGCCAAAACATAGACAGAAAATTGTGTTCTTAAACTGTTTGTACATTTGTAAATTTTGTTAGAAAGTCTTAATTTATTCATACCATAATTTAACATGCAGTGCTAAATTATGTACATATCAAATAAAAACATTGAAACCTCAATATTCTCTTTGTATACTTTGAGGAAGAATGAAGATGGATTGCTGTGGGGAAAGAAATGATCTGATCACATTGAAGTACAGAGTATTGTAAGATGAATGCAATATCAGTTTTTGAAATGCTATTTTAGCTTTGTAATTTATAAAGTTCATTGGCATCCATCTTAAAATACTAAACCTGTACTTGGAAAAGGGAGAGAATCTAGATTTCAAGAATTGATTGCAACAGTTAAATCTATTTTATAAATATGTCTTTATGAAGTAGGTTGATGATAATCTTTAAGACCCTCCTTGAGAAAGAGGCGTCCAAATACTGCTCCAAGACCATCAACTGAGAAGAAACTGAAGTCTTAACTAAAATTTGAATATCTTGATTTACATTTAATAAACATATTTTAAGCTTTGTAACAAACAAATGATAGAATTTTTTGTTTTATTCTTTACTTTATTTCATATTTTGACCTAAGTCTGTTCTCAGTTTATGGTCCTTGGATCTGTATAGAAAGCATGAAGGGTTAGTTTAGATGTGCAATGTATGCTATATATAATTAGGTTTGGAATAATTAATTCTGAAATCTTAACAGTATATATCCAGTAATTTGGATGTAACCTGTAAGAAGTTTGGGGAACCAATGTATTCAACTTCAAGATCTTGGCATAATTATTGCTTTGGCCTTGAGAAATGAAACACTACAAATATAAATATGGTCTACAGATATTTGCATTAGATGGGAGTCTAATGTTGTGAATAAGTGGTATAGCAGCATTTATAAAATGAGGCATTTTACAAATATATTACGAGGATGCAATATTGTTCTGTAGTCTTCAGAAAACCTTTACCCCAACCCCCTAGTTTTAAGAGAGGACAATGAAATTCTTAGCTTATTTCTTTTTGCAAATTGCACAATAATTAAGAAATCTTTCGTTTCAATTTCTTAATTCAATTTCTCTGTGAATTAAAAGGTCATTTTGAAATACGATTTTTTTCTCCACATTTCCCAGAGTTTCTATAGTGAAAACTAACTGTATTTTAACCAATCATAAGTGCCCCCCCCCCCCCCCAACCCCTTCTCAAGCATCATCAGTATGAAATAGAGTATTTATCTAAATAATGAAATAAAAATCATATATCTTAAAGAACAACTTCTATACATTCAGAAATGTATGGAAATCTACCTTACTTTTTGAGTGTTCAATGGTCAGATACTGAGAAATATACAAACATAAGAGGAAAGGCACCTTATGTTCTATACTAAAATAATACATAAAGACCAAGATAGGCAAATGTTTTGTATTATGCTAAATTTCTATGTGTAGCTTTCATGCCCGTAGGAAGCAATTTCAGTTTGTTTGTTTGTTTTTTTTTTTTTGGGGGGGGGGGGGGCACAGCCATACATTTTTCAGTTGACGGTTGAGGGGGCACTATCAAAAATTTCCTGACAAGCAAAAAAAGAAAGAAAAGGTATCCAACTACCAAAATTTCCTTGACAAGCAAAAAAAAAGGGTCATCAGACGTTTTTCATTGAGGGGGCACAAGCATATAATATCTATGTTTACTATAATAATCTATATATCGGCAAAATTATTGCCCCCCCCCCCCGGTTCCTACGACCAGTTGTAAATTCATGCTAAAGCAGTGTTTAGTGTCTGTATTGGAGGCAACCAAGCATTTTCTCAGATAAAAGAGAGACATTGAGACTATAGAATCTTTAAATCATAGTACTGGTAGAGTACTGAAAAACAGGATCAATTTTTTCATAATAGAATGCAGGATTTCTATAAACTTCATAACTATTGTGGATCGTTAAAATATGGTTTTGATATTAACTTGAAAAGAAATTAGAAAATCATTGTAACAAAATATTAGATTTACTCTGTACAAGATTTATTTAAGGATGTACAACAACTCCACCCCCTGAAAATTCCTGTCGTTTAATTTCGCTGTTTTAGTATATTTTATACATGACTATATCTTCATCGTTCGAGTCGTATTTGGACAAAAAGTTCCAAAAGTTACCCCCCCCCCCTTTGGTTGTTCACGATCCTTGATTTTCAAAAAAAAAAAAAAAAAAAAAAAAAAAAAAATCAGGTTAGCTTAGCTGTCAAATTTCAGTGACTAATTCGTTTAACTATTAAACACACAAAGTAATTTTGTAGAGGTACACCTCGACAGAAACATTATTTTTGAAAAAATTTAAACTGATAAATTATGCTTCGTCTGAACATTGAAAAATGCGTGTTTTTCCAAATTAAATATTTTTTAAGAAAAAACTATCAATAAAATTTGGAAACAATACTTTCTTCGTGTAACTGGTTGTAAAAATAATAATGATAATTTTTTGTAATTTTTTTAAACTACAAGTTTTGCACTTATAGCGGAACCCCCCCCCCCCCTCTTCTCTCCGTAAGTCACGTTTCTCAATGCGTCCTTCAGACTTGGGGCGAAAACAATGCTATGAATCTACAAATGCACATAAAAATTCCAAGCTAGAAAATATCTTTTGCTCTGAAAATGTTATTTCCATTACATTTTATCCCAAACTTAAAACTTTACATTCGCATTTAAATGTAGATGAATATGCAGCTTCTGAAATTTTAAGACACCCCCCCCCCTCTCTTCCCGTCCTTTCTTCTTTGCAACGCAGGACAAAGGAGCTTGATGGAACATCGGTTACATCTGCATATATAATTGATCTATTGAATCCTTGATGTACTAATTCGTTCATTTATGCATGCAGATTAAATATTGACTGCTTGTATGATTTGTTTTTTTATTATATACCCAACTGTTTGTCACTCAGTTTTACTGTTGAATTCACACAATCACGTGACGGTGTGATCCGACGTTCCGGATCACCACACTGTGGTTTTCTGAATCCATATCACCCCTCTCTGAAACTGATGACGTAGTACACAGATAAATGACGTTTTTATTCTCGCGCATCAAAAAGTTCCTTGACAAAATGGTTTGTTATATGGATAAAAGTTATGTAATTGATCCAAAAAGTTTCCTTTTATTTTACTTTGCTAGTTGTAAAGGGGTATATAATAAATTTATCATTATAACAGTAACTTGATCCGAAGAGCCGTATCACGTCTCGTTGACAGGCGCGGATCATCAGATCAAACTCGACGCTTCGCGTCTCGTTTGATCTGATGATCCGCGCCTGTCAACTCGACGTGATACGGCTCTTCGGATCAAGTTACTGTTATAATAATATATATTTATATATTGTATTCATTTTTATATTATGTAAAACTTATTTTCTAAAGATTTTATGTCCACGTGTCCGGTTTGTTGTCCATATATGTGTTACATCAAAGTTTTAGAATTCAGAGAATTTAAAACTAATTTTGATGTAACATATGTACCAGAGGTTCTTGAGAAGACGATATTTAAATTTCAGTATTTTCTTCTCTCCTTGAAAGATATTTGAACAAAATTGAATCCCCTTCACCCAAAGATGCTTTGTAGCGAGTTTGGTTGAAATCAGTGCAGTGGTTCTGGAGAAGAAGTTGAAGATGTAAAAAGTTTACAGACGACGGACGACAGACAGACGTCGGACACACTTCGATCAGAAGAAGTCACTCGAGCCTTTTGGCTCAGGTTCGCTAGAATCAAAGAAAATTAATATATATATATATATTTTATATAATATTATATATTATTGACATATATTTTTGACAGCTTATTATTATATAATAAAAAAACGAAGCAATAGAAATAAACAAGAAAAAATGAACAATGTATTTTCACCTTTTCTGCTGAAATCCATTGAATGCTATTTCGATTTATTTTCCCTTTGTCAGAAATTTGGTGTATAGATATTTCCACCAATAATTTAATTCAATAAAGATATTTCCAGAAATTATGTTTAATCAATAAATCAATTTGACACCTATAAAACAAATTAAAGTAAGCGATTTAATTTTAATGAACAAGTTAGATCGTGTCAATTTTCCGTTGACATATAATGTGTTTCTCCAGAAGTAATTTTTGAGACGAAAAAAGGAATTATATATCTCTGACTCAACTACCTTCTGTTAATTAATATTAATTAATCAAGCATGTGCTATTAAAATATATCCGAGGATAATTACTGCATACATGTTGCAGTTACAAAGCAAAACAGCAATTAAGGCCCAATTAATTCAAAAGAAAAAACACCACACCGTTATCTGCCCCTTGGTGTAAATTACCTTTAGTATGAAGTGATTCAGACATAAGAACTTTACTTTAATTAAGAAAATTAAAATCTCCTCTGACAATGAGAATGGAGACGCTCGTCTTGTGTAGCATGAGCTGAAATGTTAATTTCATCACCAACATAAAAACCACGGTTGTCCTGCAGATTTCATCATTCAGTTCTACAACTAACTTCACAATTATCAAACCAAGCATCACTTGATAAAAGAAATCCCTGTAATATAATCTAAGAAAATGGATTCCACGAATAGGTCGATTCAGTTATCTGACAGTTATTCCAGCCAGTATGACGAGAACGGTGACATTTTGGAGCGAATTGTGGAGGGCTGCGAGAGCGAAATCTCCAACAATCAACTGGACTCGCGGTTCTTCCAGGAGCCCTTGGCATCTTCCACTTTGATCCATGGATCCCAGCGATACAGGAGCCACAACACCGACCCATTAGCTTCTTCCACCATGATAGACTTATCGGACTATAGCAGTGATGAAGATTCAGGGTGCGGATCCAGCGTCTGTACTTTCTCCATCTCCGACGACCTGGAAGATTCTTTGGTGGATGATGAATACCTACAGAGTCTACACTGCATGTACAATGCCACACGTCGTCAAGGACAGACCCAGAGGCGAACCAGTACCCGGGCTGATCTCTTATTGGCGCCACTATCTACACCAAACGACACCACCAAAGTTCCGGTGCCATGTTGTACGAAAGTGGGCTTCAAAAACCCCATGAAAGCCATTAAGAAGATCTTCAAGTCGAAGAAAAACAAAGAATAAGAGTGTGAACTTTGACTTCTGAAGTGACCACACCCAGTGCTAAAAAAGTGCTATCAAAAATTTTAATATTATGCTTGCTTATTAGTGCTTGTAAATATCAATGAATGAAAAAATAAATCAATTAAATAGTAATGTTGCGTGCTGTGTTTCCTTGAAATAGTAATAAACAAAAATGATAAAGAATGAATTCGAAGATTGTAAAAATACAATCCCCTTTTAGGACCCTCCGTATTTCCCCCTGAGGAATGATTTGAACAATTTTTTTCTTCCTTTCTAACGATCTGATAGTCTTTTTGTCTTTGCAAATCTTTACAGAGCCATAGGGGGTGGAGTAGGGATTTACAAAAAAAAAAATTATAAAGAATACGTTGATCTATATCCATTACCAAAGAGAAATAAAGAAGGAATATTGTAAGTTGTAGAACTGTATGAAGAGCTAGAACATTATTTTAATCATTTTGTACCGATCTAGAACAAATAGTGCAGGAACTTTCCTTGCAAGTCTTCAGAATGTTGTATAGATTTTATCAACAAACGCTGATCTAACTGCATTATAATAGGAGACTTCAATAAAAAAAGGACCAATTCAGTTTTTCTTGGAATCGAAGAGATTTCAGCAGAAATTTGAGTTTTCTACAATGGAATGGGGGACTTTTTTTAGATCATGTTTATATTTCCGATGCTACTCCGGGGCGTTAATTTGAATAAATTTGAATCTCTACACTCATTAAGGAAGTTTTCATACATACAGTTTTTTTTTGTGTGCATGTGTGTGTGTTTTGTTTTGTTTTGTTTTGTTTTTTTTTTTTTTGAAGATCTTAAAATGACCCCACCAATTTTCTTTTTATTCATTATCTCCCTTTGAAATTGGACATCACCCTTTATTGGAATAAATCTTAATATTATATCCCTTTTTCCTAAGAAAACTTAGTTTTATATTGGTCCGAAGAAGTATAAGTTGAAAAACTTAAGATTTCGATCAGATAAAATTACTTGAGCCTTTGACTTATATATAGGTGAGCTAAAACATTTAAAGTATTTTATAATGTCGGTTATTCGTAATACCATGTGTTTGAAAAACACATTTCGAAAGCAGCCTGGGTCATAATTTATACGGTGAAATCAAGTCTAGAAAATAAAGTTTGGAAAATTGCAGAGAAATCAAGTGTGCAAGTGACCAAATATATTAAATATCTTGAATATTATATACCGAGTCTACACAGCTGTACGTTGAGTCAATTTGAAATATGTTCAGTTCTTATACAAATACGTACATGTATGTCTTTTTTCAGCTTGTATACAAAGTTCGATCGTTTTCGCATGTAGATATATGTTATGTGTCAGTATATAATTCTTTGATTTTCGAGGAGGAAACGCTAAATACAGAATATTACATACTAAATCATATCAGCCCGAGTGGCCCCATGTCAGGCCGAGGGCCAAAGGTTGTGCTTCTTTGATTACCTATGTTTTATGACAGCAAAGAAACTAGTTAATAAAAAGTATTAGCCGGAGCCGTTAAAGTATAAACAGGTATCTGAAGGAGAATAATAGACAAATGAACATTATTGAAGACAAGGATGAATTTTGTCATTCGAGAGAAGTTCTGGCTTCAAAGATGAAATTATTAAGACAACGGAAAGGGGACTTCAGTCAAAACAAGAGAAGAAATTGATGAAATGTTTATATTTTACCTTAATGCACTGATTTATCTGAAAATTTTAGGAAAACAAATTTTGTTGATGTGCTCCAAAAACTTTAACCTGGTCACTCAACCGGAAAATCTAGGTCAGATCCAGCATCCGAAGCAAGTGTGGTAGTGTCCATCCCTAGATGCATCATTCATGCAAGTTTGGTCCAGGTAGGGCATATAGTTACTTGGGAATGGGAACTGCTGCAAAAACTTTTACCTGGTCACTCATCTGGAAAATCTAGGTCAGATCCAGCATCCGAAGCAAGCGTGGTAGTGTCCATCCCTAGATGAATCATCCATGCAAGTTGTTCCTAAAAGTTTAACTGGGACGCCGACGCCGACATCGACGCCGGGGGTATAGTATAAGCTCATCTCGACTTCGTCGAGGTGAGCTAAAAACTTGTGCACAGCCAGGTGTTTATCCAAGTCGTTCACTTCCAAGTCGGGAATTGATCGGTTTTCGTTTCTAGATTTTAATCAGTTACAAAAAACATTTACTAATACTCCAAATAAAATCTTGTTTAAAATCTCTCCTAGATCACATATAAGCTAAAACGGTCATTAGACTTTATTATTGTGGAGACACAAGCAAATATTAGCCATGTTTTCTATAGTTTTCTATATATTGGCAAAATCATGGGGGGGGGGGGGCTGTCCCCTGTGCCCCCCCCCCCCCCGTTCCTGAGGAAAGCCATCGTCATGTGCAGTTAAATAATCTTGGTACAATGATTTTACCAGAAAGAACTCAATTCAATATCTTTGTTTCTGAACCTTGACAAAGAGAATATATTTGGTTAAATAAAATACACATATTTCCGGCCCGTATAAAGCAATTTCGTTTTCATTTTCGGGAATGGGGGGGGGGGGGCACAACCGAAATAATTCCTTGACAAGCGAAGAAAAAGTCATTACACGTTGTTCTTAGTACATATTGATATTAAAAAAAATAACAAATGCACACTGTATATGTAATAACCATATTGTAAATCCTATACGGTACCAATTTTGATGCACCAGATGTGCATTTCGACAATTGCAAATTATGTCTCTTCAGTGATGCTCAAGCCGAAACGTAGGAAATCCAAAAAAATTAAATAAAAAGACCTGGTGGAGCAGAAAAAGGTGCCTAAGACTGGAGCCAAATACCTAGAAGGATCAGAGCTATGCATGAGGGAAATAATCCTTAATTTTGAAACAGTTTTCTAAAATTGACCACAGCAATTAAATATATATCCGTGTTTTCAAGCTAGTACCAAAGTACTAGGTTACTGGGCTGTAGAGACCCTAGGGGACTAACAGTCCACCAGCAGAGGCCTCCATCTCCAAAGTGAACCTAATCTTTCTTGTCGAAGGGCCGATTTTGTCCAAAAAGGATAATGATTTCATTTTTTTCAATTGCTTTAGATATACTGCAGCAGGCAGACGGACAATACATGTGATAAAATACCCCTTCGTCCATCTACATTAGCGGTTTTAATAAATTCCCTCATTTAATACATTACAAATGTCAATTTTAAAATAAGATGAAATTCTGTAATCTGATTAATTTATTAAGGTTATTTTACAAATAAAAGCACTAGATACAATAGTTAGCACTATGAAAACAATGTCAGAATTATCAACTAAAGCATGGCAAGAGTTTGTTTTTGGTTAACCATGCTTTCATTAAATCGCTTCATCTTCTTCAAAATGTTCCTTTTATCAAAAGCAGCTTTTCCTTCTTGATTCGACTCTTTATACTTCTTGATGCGCAAAAGATTTTTCAAAAAATCCATTGGTTTTTTAGCGGCATCTTTCTTATCTTTCCCATGACTGCATACATTCGGAACTTCCTGGACTGCGGCGGGAATTAGGTCGGCCTTCGTGCTTGTTCGTTGGAATGACTTTGGTAAAGACTCGGGTGCCTGGTCTTCGTACATACACAGGTCAATACCTTTCATGTAAGAGTCCTCGAGAATAAAGTCCTCTTCACTTTCTTGGATAGTCCAGGTGTACACACTTTCACACGAGCAACCAGAATCCTTCTCGTCAGGAACGCTCTCAATCATGGTTGACGAAGCTAGAGGATGTGCAAAGTAAATCTTATTTTTCTGACTTACTGATTGCTTGCTATTGCAATCCGAACTGTAGGAAGTTTTTCTACTCTGGAATTTGTCTTCACATCCCTCGACTATCCGCTCCAGTATTTCGCCTTCTAGTTCCAAAGACGGCACACATTGGTCGAAATTCATTGTTCGAATGGAGAAAGGAGTATTCGACTGGAAATACGTCTATTTGTTGCAAAATCTAAATCAAATATATACGATATTTTTTTCAACATTTCTTTTTATATACCAATACTACTCATTAACCATTCCAAAACGTGACAATTGCTCTTCAAATTCTTGTTGAAAATAACGGCATATGATTGGCTCGTTTTTTATTTGAATAACCCAAGGCAGTATCAGATAATATTTGTGTTGATTGTCATATCACCATTCCAATATTGGTATGTTTTTATAAACAAAATTACACTTAATTCAGTGTAATTAAGGCCATGTGTTAATGTAATTAAGAAGAGTTTACACATCTGTTACCACCTTAATTTAGTTACAACATATGTTTTCCAATATGGTGTGTAAAAAACATGTACACTGCCATGTTTTTATATTCATTTGTTTTATTAAATCAAAGTAATTAAAAAAAAAAGTACCATAACATTGAATTTCTGATGTTGGATAGAGTACAATCTCGTCTTGGATTAAGTTTGAAATTGTTCGGAAAAGCTGGAAGAACAATACATGGATGTTTACTGAATTTTGTAATTCAGAGTTTATTCACAATAATTGACTTTTTAAAAAATCTAGTAATTTTGATTACTTAATTTTAAATTTATCAAGATCACTTTGATTTATATTAGATTTATAGATTTATATTTTAAAATTTGGGAAATTAAACAGCACATTTATTCTAGACTCCAATATGAAGTTTTAAATCTTTCATATATAAAAGATCATTGCTTTGAACATACTTTATTTTCTATAAACATTTATAAATTGGACTGGGCAAGAAGTTCGAAAAACTTATACGCGCTTTCCTTACATGTTGTATATAGAAAATATTTTTTCACATATAGGTCACTGTTCTATTTGCTACATATATCATGTGTCAAATTAAATTAGAACCAATAAAAACAAATATTGAATTATAAATCAAAACGGAAAGACTTTTTAATATCTTGTTTTTTTTTTTTTGGTTTGTTTTTTTTTTTTTTTTTTTTTTTTTTTTTTACAAAAAGATATTCTATCTCAACAGCCATTAACGATTCAATGAGAATTATTACTAATAATGTATAATTCTGTAAAATTCACACAAGATGATAAAATTTAAATAAATAATTTACTTTTGTTGCTTTTTTCAAGGTCAAAGCTTAAAAAACCCAAAATATATCTTTATTAAGTAATAAATTAAATAAAATTTATATATCTATTTTTTTTTTTTTTTAAATAGAATGCTTAGTATATAATCGCAAGAAAAATAAAAATAAAATAATATCATTAGATAGTTCCTTTTTGGCTACCCATACCCATAAAATATCAATTTTAATAATTAAGTACACAAAAATGTTAATTGAATTTAAATGCATCTCATCGCCACCTATGAGATGGTGAATTGCAATTGCTATCCGGAGGGGTGTTTATGTTCACAAATACTGGAAAGTGTTAAATAAATTAACACGAAAACACTTAATCAAGAGGTATTTAAGACACAATTTGAATCCTTAATTATGAATTTATTCACTATAAATATCTGTGATTATTTTTGAGGGATATAGATCAACTTAAATTTCCAGTCAAGCAGATTCAAGGCCTTCTTCTTTATGCCATTACAAACATGGACAGTACTTTACTTTTTCATGGTAAGTTACTAAATCAATATGTTGTTTTTTTTCCACGCGTTTCACCAATTTTCAAACTAATTTTTGTATGAATACTCAAATGAATCTTGAAGCATACGCAAGTGCAGTGTGTACACAATGATTTTAGTTGTGTTATTAGTGAGTCAGATTTAATAATGAGACACGTGCTAAAAAAGCAAATTAGAAGGTTGTATTACTTCATTGTTATTTTTTAAAAAGAATATATATAAACATCTCAAACTTGCAACGTCAAAACAAACGAGAACGATTGAAATACAAATCAACATAAAAATAAATACCCAGAAAATACTGCCAATTATTTAGAGAAATTCTTCACTAAAAATAGGTAAAAAAAAAAAATATTAATTTGATATAAATGATTCACGTAAATAGAGAAGCACGTACTTAGTAAAAGGCATTTCACTTCAGAAATCTCAAACATCGAATAACATGGATATATCAAAGTCATTTGGAAATCCCAAACGCTTTTTCTCTAATGTATTTTACTCTCGAACTAACGTTTTCAACTGAATTTCAGAATACACAGATATTTCCGAGATGTCAAATCTAGAACCGAGAGAACAAATCCTCATCCTCCAAGCCGATCTGGTAAGCTATTTATTTTAAAGAAATATAATTGAAGGTTACCTTAAGCATTTCATCAACATGCACTGAACTTTTTAATAACATTTTTAAACTCGCAATACATTTATTTACCAAACCAAAAATATATCTTTTATAGTTGGAAATAAAGAAAAAGGAAATGGAATTTCAAATGGAACTTGAAAATATTGAGAGGGGATTTGTTTCCATGATTAAGCATTGCGGAATCTCCTCGGACAATTTCCCCTTTCCTACCCCGGTCAAGAAGACTTTAGGAAGTCCTTCATTCCAGTTTTCCACGCCTGGCTCTCTCACACGAGTAACTGCCATTTCTAATCTAGCCGAGGAAGATACGTTCGGCATCAGTCCGCAAGAAAACAATGACCAAAGCGTTTGCGACGACACCATGGTCAGTTATTTGAGCGAAGAAACCAATACAACTTTCTTTTTTGCTGAGACTGAGAAAGAATTTGAGAAGGAAAATGTTGCTGAGAGGAGAATTGAGACAAGTCAACTTGTGCCCGTTTTGGATGTCGACGGGAAGAAAATTTATAGAGTTGTTGAAGGCTGTGAGAACTCAACTAAGCATTCCTTATCCAAAAACGAGAAAGACGGATCTTGTCCAAGAGCATCATCAACCATGATCAACCAAAGGATCTCAGAAAGCGCTACAAAGAGTCAGAAGATGAGCAAACAGAGAAGTCATCCACGCGCTTGCTCTACATTGATTGGACGTGATGTTTTAGTGGAAGAAACGATGGAAATGGATGGTAGCAGCTTTCGGATAAATGACATCACTTCTAGTACGTTATGTATCAAAGACAGCGTGATCGAGGAAAGCAACATGTCGTTCTTTGATCATGTTGATGATGACCTAGCAAACTTTCCTCTCACTAGTACAAAAATCAGCCTTACTAGAAATACAGATGCTCATACTGTTCCCGATCTAAGTGATTCATTGATCAAAATTTCCAGTGATTCTACTAAGCATCATAAGTTGCAAAAGAAATGCAACAGACATCTGGCAATGGGAAACGTGAGCATATCTGGCTGCTCAACTCTTGGTTCAATGGGAGATGATTCTGTCTTCGAAAAACCCCGAGCATCACAGAAGAATAACACAAATGGCACGAAAAAGAGAGGGTTACTCAGGAGACAGTCTCGCAAAACAAAACTGGTGGACACTAAAGCTTTAATAAAGAAAATGAAGAACTTTAGTAACAGTTTTAGAAGTCAAGAATTTAGAGATGCTAATACCTTATTGGTGATATGACTCTGGCATGGTTAATTATTGACGTGTTCGATTGGTCAGTACGTTAATTGAAAAAATAGTGCTACTCTTGTATATATGTTTGCATAATTTATTGACTTTGATAAAAAGTGCTAAAGAAGATGGGTGAACAAGGCGGGCGAAGTGCCTATAGTGCGACAAACATGAAGTGAAAAATAAAATCTCAATTATATAAAAATTTTCTTTGATATTTCATCTAACATTAAAGTATATTTTATGCTAAATCTCTACAATTTACAAAAATCTCACAAAGACTGAAATTATTTGCCTACGAAATAGCATACACACACTAAAGAGGACAAAAAGAATCATTTTCTCACACTTTAACAAAATTTTTCGATATGAGTGGGTCTTCGCTCCATTTTTTTGAAAGTTGATCCTAAAAGTGTGCATAAAAATATACATTTTTTGGTTTACAAAAACATGGAGCAAAGACCCACTATACCTTAAAAGTACACTTTTATGACAAAGCATTCGCATCTTTCCGAGAAATACTTGAAATCCATTTTGTCAAGGGTCATATCACAAATATGATTTAAATGCCACTATTCGTCAGGAGCTGCGTGGCGTAGTGGTTAGCGTGTTGGTCTCGAAACAATATGATACTCCGGATTTTTATTGATAGGGGTTCGAATCCCAAGAATAGCATTTTATTTTTTTAATAAAAGAATATTTTTTTCCGAGATCTTTTTTCTCAGAAAAGTTTTGTTAATCATAATTTCATAAATTTCAATAATGAGAACTTTATTTTAAATACTTAATTCACAAATTGAATATGATTTTATTAATATCTGAAGCTATAGGCATTCTGCACGCCTTGTTCACCCATCTTCTTTTATAATAAATGACCATTAAAATACAGGACTTCATTGTTACTTTAAACAATATTTATTCAGTACACTGAATAGATTGGGCAACAGGCTTGCAATGCCTATAAATACCCTCTCCATACAAGAAGTCAAGGTGTGCATATACAATGAACTGAATGAATATATTACTATATACGAGTAAACACCCCCCCTCTCTCTCTCTCATACAGAGAAAACCATAGGATTGATTTCGCTTCATTAAGCAAACCTCACTACGTATAATACCATTTACATGTACTTTGTATATGTTGGTAAACTTTTCCCGAGTACCACGAGATTTGGTGCCGAGCTAAGCAACAAATCGAATGGCGAAGTAAAAGTTTAACTTAGTACATATTAAACCCTTTGTGTCTATATATTTAGATACAACTCTAGTGTATTTCTTGTTATTTAATCAAGATGATGATTTAATCATGATTTGTGTCATTTTGTTCAGGCCCATGTATGATAATTATACCCTCATGTCTGTAACAGGTCAGGTGACGGTCCACAGTGAGTAGTTTTCAAGCATATTATTGGGTTCATTTCTGCATGTTCAAAATCTCCGTATGAAGATAGTCATGTCTTTTCTAATGGATTTCAGTCAGGAGCTAAGTCAGAAGCTAAGGAGTCTTTTGGACATGAGTGAAAATTTGGAAGTAGATAAAGATTTGAAAAAATGGTCATATTGCTCCACAACACCAAAGAATTTCACAGAAAATGCACCCCCGTAAATACCAAAATGTTTGGGTTGTCTCACCTTATAACAGTAACAGGAAAGTTCAATCTTTCCATTTGTTTATTCAAAATATCAATTACAAAAATAATTTTTTTTCATCAATAAACAGAGTGATATTCGAATTACATGGACACTATATTAGCGCTGAATTCCCATCACTTGTTAAAGTTACATATCTTGCATTATTGAAACAAGCAATGAACTTACATTCGGCATGTTTCAGATTACTAAGCATTCCTCCGAAAGAGACTGAGGAATGATAAAGTTGAAATTATGTAGCTATGTACATATGTTAACAAAACAATGTCTGCATAAAATATTATGATGACAATAATTTAAATAGAAGTATAAGCGTTTTTCAAAAGGAATCAATAAAACTCATCGTCAGAGAAATAATCACTCTCGGGACTTTCTGATCCAAAATAATCGTCATCCTCCTCCTCGTAATCATCTGATTCGTCGCTCGATTCACTTTCTGCTGGTAATCTTCTTGACGGTTGAACGGGAGCTAAATTTCGAAGCTTAAACGTGAAAACACACTCTGAATTGAAATCACATCTCTGCTTCAGTTCAAGTCGAACTTTGTCGACGAACTCCTGACCTCTGGCCTTTAGGAGGAATGGACAGCTAGGGTGCCAGTAAGCATGGTCCTCCCAAGGGTCAAAATCAAACTGTTTTAGCTGCAGTACCCCGCCACATTTGAAACACTGAGCCAATTTGATGTCATTAGTCAGAAAATACCCTGCCTCAGCAAGTTTTAGTGAAAAATCGTCGACACTTACGTCAAATCCTTCCTGTAGTCGTCTGCAAGATTCCAAACGGCGGTGCATGTCATCATATTCAGACCTACCCAAAACAACCCCGGTGTCCGTAAAAACCTGACGAATAAAGAAATATTTCAGGATACCCGTTAAATACACATCACCTTTGACGTAACACATCAGCTGTTCACCACAAACTGGCAAGGGAATCATTTTTCGTACTAGTTTGGAAAATGCTTTTAACTGTACCATCCCTTCGTTAGTTTCGAATTCATGTCCGACTGCATGTTCCTCAACAGTAACACAGACCTTCACTACATTTAGTTTTCGTTTTGTTAGAGTCTGGCATCTCAGTAGATCGGCATGATGGTAAGTATCATACATGTAAGGGGCGATGGTTTTCCAAGACAGGACAGCTGCATTGTCTTCTATAGAAACACCACACACTTTCTGGTAGATAGAAAAAAAATGCAGAATACCCAATTCCGCTACGTAATGCGACAAACTGTCCTTTCTGCATAAGTAGAAGAAAAACACCTGCCTCATAAAGGACCGACTAATTTCATTTTCTTTGGTCCACTGGTAGGTTCGAAGAAAAATCCAACTTTCGCTTCCTTTATGAGGTAAAAGTTGCCCTCCATTTCGGAGAGAAAATGTGTCTGTATTTACCCTCTTTGATTGGACAGATCCATTAGAATACTTCATTCGGTCCTTTGATCTGATTTTTTTGGTGATTGTCTCGATGCATGCTATGTTTGCAATAACCGTCCACATTCTGCAAAACGAAAGTAACATTTATCAACAAAATATATTAGTTCGACGACAACATGCGTTCAGTCGATCCCGAGAACCAAATTCAGAGGCTTTTTTAGGCAACGGTTTGACAAAACGCATTCTGTCGGGAAAAACCAATCAATAAATGTTTTATTAAACTTTTTATGTAACTGCCGAACACCAAAGAATGCAATTAGACCTAGTTTCTTCAATTGTTTAAGATTATCGAATCCAACTAAGGTAAACGAATTGCTAATTCATAAATGTTTTACTTTTTATGTAACTGTCGAACACAAAACAACGCAGTTAGACCTAGCTTCTTCAGTTGTTTAAGATTATCCCACCCAACTAAGGTAAACGAATTGCAAATTCAGAAACCATCAAAGCAGCTCCAACATCTTACCGGCATTTCTAAGAGCTCACCAACCGGTCCATAAGCATAATTCTGATTGCTCAGTCTTTTTTTATGCCCCCGAAATCGAAGATTCGGGGGTATATAGTTTTTGCCCTGTCCGTCCGTCTGTCTGTTCGTCCGCAAAAACTTTAACATTGCCCATAACTTTTGATTGGTTGGAAATATGGCTTTCATATTTCACATGTGTATTCCTTGTGACAAGACATTCCTTTGAGTACCAAAATATTTGACCTCTTGACCTTGGAGATTGACCCACTTTTCAAAGGCCAAAGGTTTTTTTCAAAAAAAAAAATTACTCAACTTTAATTTTGGCCATAACTTTCAAACAGTTGGAGCTAGGACTTTCATATTACATATCTGCATTCATCGTGACAAGACCTTTCCATGGGTATAAATATTTTTGACCTTGACCTAAGAGTTTGGCCCACTTTTAAAAAACTTTAACCTTGGCCATAACTTTTGAACAGTTAGCACAAGGGCTTTCAAATTTCACAGGTATATACCCTGTGACAAGACATTCCTTTGTATACCAACAATTTTGACCTTGACGTTTGACCTACTTTTGAAAAACTTTACCCTTTCCCATAACTTATGAATAGTTGATGTAGGGCTTTTACATTTTGCTAGTGTATTTCTTAATATGACAAGGTCTTCCCCTGTGTACCATTAATTGTGTCCTTGGAGTTTGATCCACTTTTAGAAAACTTTAACCTTGACGACAACTTTTGAATGGCTGGTACTTGGGCTTTCATATTTACCAGGTATATTCTCTAATTCGTTGACGCAAGCCCTTTCTTTGGGCAACAACATTTTTGATCTCTTGACCTTGACTTTTTTTGGTAGTATTATGTAGGAAAATATTTTTTTTAAGGCAAAACAATATATAAGAATATAAAAATAAAGTATCCTATTGAGGGAGTTTGCAAGATTACATATCCCCGAGGTCAGGGTATTTCCCAAGGCGAAAATACCCGTTTTGCTGACCTGCATTAGTCAAGTGAGCTTCATGTATAATCTCTGCTTCGAAAGCTATTTCCCGAATATCCGTAATCCTTTTCATTTTACTTTTGTGTCGGTATAAAAAAAACCAGTTAAAAAGCATATCATTGAAGGAGTTAGCAAGATTCTAGTTACCCTCGACCAGGACTATTTCCCCTGCTTAATTCGTCTCTGGGAACTGAAGTCTTGTATTAAAAAATATCTCCCTCAATGATACACTTTAATTGAATATCACACAAGACCTGTGTTTGTCTCGTATATATGTCAATACGTGTATATTAGAATTTTCGTGATTATGACACAAAATGAGTTGGTTTAAAGCGTAACTGTAAATTTATGCATGGGAAGGGGGGGGGGGGACCTGAGGCACCCCAGTATATTTTCAATAACTGTTCAACCGCAAGGGATTGCTCCCGACGTGTAAAAACATCTCATTCAATTTGATAAAAATCATTAACTAACGACCACTTTTTTGACGAATCTAGAAGATAGAACATATATGTAATATTTATCAATAAATAATTTAATATATTATTTTACACGCCCATGGGTTTAATAGAGGATCGCACACAATAACATGAATAAGGAAGTACAATGTAGCATATGACGTTTTGTAAACGACGAAATGCTACATGAAATATTCGTTTTATTAGTTATATTGAATTGTATATAATTTCATTTTTTGGCAACAAATTTTATGAATACGATAACTAAGCACAAACCTTTTACCTTTTTATACTTACTTTGTTTACATACCTGTATCAACAGAAAAGCAGAATCAGTTTCAAACAAATTCTGTCAGTTTTTCATCACTACCTAATCAACATGAATTGAAAGAAATGTGGTACACGGTTTCATCACACTTTAAATAGTTGCATTTTCATCATTTTTAAAAATATCGACAACAAAGTCAAAATTGCACAACGATTTCCCAATCAATGTTTACTTTACAAAAAGATACGTCGAAACGGAAGTAAGTGTGTGATAGATAGAGTTATCTCTCTTTTGTCGATAGACGACCTCCTTGGACGAAAGTGGTAGCATTAAAAGATTTTTATTCGGACCCAAAACCTAAAATATATATATTTTTTAAAATACGAAGCTTGAATCGACAGATGATGATAAATAGATAGATGGATAAATAAATAAATTAATTAATTAATTAATTGAAATAAAATTAATAATAAAATAAATAAATAATGCCTGTATTTTGGATGTAAATGATACAAATTTATATAAAATTTCTAACATATTTGGTTTGAACATATTTTATTGTAGTTTCTAATTACAAAGGGATTGGGTACAAGTTCTAAAAACTTATTACGCCCTCTCCCTACATGTAAATTGCAAAAAATTAAATTAAATTAAATTAGGTCACAGTTAAATATGTACATTCAAAATATTCAATATTAGTGAAATTTACAAATCAATGCATTTTAAAAAATCATACATATAATTTTGTATATACATGTATATATAAATAAATATATTTATAATAATACTAACATGTAAATCTGCCAGAATGTTTAATAAAAGTTTGAACAATACAGAAAAGACGTTCATTCTCCACAGCACTCAATGAATCTATCCCCCATAATAAAACATGTGTATCTAAAATGTGAATTTTATCAAATAATAAAAATTTGTCAAGAAATTCCTTTCTGGCTTCTTTATACTTTGGACATATAAAAAAAATAATGATACGAATCTTCTTTTTTGCCACATGAGCATAAAGGACTTGAGATTAAATTACATCTGTAGAGGTCAATATTTAATGCACAATTATGTCGAAGTCTGGTCTGGAGAACATTCAGTCGCCTGTTACCATATTCAAAGTATGACGGTGGGGCAGATTTTTTAATACTTATTTTAGATTTAAAATTTGACAACAGTTGTAAGTTTCTGTTTTCAAGTGGTAATGAGTTCCATTCATTAACTTCAGTAGGAGTACACGATGACTTATAAGTCTGTAATCTACATTTTGGAATATCATAATTTTCAGAATTTCTAGTAGAATAGCTAGATGTATTGCATCGCATATTGGGAAGTATGTCCATTAGATAATCTGGTACTAAATTATTATGCATTTTAAAAAATGTCTTTAATCTTGCTGTCTGTCTTCTACAACTAAGTGGTTCCCATCCCGTTTCGAAGTAAAGTGAATCTTTAGAGGCTATAGTTGTTAAACCTGTGACAATTTTTCTAGTTTATCGTTATCATTGTTTTGACAGCAGCCCCATACCACAGAAGCATATTCAAGTTGTGGTCTTATAAATGACGTATACATAAGGGAGAGAGATTTTCGATTCATTTTAAATTGTAATTTTTTTAATAGAGCCAATTTTCTGTAGGCACTAGCCAGTAAATTTTCAATACGTGATGACCAACTAGCATCCTTAGAAAATAATACTCCAAGGTGTTTGTGCTCAGTGACAAAGTCCAATTGACATTGTTGAAAGAGAAGCTTAGGATATTCGATGTTTTTCTTTGTGCTGAAAATTATTGCTTTAGTTTTAGAGGGGTTGAATTTCATTAACCATTTTTTTGACCAAAGTTCCAGTGCATTAAGATCTTGATTAAGATTTCTTTCAATAATTTTCATATTTTGAGATGAATGCTGCAAAGAATTGTCATCGGCAAATAGTCTACATAAAGTGATCATATTGTCAGCAACATCATTCACATAGATTAAAAACAAAAGTGGCCCTAATACTGAGCCCTGAAGAACACCAGCATACAAAGGTTTAGGTGATGATAAAATATTTAAGTCATATATAGCGTATTTTTTATAAGTTCAGACTAACTAAAATTAAAAAGGTCTTTCTATTTGTTTATTTACTTTATATAAAGATAGGACTTTCCTGTAAATTACACAATTTAAAATCAACCACGTTTCAAAGATATTAGAAATTTAAAACAATAACCTATGTATTTACCGACTCCGCATTTAAATAACAGACACAGTTTATTAGTCAATTTAACTATGGAAACATGAGGTTATTCATCTTCAAAATCGATGAAAATTTTAATCTGAACGTAAATAACATATATCATGTTTATCTACACTCAGTCATGTATTTTTATTTATTTATTTATTTATTTTTTAGCTCAGATACGATACGCCATATATAGCTTTAAGAAATTGTAGACCTTTTATCACGTTCAAAATTCTACCTTTTTGCCATCACCCTTATAAATCTATACAACTTTTTATCACTTTATAGAAGAATATTGGGAAACTTTGATTAAAAAAAAATTAAATATACGGCTAAACTTATTCATTTTACTTTTATAAACATGATTTCAGTTGTTTCATGATTCGTGAAAAAAAGTTTGTATCATCTGTCAGTGGCGTAGCTAAGCAAGAATAATACTGACGCTTTTCTGACTGCAGAGCATCTGGGGCCACATACCCCCCCCCCCAATCGTATCCAGGGAGGGACGCCTCTTAAAGTTCTGCAGAAATTGACAATGTGTAGGAGTGTTGGATTGGGTCTTAGAATATACAGTAAAAATATACTAGTATTCAGAATCCAAGAAATCTGACTGACAGCTATAATGATTGTTAGAACATGAAATAATTAAAGGATGAATCGTTTAAACGTCCAAATCTGCCCCCCCCCCCCCCAATAATTTACAAAAAATTAAATTAAAGATTTTCTACATATTTTTGCCTCAGTCTTTGCATCAAACATTGTTGTTTATTAATTTCAATTTCAATTTTTACTTCCTTGCGCTGTAATTAGGTATTTATGTGATTAATATAGCAGGGGTATGTTGTTTACATCGATTTCTCATAGACTTTAGGCCACACCCCCATTTTGCAAGCCCATTTTTATATGAGCGCATGGATGTTTCAAGTTGTCGTAAATACGGTCAATGTAAAGAGTTATACTAGTCCTTTACATTCCTGAAAGAAATTGAAACAGTCTTGCGCTCATTTGTTATTTTCCAAAAAGGTGCAAAATCGCGGGTGCTTGTCTCCATAGTAAAGGCACCTTGTTTACAAATTTCAACCCGTCTTTGACCTCATGAATAACAAAGCACTGAACACGGGACTCAAATATATTCACTTCCACGCTTTGAGCACACCTATGCGACATTGTGTCTAGTGTCTGCGAGCCATCGATGGTCAAATCATTTTTCAAATGAGTAATTAAAATTCTGGGAGAAAACTTTTTTATGATTAAGATGTGCTAAGATTTTCAGTGGATTTTGTTTGATTTTTTCGGTATCTATCAATTTATATTGAAGTCCTGGAGCAAATAGCTTGCACTTACTGCTTGTGTCTCATAAATACAGAATTTTAAAATTTAAATTACTGTGGGCCTGTGGGTAACTGGGTATATATTATACATTTTGCCCTTGTTCCTAAATATACATCAGTGCTCCGTTCATTGACTTGGAAGATATGAAATTTTTTTCAGTTAAAACGGTCATTAATTTTATAGTCCGTTATTTGAAAAACACCAATTCATAATATCTTTAGAAAAATAAATTGTTCGTTACAAGTGCACAAATGCATACTTCCAATAGAAGAAACCTTCATGGAAAGAAATTGAAGTACGGAGCGCTCAAAAAACCTATTTATCGGATGAATAAATTTGCACAAAAAGCACCCCTAATTTGAATAGAAGGAAACTTCAGGTTTCTTCTGAAGCAAATACTATAACTTTTTACATCGGCACAAAATTTTACATTTTTTTTTTTAGATCATGTAAAAAAAAAAAAGTCCATGTTCGCAGGTATGTTTGAAAGCAAGAACATGCATTTGTATGACCCTTTCACATATCCAATCAACGTAGATGTTAGTAAAAAAAAAAATATCAGTCGAATGAAAAAGGGCGTTAAAAATACCTCGGAGTGATTTATTATTTATCTTACTACAGGGAAAGAGTTTGTTAAAATCAAAAAGTACAGGAGTGGATTTCGACGATTAATGAATTCCTAAATGAGGTAGATCATTAACTTAATTGTCTGGCATGAATAAACAGGATTTTTTGAAACAATGCAATTTGGACTGTACAAAGTACACTGACACGGATGTTTCAGGATACTGACGTTTAAATGGTGTGTTCCCGTTTTGCACACATTTGATAATTAGATATAGAACAATAGAGGTGAAATATGTTTTGATAGCAATTATAGTCGGATCTTCGTCTGGGATTTACCTGTATTTTACCAATGCATTATAATAAATATTTAAGGGAATACATTATGAGAATTTTACTTATCCAACCGAAGATGAAGTTGGAAGTTTAGACAAATATCCCTATCGCATATCACCATGTTTCTTTATTTCATAAAGATAAAATGAATAAGTAAATGAATTCAATCTTAAATTAACCTGTCTAGTTAATATCATGTGAATATGATTATAGTTTTGTGTTATTTTTATGTTCTAAAATGATTTTTTCAAGAACTAAGTCAAAATACCAAGTACAAAATTAACATTTTTTCTTCATATTCTTTCCGTAGAATCTTTCTCCAAATTCACAACTATATATGATATAGACTATAGCAATTAAGTAAATAAATTATATTACCTGGACAAATTCCCGTTTTGCACACATTTTTTCAATACCTGAAATTCAAATGTGTGCAAAACGGGAACAAACCGTTTAAATGACGTTTAAATTTTCACTTTCTTAAGTATCTATTTTTTATACACCGAGAGTAGTTTTATATCATAATTCAACCACCTACGTGTATTTGTTGTAGCACTCGAATTTTGCAAAATTATAAATATGTATGAAAAATTCCTAATTATGTAATAAGCTTAAATGGATAAACTATCCCTTTTTTCAAAAAAAAAAGAAGAAGGTTTCTTTAAAGTATGAAAAATAGTGTATCCTTCGTTATACGTTCTGTTTCCAAATTCCATTGTGTATTTAATGTATATATAATTTAACGAATTTCTAGTAAATCATTTCAAATACGACTCGTAAGTTAAGCAGAAAAGAAATCAAAGTTAAGCCAGCCAAACTAAAATGTATGTTTATATTTTGTCGGTCTCTAGCATGAAAAAAGGCTTTTTAGGTGTCAGTTTATCATCAAACTTAGTACACCTCGAACACACGCTAATGTATTTATACTAATCGCACGCTTGATAGACGCTCCGCCTTCTCATTCAAATAATACAATGACCTACATAGCTGTAATGGCATCTTCGCTAGCCAAGGGTTTCTGATACACTACACTCCTCATAAGCCCTTGGCATACGGTGTTAAAAAAAGTTGGGATTTTTTTCTCAAGTTGTGATTGGAGTTGATCGACATCGTTCGACCAATCAGCAATTGTTTTTTGCAAATGACGATATTTGCGTTCGGGATATATCTTGACTCTTTAATATTGGGAATGAAAAAAGCAAGTAAGCAATGATCCGTAAGATAACATGCCATTCTATATGGTGTCATCCAATATCTTAAAGGACTTCTCGCATGATTTTTTCAAAAATCTTAATTTTATGAAAAATATTATCTACAACCTTGTTTATTAAAATTCTGAATACAATAAACGTTGTTGAACGCATATTTTAAGAGATATTGAGAGCTGAAATTCAAATACGGCAATATGCATATTTCAGTCGGATTTTGGCGAAATACTGCTCTGACGTCATAGGCGACAATTCAGTGATAGAGAGATGAGAAGTTGCACACTATTTACGAAGTTATCAACGACAAATGCAGCTTAATTATGAAAAATGTTGAAAAAATTTATTCCTAGCGTGATTTCCAATTACTTTAGAAACATTAATTAGTTCTAAGGTATAAGAATTTTGAGATATTTTCGTTTTTTATTCCAAATATTTAGAATCTGTAGGTCTGATTACGGCAATGTTTCGTGATCGGAAAATTATTTTTCAAAACCGCCATCCTTTACAAAACATATGAAAGCATATTTGCATAAATCAATGTTATGTTAAAAACGAAGAATAACAAAGTTATGTAATATTAAATTTGTGAATCAAATGAGTTAATACATGTGATGAAATGACAAATCAAATTGTATTGTGATGGCGAGTTTCTTCGTCTTCGCCGCGTCTCCCTCGCTATCGTCGCTGCTATTATTCCAATGTTAACGGATTTTTCAGATTATTTCTTGCTGACAATTCTAAAATATAAGGTTGGATATTAAAATTCATATCGATAAAATCAGTGATTTGGTCGTCCATAACGCAGAAAATTATGGTTGTATCGCGTATGTTTTAGTAAGATTACGTGAGGAGCTGGTCAGCCATTGTCGCCTTTGACGTCACAGGGTCACGTGATCGCTATCTAATTAACTTAGATTTTTAATTCAGAGGTTTTCATTTGAGTCAATAATTGGTTAATTACCGCGGTTTATCCGCAGTAAAAACACAAACTTTATAAACTGTGGTCATAAGGAACGTTTTACGCTTTTAACTTCAAATAATTTAGAAACATGCGATAAGTCCTTTAAGCTACGTACAAAATATGTGATTAAGAATCAATACTGAAGATGTAGATTTGCATTTTAACATGTTTGAATAACAAATTAAAAATAACTCAATATACCTTCTTGTTTATTATTCTTTAAAAACATTATTTTTTTTAAAATACGCTTTTTTATTTCTGTCCATGACGCAATCTGTGCGTACCTGGTAAGAATCGTGATCACGTGATGAAAACAATCCCGTCTTTTGTCAGCACCGTATGCCAAGGGTTTATGAGGAGAGTAGCGTATCAGAAACCCTTGGCTAGCGAAGATGCTGTAATGGCGAAACCGGGATTTTACAGTGAAGTATACGATTTTATTTAATCGATATAATGTATATATTGAAAGTCTCTTTCCCATCTTTTATGAGAATCTATACAGACTATGCTTGAAGACTTTAGCTATAATATATCAATGTTTTGATTTGAAAATGTAAATTTCTGCATTTAAAAAGGGGCGAGAAAAAAGTGTTTTGAGGATTCATTCTTTTCATGCATTTGAATCAAAGCAAATCACCTTTGAAGCATGAAACTGTTGAAATTCGTTCTATCATCAAAGAATTTTGTATATTTATTTATAATAATATATATTTTTTAATTAATATGGATGCTTTGGCATGCAAGCACATAACTACGCCACTGTCTGTCCTTAAGAAAACTCAATGTAGAGCCATAAACTTTATAAAAATACGTTATACACAAGTCAACAAAATTAAAATTTTAAGAGAGAGAGAGAGGAGAAATTCCAAGAAAAAATATGTTTTAAATTATTTTGTGTCATACCGGTCCATATCCCAAATATTAAGGTTATTTATTTGAAGCAAAAATCCTCTGCTGTTTAAAGACAAATTCAAAACATCTTGAAATTTAAAAGATCGATGAGGCATTTGGTCAAATTTCTTGTCCAAATACGATATTTTAAGCAATTTTCTTATGTTTGCCGGTCGAGAAATGAGTTCTACTTTTGGAAAATGTGTTTTGAACCACTCTTTATATATCTATATATTTATAATAAATCTATTTCTTTTCAATTGCAAACTCGAAAATATTGGTCTATACTTGTAGATATATTGAAGTATATACACATACTCTCTCTCTCTGAAAGAACTATATAAGCATTATGTAAGGTACGTTTCACCTGTTACTGTATCTGATTAAACTTTGGACCTTTCATTGCAAACTATCGACATTTGCTATGAAAAGATGAAAACAGAACAAGCTTTTAGCTTTGTTTTACAAGTACTTATACATTTCAAGTTCCTCAAATATATTCCTTCGATGCAAATATCAGACCCATAAAACTGTTCTGGTTTCGAGGTTTATTTAAACCACTCATGGATTGGCTGCAAGATACTATTAATAAAAATAAATTTAAACTGCAACGTAGCAGTAACATAAATATTCGTGATGGATAAAGTTCTCCGCAATACAAAAAGATATCTTGCCTCTATTTATTCTTTTTCTTAAAATGTTCTAAATAAACTGTAAATCAATATCCTAAACCTAATCCACACACGAAACGTTTTTATTGGAGGTGAAATCACGGACAGTCGGAGCTATAGAAAACCATAAATTAGCATTTTAATTAAAACTAACATCTTTTGTCTTCTAACAAAATTGCACGCCAAATTGAAAAATTAACTTATTTAAAAAATCAATAAAAACTTTAATGATAGGATAAGTTAAAAATATCAGATCGAGGCAATACACAATTAACCGTCCCTACCGTGTCACCGCATGACAGAAAATGAAAGCGCCCGCAATTGTTTAAAGATCGCTACCGAGTAAAGTTTGAATAGCACTGTTTGTATATGTTTCACTTTAAATTCAATACATATCTTATAGATTACCAGTATAAACGAACCTTATTATTCTTGGCTCGCTTGCTCGTTTTCTAGTGTTTTAAAAAAAATTCACGAGGAACCTTGGATTTTTACCTGAGGGGTCGATTTTCATGATCTGATTTTTTTTATATTAAGAAGGGACCAATATGACAATGACTAGTATTTCAGCGGTGATTAAGACAAATGTTCCCCGACAATCTATAAGGAAGGATTTCTTGAGTAAATTGACGGAGTATCTTTGTGAGACCTATAACACAGAATCAAAGGTCAGTTAATCATTTGTTATTTTTGTTCAAATTAGATTTTCAAAATCATCACCAGGACATTTAAGTTTTGTTGATTTGCAATGCTTGACTTAATAGATGTCGATACAGTGGTCAGGGAGTTGGGGGGGGGGGGGGGTTCGGGAAAACCCTCAACACATTGAAATTATACTTGGAGAATTACGTATATATATACATACTTAAAATAAAGAAGAAAAACACGAAAAACCTCAGTAAAGCTTTTGGCCTTTCATTTTATCTTCAGAAGCTTTACAAAATAAACAAGAGTGGTAACATGGTAACGTTTTTCAAAGATACGCAGATGTTTTCTGTTATTATAACCATTTTGTATCAGTACATACAGATTTTACCTTTAGAATTTAGTGTACCATAAGGGATAAGTTTAATTGAGACACATCAGTTAACTTTCAAACAGGAAAATTTTAAAAAAGGAAACAGTGATTTATGAATCTCTCTTTAGGGGAGTATGTGGAAACTATACCTATATCATGCTTTTATCATTTTCCGTACCCCCCCCCCCCCACATCAGTTCTGCAGTCAAAATCTTAGGAAAAGTATGGGAATATCATTCTTTATCGATAATCTCTTCCAATTTGTGCTGCTTTATGATGTAAAATAATTAAATACAATATACATATGTATAAAAAAAAAACCTTGAAATAGCTTTTTGTTTTTCCCCAGAGAATTATAGTAGAAATCCACCCGGATACCCCCATGATGAGAGGCGGCCTATCAGCTCCCATGATGAACATTGAATTTTATCACAACTCTGACGTCATCTCACAAACAACGAAAGCGAAACATGCCACAGGAATGGCCAAGTTTATGGGAGAAGAGCTCCGAATTCCAATAGACAGGTATATAACTCTTATAGTCTGTCAGGCTTAACCAATCTTGGATCACGAAGGTGGACATGATTAATTGCTTGAAACAATAAATCGAAACTATTTTATATTTTAAAATTTATCCATTGAATTTGAACTATTGATCTATATTCATATAAAAAAATATATATTTTGAATTAGTGACTCAATCAAAAAACAAAGAAGTTTTCCATATGGCTTTAATTCATATACCCCCTTTTTTCTCTAAAATCTGCTCTACGAATATCCTTAGATACATATGAGATCCCCTTTTAACAAATTCAATTTTACGCTAAACCTCTTTCTATTCTATCCTACTCTATATGTATGGTCCCTCGAAAAAATCTTGCAACCGCTTGTGCTCTAACCCCACCCACCCACCCATTTTACCATTAGTTTACCATTTACCATGTGTATTAGTGGTGTATCTGAAGAACCACTCCTTTTTAGCTCACCTGAGCCGAAGGCTCAAGTGAGCTTTTCTGATTGAAATTTGTCCGTTGTCTGTCGTCGTCGTCGGCGGCGTCGTTGGCGTCGTCGTTGTTGTCGTCGTTGTTGTCGTCGTAAACTTTTCACCTTTTCATCTTCTTCTCCAGAACTACTGGGCCAATTTCAATCAAACTTGGCACAAAGTATCCTTGGGTGAAGGGGATTCAAGTTTGTTCAAATGAAGGGCCACGCCCTCCTCCAGGGGAGATAATTACGAAATGGCAAAAAATTAATGGCATTATTGAAAAGTCTTCTTCTCAAGAACCAATGGACCAGGAAAGATGAAACTCATGTGGAATTATTGTCAGGTAGTGTAGATTCAAGTTTGTTCAAATCATGACCCAGGGGGGTAGGGTGGGGCCATAATGGACGATCAAAGTTTTACATAGGGATATATAGGAAAAATCTTCAAAAATCTTCTTCTCAAGAACAGCAAAGCTATGATTGGTCATATTTATATGGAAGTATCCTCAGGTGATGTGGGTTCAAGTTTGTTCAAATCATGACCCCCGTGGGTAGGGTGGGGCCACAATGGACGATCAAAGTTTTACATAGGAATATATAGGAAAAATCTTCAAAAATCTTCTTCTCAAGAACAGCAAAGCTATGATTGGTCATATTTATATGGAAGCATCCTCAGGTAATGTAGATTCAAGTTTGTTCAAATCATGACCCCGGGGGTAGGGTGGGGCCACAATGGACGATCAAAGTTTAACATAGGTGTATAAAGGAAAAATCTTCAAAAATCTTCTTCTCAAGAACAGCAAAGCTATGATTGGTCATATTTATATGGAAGCATCCTCAGGTGATGTGGGTTCAAGTTTGTTCAAATCATGACCCTTGGGGGTAGGGTGGGGCCACAATGGAAGATTTAAGTTTAAAATAGGAGTATATAGGAAAAATCTTCAAAAATCTTCTTCTCAAGAACAGCAAAGCTATGATTGGTCATATTTATATGGAAGTATCCTCAGGTGATGTGGGTTCAAGTTTGTTCAAATCATGACCCCCGGGGGTAGGGTGGGGCCACAATGGAAGACTAAAGTTTAACATAGGAGTATATAGAAAAAATCTTCTTCTCAAGAACAGCAAACTTATGATTGGTCATATTTATTTGGAAGCACCCTCAGATGTAGATTCAAGTTTGTTCAAATCATGACCCCTGGGGGTAGGGTGGGGCCACAATGGACGATCAAAGTTTAACATAGGTGTATAAAGGAAAAATCTTCAAAAATCTTCTCAAGAACAGCAAAGCTATGATTGGTCATATTTATATGGAAGTATCCTCAGGTGATGTGGGTTCAAGTTTGTTCAAATCATGACCCCTGGGGGTAGGGTGGGGCCACAATGGAAGATTAAAGTTTAACATAGGAGTATATAGGAAAAATCTTCAAAAATCTTCTTCTCAAGAACAGCAAAACTATGATTGGTCATATTTATATGGAAGTATCCTCAGGTGATGTTGGTTCAAGTTTGTTCAAATCATGACCCCCGTGGGTAGGGTGGGGCCACAATGGACGATCAAAGTTTTACATAGGAATATATAGGAAAAATCTTCAAAAATCTTCTTCTCAAGAACAGGAAAGCTATGATTGGTCATATTTATATGGAAGCATCCTCAGGTGGTGTAGATTCAAGTTTGTTCAAATCATGACCTCCAGGGGTAGGGTGGGGCCACAATGAAAGTTCAAACTTGTAGAGAAAAAAGTCACAGTTAGTCAAAAAATCATGTAAGCATCCTTAGTTAGTGTAGATTTAATTTTGTTCAAATCATACCCCCCACTCCCTTTTAGGGGTAGGTTGGGACCACTTATGCATTTAAGCTTTTCAATACTAAACTGATTTTTCTTCTTTTCCTAGGCACAGTGCTCAGGTGAGCGATGTGGCCCCTGGGCCTCTTGTTCTTGTTGCTTTCGTCATCAAAGGAAGAAGCTTGTTTCATGCAAGTTTCAAAAGTTTCCTTTTCTAAAAGAAGTTATATGTACTCTTTCTTTCAATTTTTTTTTTCAGAGTTCTCATTTTATTCTTTGACACACGGAAATGCACTTGAAGGATGATTTATTTAATTTACTATGCGGTGGACCAATGAACTTCAACATGGACAACTTTTGTAAATTAAACGTGCTATTAACCATTGAATTGACACATGTACCTGTACAAATATATTTTACATTGTTTACCAATAATAAAAGGACCATTACCTTATAATGGACAACAAATAGGGTTTTTCAACGATTTTTTTCCTGTCTTAAATAATCTTAGAAAAAAGGGGCACAAAAAGGAACAAATGTTTAAATGTTGATTTATTTTTTCATCGCGTCTCCTGATCATGGAAAACCTCTAGACAGTTTGTATTGAGGAGAAAATATGGGTGAATTAAAAAAAAAATGACCAAACGCATATTTATCAACCAACACTAAAAATACAGGCAATGAAAATAGATTTCTATGTCTCAGCATATGTCTTTAGATAGTGTCTAAATACCTGCCAAATATCTCGTTGATATCTCAATTAACAAAAAAGTTATGCCCAAAAATGATGCTAAAATTGTCAGGAGTGCAACACCTTTTTGTGACATTTTGAAATTTCAATAATTTTCGGAGATCTGTGAAATAAACAATAATGCTTTATGTTGAAAATAAAGACTTTCCTGATAATATTCAAAGTATTGAGCTTTAAATGTGGACTGTAGTAACTTTCGTTTAATCAAGTTGTGGTCATGGCTGATGTTTAAAAAAATGTTATACCATGTCAGGAGTGCAACAGAAAAAATGTAGTGTTGCCAAAAAAACATCATTTGTAAAATTCTGAAAGAAAATTAAGACAAAAAAGAATTTTTGAAGTATAAAACAATAACTGATATACACTTTAAAACTTAAAAATGTTATATAAATCACAAGCAGCATTAATGAGAGTCAAGTATATGTGCATACCCAATAATGTCAGGAGTGCAACATTTGATGTTTTGCTCCCAAGCATGAAAAAAAACTAGAATTATTATATGATTTTCTGATTTTTATTTTGGAAAATAAAGACACAAAGAACATTTTTACCAAATAGATTTATCAATTACAGAATCTGTCTGTGCTTCAGATCTATATTTCTATGGTCAGGAGTGCAACACATTTTTTTTTAAAGATTCAAGTTGTGTGACGAAAACACTTCTATTCATGCTTAGAAGTATTCATTAATTAATAATGATCTTTTTGTATAATTTAGTACTAAATTATTGAAAGTTTTATTTATTAAAATCCTTCCTTTTTCAGTTTTATCAATTCAAATGTGTTTTTATCTTTTTTGTGATTTTTTTAATGAATGTTAAAAATAAACACACTAAAAATTGTCATAAAATTCAAGTAATTCCACCTCAACTTCACTGAAACAACAGAACAAGTTCTTATGTAATTTTCACTTCACAATTCTACTTTAAAGGCCACAATGCTTTTGGTCAGGAGTGCAACAAATATGTTAGAGTTACAAATCATCCAATAAGAATAAAAATAAAAAAAAAAATGATGAGTAGAATTTTTCTGGTGGGTAACTGTGTTTGTCCTCTAAAGGAAAATATGCTATTTAAATCTATTTTATCTTCTAAATATACATTTAAGCTAGTTTTTTGGCATAAATAGGGAATAATTCCAGATAAAATGCGAATTTTAAATACTTTCATCTGTTTTAATTATGAAGTATTGGACTATAAATATTGCACAATTTCATTACCACTTGATGTTGCCAACACTTTATGAAT
This sequence comes from Saccostrea echinata, assembly GCF_033153115.1. NCBI lineage: Eukaryota > Metazoa > Mollusca > Bivalvia > Ostreida > Ostreidae > Saccostrea > Saccostrea echinata. The sequence goes on from NW_026889779.1 coordinate 15,356,534, forward strand.
TTTTGTGTTCTGTGGTTTTAATTTTAAATTTTACTGCAGTCAGGAGTTCAACAAAACTGATTTATTATTACCAATGCTTTTTAACTATCTTTAATAAAAAATAAGTTGAAAAAAAATGTTTGATACTATTTGATGTTCAAAATACTATGTCTATCAACAAATTACAGAAATTTTACAGTCAATTCAGGAAATAGTTTTCATTTCACATATATTTTTAAATACAATTTATATATTTTATACTTTGCAAATAATCATGTTTTAAGTTTCTCAAAAAATGAAAAACCTGCCATAAATGATGAAAAATATCAAAACGACAAATTGATTTACAAAGTAAGAATGGATAATTGTGTGTTATAATTTTTAAAACAATGTTAAATAAAATACATATCAGATGTCAGGAGTGCAACACAATAATGTTACATAGGGTCACTTCAAAATCTAGTATTTTTTGTAAGAGAACTCATATATAAAAAAAATTTTTTGGCTTAGATTTAAAGAATTGACTTAAACGGACAAAAAAGTGAATTTTGGGGAATTTTATTGCTTCATATTTTCTTCATAATAAAACTTTTCAAATCAGAATTGAAAAAATAATGTAAAATAACAATCAAAAAGCCAATTTTTTGTCACATATACAAGAGAAGATACTCAATCAAGGTCTAGATTTAATCATTTATACCCCTTTTACCATTTTGAAGCATAAAAAAACTATAATTTCTTGTGATTATGTATTTTAGAAAGTCTTTTAAGGTGTAATGATATTTTCTTTTTTCAAAAGAAATTTTACAAATAAAAATTCTGAAACTTTTTTAATCCAATTGTCTATTCTTTTGCCACTTCAGGATTTTAAACTAGAATGCATGTGCAACATGATGATATAAGTGAAAAGTATGTTAGAAGTAGTTGAATTTTTCCAAAAAATTTCAGTTTGGTGGTCATTTTTTTTTTAATTCACCCATATATGAACTTGGATTCGATCATTTTTATTTCTTATTTGTTTTATTTATCGAGTTATAGAAATGGTGTACTTATTCAACTAAGCATATGTAGACGCCATATTTAACGTGTATGGCTGTTCTTAGGTTTAGAAGTTTGTAAAGTCTTAACCGAGACTGAATAAATGATACACGATGTAATAATGTGTTTATCATTTCTATCCAGATCGTCTTTCACTAATTAACAATTTTCAATTGCCAATGAGTACATGACTAATAATTAGTCACCTTTTAATATACAAGTTCCTGTACTCATGATAAAGTGAACATTTCAAAAAAAAAATGGTACTCATCTTCAACCTCTAATTGACAGAAAAACATAATCTATTCCCTCTAGGAATATGAGTAAATCTTTCCTTCTCAATCATTAATACATATGCACTTAGTCTATATTTTGCAATCAATTAAATATACTTGGTTGGAATTGGATTGGATGCACAGCTTATTTGTTAGATATCTATACACAGAACACTTTGGTGACGAAGAAAAAAAGCCTCACATTTTTGTTGAAAACAGTTAATCTTTTGTTAAAAATTTTTAAAAACATATTTTTGTTTGTAATATTTTGACAAGCTTCTCCAATCCCTAATGAAAATAGTAAAAATTTTACATTAAGTAACCAATTATATTTTGTAACAACAGGTTTTTGATTTCAATGAAAGGTGTTGCCATGGTTACTAAAAATAGAAATTTCTGTGAAATACTTTCAAAACACTACTCCTCCTACAGTTTTGATCTGATTTCAGTATAACTTGGCACACAAGTAGACTACACTAAGATACATAATTCTGTTTATCGGTTTTTGATTTCGATGAACGGCGTTGCCATGGTTACTAAAAATAGAGATTTCCTTGAAATACTTTCAAAATGCTACTCCTCCTACAGTTTTGGTCTGATTTCAGTATAACTTGGCACACAAGTAGACTACACTAAGATACAAAATTCCCTTTACCAGTTTTGGATTTCGATTAACAGTGTTGCCATGGTTACTAGAAATAGAAATAGAAATTTTCTTGAAATATTTTCAAAACGCTACTCCTTCTACACCTCTTGTCTTATTTCAGTATAACTTGGCATACGAGTAGACTACACTGAGATACATAATTGTCGTTATTGTTTTTTGATTTTGTTGAATGATGTTGCCATGGTTACTTAAATCAAAATTTCTGTAAAATTGTTTTAAAAGGCTACTCCTCCTACAGTTTTAGACTGATTGCAATAAATCTTGCCACAAAAAGAGACTAAACCAAGGATATCATTCTATTTATTGCTGGTGTAAAGTTTGAAGTTCAAGTGCTACTATTATCTTCCTTCATAAGTACAACCAGTAGAGCTACAGTCTCGTCAGAGACTTCTGGTTTTAAGTATATAAGACAGCAAGCTATTTCCCCCATATGTTATTTTCCTAGATGGGTGGATCTTGGTTGCGAAGCGCTTTAAATCTATGACTTGAAACTGAGATGAGCATTTGAACAAGCATGATGGCGATGTGCAGCATGTTTCTCAAACTTCGTTTCAGCCCTCCTTAATTGATTTATTACTACATTACAAAATATTCTATATTATTTATATCACACCTTTGCTCTCCATTGAAGAAAATTGAATACCAGTCATGATTTTCGACAAGTTTATAAATTTAATGATGGAAAATGGGGGGAAATATTCTTTCTTCACACATACCATTTAAGAAACGTGAATCATAAAGGTTTGGTAGTTTTTCACGGAAGTATACTTCATTAAGTCTGTTTGAAATTTAAATAATAATTAATTGTACATGTACTAGATCTTTGTTGTACAATCCAAACATTGGATACAAAGGGGTGAAAAAATCCACAGAATCCATAGCATGGAGCAGTCGTCCACTGAAGTACTCACTAAAAGTAACAATTCCCTTCATAGCATTGATGTGTACTTCGAACGCCATTGAATGAATAGTACCGGCCGATGCAGGTAAAAGGGGATAATACTTAGATTCTAATTCATCGAGACGAGACTTGGAACGAAATGATAGAACTATCATGTCATTATATTTCTTACCGTGCATACCATGACAGTTGGCGCCATGAATCATTAGATCAAAATCGTGTTTTGAACAGAGGGAAAAGTCAAACAATAAAGCGTCTTCACGCATTGTTTTCTTTATGTGGAACCAAAACATGAATTTGAACTTTACATCATCAAATCGAGATATTTTGATGTTTCCCATAACTCCTTTGTAGACAATGAGTGCAAAAATCCCTGGACCAGACTTTGCTAACGGAAGTAGTAATTGCTAAGAACTTTCTCATCCTTAGATATGTACAAATCACTGTGTAGCGAAAGACTTTGAAATAACATGGAACCTACAAGTAAAGAGACAGACGATAAACACATTTTTCGATGGCTTAGATAACAAAGAAAAAAATCATGGGGGAAAAGTTAAAGTATTGAAACATTTTGTCCATATGGACTTGCATGACACACCCGCAGCTACTTTACAATCAGCCACCTGAGTATAATACAACCCTGTAAAGGATCCATAGAATGGCAAATTTAAAAATAATACAATTAAACTAAATATTTGATAGATGAAGATATGTTGCAAAAAACAAAAACAAACAAACAAACAAGAAAACTAGGACGATCAGGGATCAACGAAATGGCTGATCAGCAACAACTCAGGAAGTACATCTACACATAAATCTTATTGTATGAACTTCTGTTAGTTGCCTGTATGTGCAAGTACTACCTACATTCTCATTTACATCAAAGCGCTTGACCATAAAACTTCGTATTAACAAAGTACAACCAGCATAATCTCCTTACCATTGGCCCCTCTTTCTCTTTGAATGTTTGATATACCGTCTCATATTTACATGTATTTATCTTTTTAATATATACATTAAAATAATTGTACAATTCTCTTATTCAATTATGATTAATTATCAAATTGAATAGCAAAAGGGGATGAAATGTGAAGACACTGAACAGTCATAACGCTCAAAAGTCCATTTAAAATTTTGAGCAGGACTACATGGACCTCTGAACCAGCGGTGGGATCAGGTGCTATGAGGAACTTAGCATCCCCTGCCATATGTCCCTTGTCATAATCGGGTAAACAGGTAATCCGTAGACACTCAGTGTGAAAATTTGTATGAGAGACGTCATCCAACATTCGACTTAATGAAATGTTGACATTACACGAGATTATTGATATCCTTGTATCATCAATTTATAATCAACATTTGTCAAGAGCATGGTTCGTTTTAGAAATTGCGCGAACGTAAATTGCATACAGAATCAACTGGGAGATATAAACTCCATTTGCAGGTGATAATGGTGTATTGCTACATATATAAGGGAAGTTGACGATTGAAAACATTGAAGTCATCACGTTCATCTTAAAGTTTAGTTGTTAGTTCTTATAGTTTGTCATCTTTGTCTTTCTCTAGTAAAATATCCAAACATGAAACGCCCGCGTGGCACAGTGGTTAAAGCGTTTGCTCTAGATTTATGGAGTAAGGGGTTGATCCTTACGTCGCGGGTTCGAATCCCACTGTGGGACGTGGAGACCGGTCCTTCGGATGAGACCGTATAAACCGAGGTCCCGTGTCACAGGTGCTGGCACGAAAAAGATCCCTCACTGCTCAATGTCCCTGAGTGCCGAGTATAGGTCAAAATTTGCAGTTCTCCACCTGCAAGTGGTGGCCCACGTCTCCATATGAGTGAAAAATTCTCGAGAGGAATGTTAAACAACAATAAACAAACAAACAAACCAAACATGAAACAGATGTTTTAGAATCTGTGGTGTCTCTTATTTCGAGTTCTATGGGATACATCGAATCAACGTTTGAATGAATATTACTACTAATAATTGATATATCTAGATATATGTCGAATTTCGATTGATTGATTGATTGTATGTTGTTTAACGTCCCTCTCGAGAATTTTTCACTCATATGGAGACGCCACCATTGCCGGTGGAGAGCTGCAAATTTTGTCCTATACTCGGCACTTACGGCCATTGAGCAGTGAGGGATCTTTTTCGTGCCAGCACCTACTGCGACACGGGACCTCGGTTTATACGGTCTCATCCGAAGGACCGGCCTCCACGTCCCACAGTGGGATTCGAACCCGCGACGTAAGGATCAACTCCTTACTTCGCGACTCTAGAGCAGACGCTCTAACCACTGCGCCACGCGGGCGACGTCGAATTTCGAATTGAAGATCACGGCAATAGACTTCTCCTTTTCATGCAGAAGATTTTGAATAAATAATTCATATCTTCATAGTACAGCACAATCAATAGAACCCTGTCCTGCACCAGAACTCCTGACCCAGTAGTCAATAATTTCACAAATCTGGTGAAAACGTTTTTGCTCATTACAACTTTATCATAGGCGCTCCCCATGTACGTTTGTAGATGGCGAAATGATGTCTACCTCTCTATACCATAAAATCAACACAGATTTTATGGTATAGAGGGGTAGACCTATGTAGACTTATCATTTCGTCATCAACAAACTTTCATGGGGAGCGCATATGAACTTTATACTCTGTTTGCCTCTTAGATGTCCAATAACAGAGAACATGAAGGCATTTTCACAATATGATCAACAGATTCTCATCATATCCCCTGACCCAGAGGAAATGAATTTCACAATTTCATGTTTTAGGCCAGTAAGCCAGAGATCTGCAGCTAATACATTGTAAACCATCTGAAATTTTATTTTTACACTATCAAGAACCTTCTGATAGAAAGCTTTCGTTTCCGGTTCAATTGCTGTGTCGGAATTCTTTTGAAGAGTATCCAACTTTTTTTCAGCTTCAATCTTTATTTCATTTTGTTGCAATGCAAACTACATTGCATACTTCATAAAAAATGAATAAAAGAAAAGTACCGTTGAAATCTGCGTGCAAGTTTCGATCCTTCTGCATCAACAGATTGATCTTTCCAGTCATAGCCGGTATCACAGCTTCCACTTCTCGTCTTGTTAATTCACATTTTGCATCAATCGAGGAAACCAGCGATTCCAAGTCAATAATCTGGTCCTGCAAGGATTCCATATTCTCCTGAATTGATGCTACAGAGTCCTCCATTTCTCTAACGTCGCGATTTAAATTAGTTATGTTTGACTCGGGTGAAGATAATGTTTTTGTCTTTTTGGATTTGATTTCCTCCACGGCAATATTGGTCTTCTCAATTTTTTTCTTGATTGTGGCAATGTTCTCCTCGTTTGTCAAAACGGTACCACTTAATTCGTTTACCTTTCGATCTAAATTCGCTGTTTTTTCTAATGCTCTACTGAGTAGCAATTTGTACTCTTTTAACTGTGCTTCTTGGTGATAATAAACCCAAGCAATAATAGATAAAGTTACCGCTAAAAGAGGATACTTTATCCAGTCCATGGCTTGTCCACTTTCGTTTTTTAGTGGAAATCCAACAGGAAGTCAGCAGTAATTGTATTAAACATTCTTGTTAAAGAAAAATAAAATAGCTACCCTGATCTTAAATTTAGCTCTGACTCAAGGCCTTTTTTCTTGGAGATATGAATTAGAAATAGAATTTACTTAGTATTTAATAGCGGATCTCTAATCAGATGGACAATTGTTTAATATGTTCTTCAAATAACGATAAAAACTTTGCTGGTGGTAATGATTTAATACAAAATTGATAGAGTCCATTTAAGCCTTTTAAACTATAAATTATTCTTTGGTTCTTATTTTCAATAAAATATTTAAAAGTGAGGTAAGATCTGCCTCCCCCTTTTAAAGATATCAGATAGCTATGTTCAGCAAAATTCCTTTTGAGAAATTTAGAAGTAAAAAAAAAGGAGAGTTGAAAGATTGCAGTAGAATTGGTCGATCCAAATCTATAGGGACACAAAAAACTATCAATACTGCGAGCAACACGAGATCTGAAGATGCCAGATTTACATTGGAAGACATTGTTAAGACACTAAATATTTCATCATAACAACACTTTATAGAGTTCAATCTAAAAATATTTCTATCAGATAGGCGCCTTATTTTCTTAAAGGTGCTCAAGAGAAAACGTGCGTTAAATGTGCCAATGGTCTATTTAAAAATACATTTTTTTTTCAAAAGGAAGGTTTGATAATACATTGGTGATGGATGACGAAACATTGCTGCTTTTTATATAGTTCAAAAGGAAGATCAATAATAAAATTAGAGAAAAATGCTGCCGTCTTATTATTGCAAAGAGAAGAAAGGGCTCCAAACATCTTAACGTTTTCTTTTTTACTTAAGAGGTCTAGTAATACATGTACATACACCCAAAGGAAGGACTGTCAATGATAATTTATATGTTAAAATTGCACTAAGGAAAGTTTAAGTTGGTTTTCTGTGAGGAAAGTCAAAATACCGGTCCCAGTGGTAATTTTTCTGTCCTGACAGTGCTGCCGCAAAGAATCGTAGAGAAATAAGGAGATTTTAAAGAAAGGAAAGTTTACAGAGCTTAACCATTCCCCTAATTCGCCAGATTTCAGTCATTGTGGGAACTTTTTACTCCAAAAATGCAAGAGAACAATCAAAGGAAGACTTCAAAATTTCAGATCTGTCTGATACATAGACGTGAACCTCAACAGTCTTGCACCCCCCTCCCACCCCGAACTCGATAAATATGAGCAGTGAATCATTATAGAATACTGAGTATATAAAATGTTATACCTCCTTATCTATACATATGTTTTGAATTGTATTCAGATGTTTATACATAAGTTAAAGCACCTTCTTTTATTTAATTGATTGTATTGCTCAATGGCCCTGAGTGCCTAGTAAAGGTGTAAATTTGAAGCCCTTAACATGTATATGGTGACATCTCAATGTGAGTGAAAAATTCTCAAATGGGACTAAAACATCATAAAATCAATCAATCAATCTTGCAGACCTCTTTCTGTGTTGGTAGCAAAGCGGAACTAATTTGGTTAAATTGAAATATGCATAGCAAAATTTATACAAGACGTTTGTCAATCTGCATCTTTCTTAGTTGATTCTTTTATATACATTTTTACATCACATATTTGAATTTTTCTGTTCTCCATGACCAATCGAAGAAAAAATGTCGTTATGTTAAGCAAGTTTGTAAGATGAATTTAAAAAAAAAGGTTCTTTTTTCACACACACAATTCATTTGCATTTCATTTTTTTTTTAAATCATGAAGGTATGACTTAATAGTTTACACTCAGATTAGATCAAAAATTAAATCATGATTAATTGTACATGCACTTGATCTTTGTTGTACAATCCAAACATAGGATACAAAGGGGTGAGAAAGTCCACAGAATCCATAGCATAGATCAGTCGTCCACTAAAGTACTCACTAAAAGTAACAATTCCCTTCAAAGCATTGATGTGTATTTCGAACGCCATTGAATAAATAGTCCCAGCTTGTGCTGTTGAAAATGGATAATGCTCAAACTCTGTTTCATAAAGGCGAGATTTCGTAACAAATTTTAGAACTATCATGTCATTATATTTCCTTCCATGCACACCGTAACAGTCGTGACCATAAAACATTTTATCAAAATCGTGTTTTGAACAGAGAGAAAAGTCAAAAATTATCATGTGATCCACCAGTGTTTTCTTTATGTGAAACCATACCATGAATTTGAACTTTACATCATCAAGTAGCGATATTTTTGAGTTGCCCATAACCCCTCTGTAGAAAATGAGTGGGAAAATCCCTGGACCAGACTTTGCTAACGGGAAGTAATAATTGCTAAGAACTTTTTCGTCCTTAGATATGTACAAATCCCTGTGTAGCGAGAGACTTTGAAATAGCATGGAACCTACAAACAAAGAAACAAGAAGATAAATATTTTTGAATGCTAGACAAACGAAAAACCATAATAAAATTTAAAAAATTAATTCTTATGGAAATACTTCTCAAAAGGCATTTATTAATGTTCATGGCAGAACCCTAGCTCTGTACTTTAAAATCAAATTTTATATCGCAGTATTTCTTGTAAAAGCAAAGACGTAGTAGTAGTTTTGAAGGAGGGGGGGAGTCAGGATTTTTTTTAAAACTTACCTGAAAAAACCTAAAAAGCAAAGAATTCTATTTCTTGGAGGGGGAGGTATGTTCCAACTTCATTCAGTACCAAACTTTATAATTTCATTCATTCACTACATTACCCTGAACCCTTATTTGGCTATACTGCAACAAAAAGTGGGGGGGGGGGGGGCATTCGGCCTTTCAATGAACATTTTTAATAGAAAAAGGTTATGTTAATGTTATGAAAAAAGTGTGGGGGGGGGGCATTGCCCCGCCCCTCCCCCCTGTGCTAGGTGCCGGAAAAGTACAAGGTTATTGGGTTAAATGTCGATAGAGACTAGGGATGGGTATCGGCAAAATTTTCGTATCGTGATATATCACGATTTTTTCCCAAAAATATTACGATAAATCGTGATATTTTTACACGCAATTTTTACGACAATTTCAAATGAATTTCCATAACATTTCTTAAAAATATCCTGTAAAAACATAACTTTACTTTTTAAATTTTCATTTATTTAGTATAAAGCATGTTTTTGATGCCATTGTCTAACTGTTTTCAACATTTTTTACACTTCCTGTAATTGTCATTCAATAGTTTGAACAAATAAATGAATAATTTCCGGAATTTATAGTTATGTACAAAATACCGGTATTTTAGTCTCCGTATCACGATACGTATCACGCAATAAAAAATTGCGATATACCGGTATATCGATATAATCGCGCATCCCTAATAGAGACAATACTAAACTCTGATTCATCTCAAGGAAATAAGTAATACTAGAGTGATATTTCAAATAATGTGACAAATTAAATTGATAGAAACGAGACAAAAAGTGAACACATAATATGCAGGAAATACTAAACAGTAAAATAGTATTGACCGTACAGATTGAAATTATAAGTCGTGCGAACGAGATGATATTCAAGAGAACGACACGTCTTTCGGAGGGATAATTTCCTTACGAACAACAAAATATTTTCCCAAACAAAACAAGAGATGAAAAAATGCGGGGGAACCGTTTTTAATAATAGCCCTTGTGGCCCTGAATTTGAAACCATGGACAATTCGCCTCTTTTTACTGCTTTTACTGGATCTGTAGCTCTCTGGTCGTCCATTCCATTATTTAGACCAGTGAGGTACAGATCTGCAGCTTCTGTATGGACCAGGAAGTTTTAGTTTTACACTATCGAGTACTGGGATGGAAAGTTTTCCGTTCGATACCAATTGAATTGCTTTGTCGAAATTTTTTGTAGGGGTATCCAATCCCTTTTCAGGTTCAGTCTGTATTTCACTTTGTTATGATAAAAACTATATTACACACTTTCTAAAACAGATAAAAAGAACTCTACCGTTGAAATCTGCGCGCAAGTTTCGATCCTTTTGCATCAATAGATTGATCTTTCCAGTCATAGCCGGTATTACGGCTTCAACCTCTCGTCTTGTTAATTCACATTTTGCATCAACGGAGGAAACCAGCGATTCCAAGTCAATAATCTGTTCCTGCAGGGATTCCATATTCTCCTGGATTGATGCTACAGAGCCCTCCATTTCTCTAAATTCACGATTTAAATTAGTTATGTTTGACTCGGGTGAAGACAATGCTTTTGTCTTTCTGGATTTGATTTCCTCCATGGCAATGTTGGTCTTCTCAATCTTTTTCCTGATTGTGGCAATGTTCTCCTCGCTTGTCAAAACGGTTCCACTTAATTCCTTTACCTTTCGATCTAAAGACGTTGTTTTTTCTAATGCTGTATTGAGTAGCAATTTGTACTCTTTTAACTGTGTTTCTTGGTGATAATAAACCCAAGCAATAATAGATAAAATTACCGCTAAAAGAGGATACTTTATCCAGTCCATGGCTTGTCCACTTTCGTTTCTTAGTGGAAATCCAACAGGAAGTCAACAGTAATTTTATTAAACATTCTTGGTAAAGAAAAATAAAATAGGTACCCTGATCTTAAATTTAGCTCTGACTCAAGGCCTTTTTTCTTGGAGCTATGAATTAGAAATAGATTAAATAGAATTTATCTAATCAGATGAGCAATTGTTTAATATGTTTTTCAAATTATGATAAAAACTTTGCTGGTGGTAATGATTTAATACAAATTTGATAGAGTCCATTTAAGCCTTTTAAACCATAACTTATTCTTTGGATCTTAGTTTTGAATAAAATATTTAAAAGTGAGGTAAGATCTGCTCCTCCCCTTTAAAGATATCAGATAGCTATGTTCAGCAAAATCCCTATTGAGAAATTTAGAAGTAAAAAAGGTATTGAAAGATTGCAGTAGAATTGGTCGATCCAAATCTGTAGGGACACCAAGAAACTATCAATGTTGCGAGCAACGCGAGATCTGAAAAAAGCCAGATTTACACTAGAAGACATTGTTAAGACATTAAATATTTCATCATAACAACAGTTTATAGAGTTCTGACAAACAGGCGCCTTATTTTATTTAAAGATGCCTAAGAGAAAACGCGCGTTAAATGTGCCATTGGTCTATTTAACAAAATACACATTTTTTCAAAAAGGAAGGTTTTAATAAACATTGGTGATGGATGACGAAACTTTGGTGCACTTTATAGAGCCTAAAAGGAAGATCGATATTAAAATGAGAAATCAAAGAAAAAGCTATCGTCCTATTAGTAATACATGTACATACATCCGTCAATGATAATTTATATTATGTTAAAATTGCACTAGGGAAAGTTAAGCTGGTTTTCTGTAAGGAAAGTCAAAATACAATTTAATGGTAATTTTTCTGACTTGACAATGGTGCTGCAAAGAAGTGTAGAGAAATAAGGAAATTGTGAAGAAAGGAATCTTAACAGAGCTTAACCATTCCCCTTATTTGCCAGATCTCAGTCATTGTCTTTTTAATCAAAAACCAAAAACGCAAGAAAACAATCAAACAAGACTTCAAAATTTCAGATCTGTCATGGGAGGTGCTTTACATCAGCGTATTTTGAGCATCCCTAAAGATGAGTGTGGTGAGGTTTTCTGGTCATGGGTTTAAAACCTTAATACACGTGTAAAGGTTAACAAGGAATGCATGCTTTGTGGGATTAAAAATTTTAAGAAACTGCCTTACGTGCTTTCTTACTTTTAGATGACCTTTTGCATTACTTATTAAAAGATCCTCGTAAACAATAATTTTGTTCATAACAGTCAGAACTAGTATTAATTGTAACGGGGACCGTTACAGATGTTCCCCAAACGCTCCCCAACTTCCTTTTGGTGTCTTATTCCCTGTAAGCTTCATTAAATAAGGCAATCAAGTATATTGGTTTTTTACGCATTACACGCGCGCGCAGGGGCATGCATGTTCAAAATTACCATGTCAACTTGTCTACACGTTTAATACATCTTTATATTCAAATTTCATCAAAAGATGGAAAAAAAATTCGGCTATATTAAGTATATCTGTCATTTTACGTATTACACGCGCGCGCACGTGCATGCATGTCCATGATGACCGTGCCATTTTGTCAACACTATTATTATATCTACATATTTTGAGTATCAAAGCATTTCATCAACAAGTATAAAAGTTACAGCTATATCAAGTATATTGGTCATTTCAGCATTGCATGCGCGCGCACGTGCATGCATGTGCATATTGACAACGTCGTCTTGTCTACATTTATAATATGTCTATATATTCTGAGTATCGAAGCATTACATCAAAAAATGTAAAAGTTATGGTTATATCAAGTATATTGGTAATTTTATTCATTGCACGCGTACGCACGTGCATGCATGTGTGCGCTGACCATGTCATCTTGTTTACACTTCTAATATATCTTAATATTCTGAGTTTCGAAGCAATTCATCAAAAAATCGTAGTTAAGTGTATATAAGTTGTATTGGTGATTTCAATAATTGCGCACGCGCGCACGTGCATGCATGTGCATGCTGACCATGTCATCTTGTCTACACTATTAATATAATCTTATATTCTGAGTATCAAAGTCTTTCATCAAAAGATATAAAAGTTTTGGCTATATCAAGTATATTGGTCATTTTACTCATTGCACGCGCACGCACGTGCATGCAAGTGCATGCATGTGTGCGCTGATCATGTCATCTTGTGTACACTTCTTATATATATTTATGTTCTGAGTTTCAAAGCAATTCATCAAAAATGTACAAGTTAAGTCTATATCAATTTTATTGGTTATTTCAATCATTGCGCATGCGCACAAGTGCATGCATGTGTATTCTGACCATGTCATCTTGTCTACACTATTAATATATCCTGATATCCTGAGTATCAAAGCAATTCATCAAAAGATATGAAAGTTATGGCTATATCAAGTATATTGGTCATTTTACTCATTGCACGCGCACGAACGTGCACGCGCGTGCATGCATGTGTGCGCTGATCAAGTCTTCTTGTCTACACTTCAAATATATATTTATATTCTGAGTTTCAAAGCAATTTGTCAAAAAATGTACAAGTTAAGTATATATCAATGGTATTGGTTATTTCAATCAATGCGCATGCGCGCACGTGCATGCATGTGCATTCTGACCATGTCATCTTGACTACACTATTAATATATCCTTATATTCTGAGTATCAAAGTATTTCATCAAAAGATATGAAAGTTATGGCTATATCAAGTATATTGGTCATTTTACTCATTGCACGCGCGCGCACGTGCATGCACGTGCGCGCAAAATGACCTTCGTTCCGCAAATCTACATAACACTCCTATTAACCCTAAAAAGGTTTCATCTCAATCGGATGTGTAGTTTCGGAGATCACTCACGGACAAAAAAGTACCCAGGAAGAAAAATAATAATAACTAGACTCTTGTTGCCATGGCAACAAAAAAGTCTTCCGTTCTTCTAAATCTGTAAGAATTTGCTTTTTTTCTGTGTAAAAAACATACATATCATATTTACTGTGAAAGAAAAAAATAACTGGAAAAAAGTCCTTTCAGTACTTAAGGTACTTTGATTTTCATTATCAATCTTGTATAATACATTTGGCACCTATAAGAGATAAACGTATATCATTAGCAATTTAAAAAAAAAAATTGTATGCAATCATTTCTAAGACAAACAAACAGACGAACGAACACCGTACTATCATAAACTTCATTGTGTGTATATTTTAACATAATTGTGATGGTGTTATAAAAAAATATAATGAATTAAGTTAGTATCACACTAAACGTAAAGTCACTGAATTTTGTAAAGTTATAATATCAAGATTTGACAGCATACCTATAAGACAGATTATTCATTTACAGCAATTCTTCAGCAATCGATTGATTGATTGATTGATTATACGTATGTTGTTTAACGTCCCTCTCCAGAATTTTTGAATTTTTCACTCACATGGAGACGCCACCACTCGCCGGTGGAGACTGCAAATTTTTGTCCTATACTTTGGCACTTATCGCAATTGAGCAGTGGGGAATCTTTTTTATGCCAGCATCTTCTGCGACAAGGGACCTCGATTTATACGATCTCATCCAAAGGACCGGTCTCCACGTCCCACAATCGAAGTTCATAATATCGAGATATTTTATTTTTTATTTTATTCTATTTTTTTTACAAGTTTGTTGCATCAGATTTACTTAAAGATCGTACTTCAAGATCATTTCAAACTCAGGCTACTTAATTGCATTGCATACAGCGTCAAGTGATTTTGATTGACAGGTCAACACACGTGCACTTCGTGTGATACTTTTTAAGCTGAAAAATATACAGGATGTGACCATGACTGACTATGAAATCAGAAAACATTTAATAAAGAATGGGTGTGACCGATATAGAACTAATTTTTGGTCAATGTAAATGGATAGGAGGATCGGGATTAAGAGGGAATCTCTCTCCCCCCCCCCCTCTCTCTCTCTTTCTCTCTCTCAGACGTAAATTGAACATTTCATAATGACAAATCTACCATTATAGAATATGAAATTCTGTATACATGTAAATGGTAATTATATTCACATGTTCCAGATTTAAATCTAAAACGAATATATAATTCAAATGCCTAGCTGCATGAACGTCTCCAAATATTAATCAAGACGGGGGGGGGGGGGGAGGCTTCAAAGGAATTAGATAGTTTTATGTTTTATGAATTATAAGGAAAAGTACGGACGTCAGTTGCATGTACATAATTATATATCATTGCATAAAACTGTGTTCATTCAGGTATACTTATCCCACATATCAAGAGTCCTGTGCAATTTTTTTTATCATGTTTTTTTTTTCAAAAGAAACATATAGCGTACCATTATTTCACACAGAATCGCGTTTTCACATATTTTTTTTTTAACTCTTTGAGTATTTCACAAGAATCCAAGAATCGTCTTTTCACATCTTTTATAATTCCTTGGGTATATAGAGTATAGATCATATGTCATAAATAATTTAACTTTTTATCTAATATACATGTAATAACCAAATCTAATCTATAGATTGATTTTCTTTCTTTTAAGTGGCAGATATCAATTTATTTATAAAGGCTTTAAAACAGTACTGTATTACAATTTTCTATCGCTCAATTCCTTTTTTAATGTATGTAATATTTTTTTAATATCAAAAATAAAACTCGGAAATCGGGATAATTTCGCATTCAAATCATAGAGAATAATAAATCGTCTACATTATAGAAAGTTTATAACTATCGTATTCTGAACTTACTATACGAGATAGATAAAATTGCATGCCTGTCCATCACTATAAATGTATATTCAGTGCTTATAATATATTTACTTGAATTAGGTACCTAGCATATATATTATTTTTTTTTAGATATATTCATGTGTAAATCAATAAACTGTCAATACAGGCTTACACTACATTGGCAACTTTAAACTATACATGCACTGGAAGCGGTAACCAACGTACTCTTACATTTAGAAGAGTGCATATGGAACGTCTAAATATTTTTGATATGGAGAGTGTATATGTCTCTGACGTCATAGATACTATTTCCGCCTTTATCTCGAAAGTTCTATTCTCACTTACAAGTCAGAGTTATCTTTCTTTGCCCATTGTATACACACTAGGTAAATGGGGAAAATGACGGTACCTAAAATCTAGAAAATGCGCAATCCAATTTTAAAACAAATTATATATTTAGTATTTGTAGAATAACCTCTGTTACACATAATAATATCTTGAAAAAATATTAAAAAACAAAAAAGTTGAAAATTGACCAAACACATATTCACTTCCGGTTCGGACAGGAAGTACCGGAAACACACGAAAACAACTTCGAAACAAAGAGAATGTCATGATCTTATACTCCTGTAAATTTCACATCTTTACCTCAAACCGTTTTCGAGAAAAATTCCGGACAAAAGTCCATTTAAAAATTGGAAATTCGGCCGTAACTTCGGACCGGAAGTGAATTTTTCAAAAAACGGAATTTTATATAAACTTCATATATCAGCCTACTATCATGTGAAAAATTGTGAAAATCTATCCAACCATCTCTGAGTAATCGCGCTCACAAAATTTGGGAGGAATAATAATAATAATAACTAGACTCTTGTTGCCATGGCAACAAAAAAGTCTTCCGTTCTTCTAAATCTGTAAGAATTTGCTTTTTTCTGTGTCAAAAACATACATATCATATTAACTGTGAAAGAAAAAATAACTGGAAAAAAGTCCTTTCAGTACTTATGGTACTTTGATTTTCATGATCAATCTTGTATAATGCATTTGGCACCTATGAGAGATATACGTTTATCATAGAGCAAGGATGATTAGCAATTTAAAAAAATTGTTTGCAATCATTTCTAAGACAAACAGACGAACGAACACCGTACTATCAGCTATCAAGATTTGACAGCATACCTATAAGAAAGATTATTCAATAACAGTAATTATTAAGCAATCGATTAATTGATTGATTTATTATATGTTGTTTACGTCCCTGTCGAGAAGTTTTCACTCACATGGAGACGCCACCGCTCGCCGGAGTATACTTATACTTTGGCAATTATCACCATTGAGCAGTGAATAATCTTTTTTGTGCCAGCACCTTCTGCGACACGGGACCTCGATTTATACGATCTCATCCCAAGGACCGGTCTCCACGTCCCACAATCGAAGTTTATTATACCGCGATATTTTATTTTATTTTATTTTTTCACAAGTTTGTTGCATCAGATGTACTTAAAGATCATACTTCAAGATCATTTCGAACTCAGGCTACTTTTTTGCAGTGCATACAGCGTCAGGTTATTTTGATTGACAGGTCAACACACGTGCACTTCGTGTAATACTTTTTAAGCAGAAAAATATACAGGATGTGACCATGACTGACTATGAAATCAAAAAACATTTAATAAAGAATGGGTGTCACTGATATAGAACTAATTTTTGGTCTATGTAAATGGAAAGGAGGATCGGGATTAAGAGGGAATCTCTCTCTCTCTCTCTCTCTCTCTTCCTCTCTCTCTCTCAGACATGTAAATTGAACATTTCAGTATCATAATGACAAATCTACCATTATAGAATATGAAATTCTGTATACATGTAAATGTATTTATAACCACATGTTCCAGATTTAAATCTAAAACGATTATATAATTCAAATGCCTAGCTGCACTAACATCTCCAAATATTAATCAAGACCGAGGGGGGGGGGGGGGGGGGGCGGGGGCGGCTTCAAAGGAATTAGATAGTTTTATGTTTTATGAATTATAAGGAAAAGTACAGGTCAGTTGCATGTACAATGTACATAATTATATATAATTGCATAAAATTGTGTTCATTCAGGTATACTCATCCCACATATCAACAGACCTGTGCAATTTTTTATCATGTTTTTTTTTTCAAAAGAAAGATATTGCGAAGCATTATTTCACACAGAATCGCGTTTTCACATATTTTTTTTTAACTCTTTGTGTATTTCACAAGAATCCAAGAATCGCCTTTCATATCTTTTATAACTCCTTGGGTATATAGAGTATAGATCATGTGTCATAAATAATTCAACTTTTTATCAAATATACATGTAATAACCAAATCTAATCAATAGATTGATTTTCTTTCTTTTCAGTGGCAGATATCAATTTATTTATAAAGGCTTTAAAACAGTACTGTATTACAATTTTCTATCGCTTAATTCCTTTTTTGAGTGTATGTAATATTTTTTAATATCGGAAATAAAACTCGGAAATCGGGATAATTTCGCATTCAAATCATAGAGAATAATAAATCGTCTGCATTATAGAAAGCTTATAACTATCGTATTCTGAACTTAGTATACGAGATAGATAAAATTGCATGCCTGTCCATCACTATAAATGTATATTCAGTGCTTATAATATATTTAATTGAATTAGCTACCTATAGCTAGCATATATATTAATTTTTGTTTTAGATATATTCATGTGTAAATCAATTAACTGTCAAAACAGACTTACACTCCACTGGCAACTTCAAACTTTACATGCACTGGAAGCGGTAATCAACGTACTCTTACATTTAGAAGATTGAATATGGAACGTCTAAATATTTTGATATGGAGAGTGTATATGTCTCTGACGTCATCGATACTATTTCCGCCTTTATCTCGAAAGTTCTATTCTCACTTACAAGTCAGAGTTATCTTTCTTTGCCCATTGTATACACACTAGGTAAATGGGGAAAATGACGGTACCTAAAATCTAGAAAATGCGCAATCCAATTTTAAAACAAATTATATATTTAGTATTTGTAGAATAACCTCTGTTATACATAATAATATCTTGAAAAAATATTAAAAAACAAAAAAGTTGAAAATTGACCAAACACAAGTTCACTTCCGGTTCGGACAGGAAGTACCGGAAACACATGAAAACAGCTTCGAAACAAAGAGAATGTCATGATCTAATACTCCTGTAAATTTCACATCTTTACCTCAAACCGTTTCCGAGAAAAATTCCGGACAAAAGTCCATTTAAAAATTGGAAATTCGGCCGTAACTTCGGACCGGAAGTGAATTTTTCAAAAAACGGAATTTTATATAAACTTCATATATCAGCCTACTATCATGTGAAAAATTGTGAAAATCTATCCAACCATCTCTGAGTAATCGCGCTCACAAAATTTGGGAGGAATAATAATAATAATAATAAAAAGAAACAATACAATCACTATAAGTCTTCCGTTGTGAACGGAAGACTTAATAATAAGAAACAGAGTAAAAACAATATGTTCCCAAACTTCGTTTGGGGAACATAATTATGAATGTGCTTCCGCCAAGCTGATGAAAAAAAAATCACCAATATGTATTTTTAACGCCGTAAGTATTACAAGCTGAAGCAGTTAAGGACATACGCAACGTACCTTACCTACTGATAATTTTTCAAGATATTCTTAATTTAAGATTATTGTGCCATCAGATGTTCGTAGACAAAAAATCAGCATGCATTACCAGGGGTTTTGAAAAGATATCAATTGATGAAATTTTTTGTATAATTTAAAGAAAAATGCACAAAAATTACTAAACATATATTCTAGATGTTTTGTTTATCCAAACTCGTTTTAGAAGAAGTGTACAACAGCATATATAGACATTAAAATGTGGCACACAATTCCTTGAGGTATTGGAACTCTTCAACTCCAGGGAAAAAGACAAAAAAGTTCAAACTATGTTGCGTATGTCCTTAAGATGAAACAAGAGATATGTTTTTTTCTGCTTGGAGTGTTTGAAACAAAATTTACAAAAAGAAACAATGTCGTTTCATTCCATTCCTTAGAGGAAAAAAAACTAATAGAATAATCTGCTCCAATGGACATTTGTTGCATTTTTATCATAGAGAAATGTCAAAAAAGATAAATAAAATAAATTTAAAAATGAATTTAATAAAAGACAAAATAAATAAAATAAAATAAAATAAAAAAGCATTTTAACTACGTCTTGTTGACCACAGCGATTTTAAATTTAAATATTGTCGAGTGAATATTGCTGTACTTGTAAAAATTGTTTAACATAATTAATCAGTAATGAACTTTGTTTTGGTGGGTTGGATATTTCAGTCTGATGTGATTATGAAAGTTCAAACAGTCTTGATAACTTTTTTCTTGTATTTGGCATCTGGTTCGTGGTCCTCAGACCTTGGTGCTAGAATATCAAAGTCATCCCCCCATACATACCTGGTTCTGGAAAGTGTGTATTTTAATACTACATATTTCTAGTGAAAAACGAGTTTATCAGAGGCTTATTGGTCCCAAAAGCATTACACACTTCGCCATCTATGTATTATTGGACAAGAAGTTCATTACCAGGTAGACACTTCTCTTCAGGGAAATTGAATGTGTTGTTCGGACTCTCCAGGCCTGCTTAAAGTTCTTAACTATTGTTGATACTGGCATTTTTGCTGGAACCATCCAAGCCAATATCAATCCAGAGAAACTTGTTGCCTGCCTTAATTGTCCAGCGTCATAATAACGATGAAAAAAATTGATTGATTGTATGTTGTTTTACGTCTCATTCGAGAATTTTTCAATCATGTAGAGACGTCACCATATACCGGTGAAGGGCTTCAAATCTTCACCTTTACTCGGCACACAGGGCCATTGAGCAGCGAGGGATCTTTATCGTGCGAACGCCTGCCGTGACACGGGGCCTCGGCTTTCAAGGTCTCATCCGAAAGACTCGCAACTTTCACTTCAAAGTGCCGATCGCATGGCAAAGGAACAGTTGCTTTCCACTTTATATCGAGTTAGACCAGTCGCGGCCGAGATTTGAACTCACAACCTCCCGACCACAGAGCGAGCGCTCTACCGACTGAGCTACCGTGAACGGTACAATGAAAAAGAAGCAACCTATTGTTAATTATTCCAAGGACAAGGTGACGGCCACATCCTTGTGATCCAGAGCACCATAGTGGTACGGAAATTGCTATTTTTTTTTTTTTTATCAGATTGCTCATAATTGCGGTCCATTCTTCAGTTGTAGTATCACTCTGGATCATCTCAGCAGCAAACCTGGCTTTGATGGCATCGCAGACTTTGTGAATGAGAGAGAAGATGGTGTTTGAAACTAGTTTAAGACGTAGAACAGTACAGGCTTGGATAATTGTCACCGCATTCCATGTATCCTCCAGTGATGGACAGCTTAAGAAAAGGAAGGAGACACTTTTTGTGTCTTTCACCTTTTTTTCTACTTTGCTCTCTATTCTTTTCAGAAACTCATTGTAAAGACCTCTGGAAAATTGTTTTTAGTTGTGCAAATAAAAGGCTTCTCATCTCCTGTCTTCAGCTCCTTTTGCAGTTTGCTAAAGAGTGTTTTTTCTTTATTTTTTTGTCAGACAGAAATTTTCTGACCGACATGGACCTCGGATTCATCTTTTGCCTCGGTATGACCTTGCCCTGGAAAATAAAAGCAAAACAAGCTGTCGAAATACCAAAAAATGATATTGTGAAAAAAAAATTACCATTTTTACTTGTATGTGGAGGCACTGGGTCTGTAAAAGTCGCTCATCTTGATCTTTGAGGTTCATCAACAGAAGCAATGACGCTGCCACCTTTTCTGGTTGTTTCGTATACCCTTTTTGCAGCAAATAAATTTAAACTGACTGACATCTTTCATACAATTTTAAATTGTTAGGCCATTTTTTCATATTTAGTTTTTCCGTTTACCCGATCATGACAAGGAACACACAACGTGTTTGACCGACAGGGGATGCTCACTCCTCCAATGCACCTGATCCCACCTCTGTTATCTGCTCATAGTTTATATTGTATAAGTGGACTTTTGAGAATGATCTTCCTTCATTATCTTCCCAATTGATTTGTTATAAAGCTTACGGAATTATTACTCCTCTATTCTGTAGAGTTGTACAGAATTGGCTAAGGATTAGGCTCTGAGACTGGCCTTTTATTTATATGTCCACGAACTACATATAGCATGTGAAACATTTAAGATGATCGAATTTGATTGTCTTTGCTGACGCATCTAGATGTCATTCAATCGATATTGCGAGGGCTTCGCGTAGTCGTGCTGCCTTCCAAAAACAATCGGGAACCTTCTTGTTGTTTTCTTCGTATTGTCTTCGTGAGGTGAAAATTGTCCGATGGCACCGAAGATAACCCGAGGTAAACACAGAGACAACACAATATGACAACATGTGGCTTTCACGATGGCTTTACGGAGAGCAAATTGAACACATGAATTCAACACGAAAAAAAAAGAACCGTAAGAGCCTTCGGCAATTCTTTGGTATGCCAAAGATTTTGATTACGCACATGAAAGTGCTGCCGGAGCCTGAAAAAATCAACTGGTGCAGATGTACCTATGGTCCGCTGTTATTACGATAAGATCCGGATTTGAATATTTTCTTTATCGTTTGTCCATCTGAGGTCAATATCGGAACAATTCGATGCCAGCAAGACAAGTCTTTTTACGTAGTGAGATAGTTTCCAGTACCTTGTGACAAACAAGTATGACATATAATACTGTACATAATGTGTATATAACCAAGACAGCTACTTCAAATAATCACAAGGAATCTGATATTATTAGAATTTTTTAAAATTATTTCACTAAAAAAGCGTAGAAATCATTTCTT
Organism: Saccostrea echinata; assembly: GCF_033153115.1. Lineage (NCBI taxonomy): Eukaryota > Metazoa > Mollusca > Bivalvia > Ostreida > Ostreidae > Saccostrea > Saccostrea echinata. The sequence continues at coordinate 15,379,062 of NW_026889779.1, forward strand.
CATTCATGTAATGACGAATGCTGTAAAATCATACTTTTTAAAGTGTGCACACCTATACACAACTAAGTGCATTCGTTTCAAACCATTACACTAGACAGAATTAAGATATTTCAGTTTTTCTATTTCATTGTCGCGCCCTTTTTACTTCACGGAGAACTCAACAAATTCGCTTGTCTAATAAAAGGATAGACAGTCGGCCACAAAAGCTAGTTCACTGATACTTGCCAAAGTCGAATGGAAATAATCTGTGGTGTTTTTCTGCTTCTGGGCTTATGGATAGTTGACGATTCTGCAGGTAATATTTGACAGTGTTTGTAAGGTTAAATTGCATGATGAAAGTATGCACAGAACAGAGAATTTGTGAAATGGACTTTAATATTGTATGTGTATTGTTGCCAAGTCAAGCATGTCCAGTTTGTGTTTGATGAATGTTCATTCAACGAACATGGAATAATTCATTGAAAGATATACAACACTTGAAACTTGACATCATCTGCATGGCTTATTATGAATTATGATGGGTATTATACATATTTCTTTCATCTTAACCGTCATCTCGTCGTGTTACGTAAAAAATAATAATATTTTGAAGAAGTTTGACTGGAATGAAATCTTTCAGTAAGGCATCTTAAGTTAAAACGAGAAAAAAAAATTGAAGAAAGGACTTTCACTATAAAGTCAATTCAATCACCGGAATAAAACTTTTGAAAAGTATTTTATACTTTTATATTTATATTGAATTTCAATGCTATAAAAATGGAATTCACTAAAAGTAATATAAATTAACTCAAATTAAGTTAACCATATAACAAATTAATTTGAATCTAAAAACAACAAAATACAAGAAGCTATAATGATAACCCACTTCCTCTGGCTTCTGGGTAACCTATGACCTTATTGAGGTAGATTTTTTTCGTTGTATTTAAATTTCTATAATGACATATAAACAAATGTTATGTTGTATACAACTGTATTTTCTAACTCTCTGTCATATAACGTAATTCAGATATAATAATTATTCCATTCATGTATAAATCATTATTTAATTAGCATGCATAGGAATCATTATTTATGTACTTCTTGTTTGTTTGCTTTTTGGTTTTTTTTTTATTTTGATTATGTTTGTGTTTTGTTTATGTTTTGTTTTTTTGTTTTTTTTTTGTTGGCTTACAACACGTTTGGACCGTCCCTTACAGGTGTATTGGGTCAATGTGACGGTAACGCCTTGTCTGTTCCTGTACCAGACTTTGACAGGCTTGTATATACCTATCCCATTAATTCATCTGTAAACTATGAAAAGTAAGAGCTTCACTTTATTGTGTCAGTATTTATCAAAATAAAACTTGTCGAGGATCACTTACTCTAGGTTTAGATTGTATTTGTGTACATGAGTATCTATGTTTAATGGAATGAAACGTCCTCATAAATCTGCATGGTGAATTTTACTTTTTTCCCGAAATGATGTTATTACTATCCTTGTGGTTAAATGGTAGACATGAAAACTTTCTCGGACACTTGCCCCCCCCCCCCTCCCCCCGCGATTAAAAGACTAAAAGACTTGTACTGTTCACCTTTTAGATGAATTGTGCCTGCATTAATACATGTATGTGCATATAATGTAATTCTACCAGATAGATGGGGTGATGGGGTATATTGTTGTTATTCCGCTCCACCCAACTGTCTGTCACTCTATCTCCTAATCAAACTCCTCTTTAAGGAGTATCCAATTCAATTCTGATTCATCTTTTGAAATAGGATTGGTGTGTCATGTGCATGTAGATGTGCAAAAAAAAAAAATGTTTTCATTTTTATCCAAAAGCGTGGTACACAGAAATCCGCTTTCGCATTCATTTTACGCAGTAGAAAAATCATCACTAATGGTGTCCTGTAGAAGTTCAGTAGGGTTTCGTAATTTCCATTTTCATCCGAGAGACCAGTTGGGGGCCGGAAAACGATGTCTCATTTATATATTAAAATCTGGTTCCACACATCCCTCGTTCATTTAACGTAGTAGCTAAATCGTCTTTTGAAGTATGAATGTAAATTGTACATATGCAATAAGATTTCGGGATTTTTATTTTCATCCAGGAGGCCTATTGGAGTCCAAACAAATTAAAAAACGCCTTTTTGATATTCACAAAAACCTTCTTTCCGAAACTCCCTTTTAAACAAAATTTATGCCCCAGTTCAGTTAAGTTCTTTACTGTCGGATTGATTAAGAATTTATTATATGGAGTACTAACATACAATATTAAAGAGGCCCATGGACCATATGCTCACCTGAGCGTTTTATGCTAAATTGGATAAATGTTTACCTGTAAGTTATAGAAAAGCCAAAGTAGATTCTTCGCTAGTTAACTACGTACGAAGGCGAATGGAGAGAGACATGCGACTTGATCTAGTATCGGTTCCTTTCTACTTACTTAAAAAAGCCAAATTTTGTGTTTTCCACATAGCAGCAAATGAATGTCAAAGAGCCATTTTTAGATTTTTGCTTTTTGTAAGAACTTAGATTTGTAGTTGACGAACTAAAGATACATTCGTGCTTGTAGAACATTTGTCATTCTGGCAACAACAACGTTAGATAAAGAGATATTTTTTTTCATTCGACGAGCAATTTTATATTTCCAGAGATATAAACTGTGACTGGGTATTTGAATCGACGGATACGAGCCTCGTCTTTATATTTCATGTGGCGGATCTATTGGTTCATTGTGGAGACATTCTAAAAGCATATGATGGTATGTACATTTATACTTCTTCCTTATCGTAGTATACCTACTAGTCCATAGCAATTCAATTGAATTACAAATGTAAAATAATCTGTCCATAGTCCTCAACATTTTCTTTGAAATTTATATATAATATACATAATATAGAATATAAATCCTAAAAGAATTCAAATATACAAAATTTCACCATGTGTAAAATATAAGATTTAATATCGAATTCATTTTGAAGGAACAAGCCTTAGTGCTCCGGAGCTGACCACATCGATTTGCTCTAACTCTGGTTCGTCCAGTACCACGCCCCTTTACACTACGTCGTCCAATCAAATGTTTGTAAACTTTAATACAGACAGTGACACAAATAGTAACCAGGAGAAGGGTTTCGTTCTTAAAATAATCTCTGCAAGATCGATAGGTGAGTTGGTAAAAGTTCCACAGGGTGGATTTATGCACTTTCAATCAGCATAAAGCCATAAAGTATATTGCTTACACAGACGGGGGGGGGGGGGGGGGGTTCTAGTCGTTCTCTAAGTAAACTGGGACTCAACATCAAACCTATGCAACATTATTTTTATTTCATGTACACGTAACGTTAGTTTCACGTTATCGACTATAGAACTTCAACCTTAAAATATTTTTTTTCTACAGCTTACGCATCTGACGCTTGCAATTCCAATGTGAAAACGTTGACATCAAACTCAAATGAACAGTTCTTAACATCACCGTTCTTTCCGGAAAAATACCTAAGGTTTACCAATATCTCTCTTGCATTTTCAAAACAGAAAGGTTTAGAAATTATTTTTTTTAATTCCATAAATATATTCGTGTGTAATTCGAAAGAAAGCAAAAGATAATGGTTTCACATAGATACTTTTGGGACGGAAAAATATTTTACCAGAATGTTTTCGTCTTTTTTTTAATTAGAATATAGCTATTCACATTTGTTTACCTATTCTGACGTACTGATTTAGAATTTTTAAAGCGTTGATTTATGTTTTGATTCATTTGTTAGCGTATCATTCATTTACCATATACTATTTGCCCAGCAATACGTCTTGCACATGGAACATTACATCACAAACAGCAGACTCTACAATGATGGTAACTGTGCGTTTTCTAGACACGGACACCACAGTTGATTCAGCATGCATAGATTACATAACTTTGAGTGACGGTAAGTATAACTTTAGAACCCATCATATTATCATCACTTGTAGATTAAGATCAAACTTTATACTTCGATTGCCAAAAATTCGGAAATCCTAATGATGTTTAAGGCAAAACTGAAGGACAGTTATGTGCCCGTGCTAGCTTCGATCCACAGACTCGAACTATCAACACCTCATTTGTTCTTGTACAATTCTATTCTGATGGAGAGAGTGAAGGAAGGGGCTTCCTTTTGGTTTACAATACTATCGGTAGGTAACAACTTATCTTTTACGTGTACGAGGATCTCGTATACATAATCATTCAATAATAAATGAACGTATTCGTATTATGAAAGGTTCATAAAAAACAGGGTCCAGGAAATCCTCAAAACACTTATTTGTTAATTCTGTTGATTTTCACAGAGGACTCTTCCACCAGTTTGCCAACTACAATAACAACAACTACAGAACCAACAACAACTACTGAACCAACAACAACCACTGAACCAACAACAACTACTGAACCAACAACAACTACTGAATCAACAACAACTACTGAACCAACAACAACTACTGAACCTACAACAACTACAGAACCTACAACAACTACTGAACCTACCACCACAACAGAACCTACAACAACTACTGAACCTACAACAACAACCGAACCTACAACAACTACTGAACCTACAACAACAACAACAGAATCTACAACAACAACCTCTACAACAACTTTGGGTGCTTCAACATCTGTAGAATCAAGTTCATTTTCAATCTCCTCTTCTACAACATCAACAACAGAATCCAACTGGTTAACTTTAAGAAGTGAAGTAACGTTTGAAGCAGTGATAGTTCTAGCAGTGTTCTCTTTTGTAGTTTTTGGTTTAGGTATAACTGCCACAACTGTGTTTTGTTTTTCTACCAAAAAACCTGTACAAAAACAAAGTTCTACCATGTCATCAGATTCCAAACCTACGAGCAGACACTGGAGTTACTGCTTTGATGAAGACAATACTCTTACCAATCAATCTTACAGAGCATGACACATGAAAAAAATAAACATTTCAAATATTTTACATATTTATTTGTTGGTTATTGGCTTTAATTTGAGCAAGTGTGCTCGTATTATATAACTTTGTTCAACAATGAAGAGTACATATCTTTTTAATGATACGGATACAAAATAGAAGAAGATTGACTGAATTAAGGATAAATTAATCACCTAAGCTATGTCTTTATACTTTGGGAATCTATTATATTCAGAATCCGTCAAAGAAATCAATTCATGCATCATTTTTTTGTGTTATGTATCCTTAAAGTTGCGTCAGAAAAAAAGATAGTTGTTATCTATATAAATTATGTTTTATTGTCTTTATGCAAGAAATACAAAATTTTAATGAAAAAATTGCTCCATCAGTATTTATGCTCAAAATGAATGTAAATTATTATTTATAAAGGATCTAGCTTGGCAGTCTCTATGAGATTTTAAAACAGAATCGGACAAATAGTGATAATGATTATGTAAAATGATAATCTAGCTATTAAAAATTCTAAGTATTCTTTTTTGTTCGAATCTTAATTATCATCAGCAGGTGTTGGTTCTGCAATTCCAACTTGTTCTGTATTTTCGGAGGATATTGGTTCCACAGTCGTTGGTTCTGATTCTGGTTCCTCTGTTTTTACTGGTTCATTTGATTGAACCAAAGGTTTGTTTGGAAATATTGGAGGAAGTTTAGGGACTTGATCATGCGCACGATCATTGCTTTCTTTTGTCATTGATGTTGGAGGCCCTGCATTGAAAGTTTAATTTCATGATATTAATGATGTTTGGATGAAGTTCAAAAAATTATAAAAACCTTCATTAAATTCAATTCATGCTTTAAAAAAACCATCTAATTAAATTTAGAATGCACAAGTTGAATTGTTTTTTCATTTAAAAAATATACTTACGGCTTTTCGTTTCCTCAGTGTAAACCTCAAGTTCCCTAATATAAAAATCATAACACCATAAACTAGGTACTAATTAAAACTTCAGTGATAATAAAAGAGCTCAATTGTTAAATTGTCTTTATACTTACATCATTCGTATTTTATTTTTGTATTTTTTGTATATAATGAAGATAACAAACGCAATAGCAGCAACAAGAAGTATCCCTAATACAATCAGAAAGTAGTAGAATCCGCTCCCTCCGCCCTCTTTAGTTATCACTACAAAAAGAGAAAGTAACATGATTCCTTGGTAGGCTAAATTAATAGAATAAAGATGTCTGCCTAAAGGGGCATAGACACACTAGCTTTGCCCGGTGGTTTGTTTACAATTGTGGATTTCTTCATTTATTTTGAAAATAACCAGTTTCATGATAACAGCAATCTTCATAAGCAACAACAAATAAATGTTTTGTAAGCATGGGTCAGCTCTGTTATTGTTTTTGTCTACGGTTGTGTTCGATTTGCTAACAATGCAAACGTCACTGACCACAAACAGCTAACACTGGTATGTTGATTTTGCTTTCTTACATTTCTGATTTGACTTTTCTTGAATGTAATTTTAATATCTCTTATTAATACAAAACAGATTTCTGCCCTTTTTTTCCCTAAAGATAATTTTTGGTTCATTAAAGTGCATGTATGTAAGCAAAACAAATACACCCAATATTTTTAGTTTCGAAAATTGTCATCTAACACGCTATAACCATTTATTGGTCTGTATATTTAAAAATGTCCATACCACACGTAGTTGTTTGTGATGTCATAGTATATTTTATTCCCGAGCCAAATACATAAGTGCTGGTCTGGTTGGGATACTGGCAAAACCCTGGATACTCGGTCACATACAGTGTAGAACCAACCGTTTGAGAGGCCTAGTAAAGTAAATAACATTAATACATAATTATATGTGCAATAAAAAACATATAAAAAATATGAAAAAAAATTAAGATACAAAAAAGAAAAAAATTGCAATATGCACATTAATTGCTTACATAGCAGGTTGACCTATAAGTACTACTTCCGGTGACGGATGTATCGTTGTTCCAGACGACGGTATACGTGATTCCCCCGCTTGTCTGGTAGTGGAGGCAGTAAAAATCACCTGATGCTGTAAAGAATATTTTGAGATAGCAAGTATGTATATGATATATAATTGTAATTAAAAAGCCATATATAAATACACTGTCGAGTGTTATACCTATAAACGAGTATTTCCTCATGATGAATATCATTATAATTGTGTATAATTATAATTGTACAAAGCCGTTAGACAGTACTGTAATACTTTGGTATTGTCTGAATGATGTGTAAAAGTGAAGATAACCAAAGGTAATCAATCTCATATCTCATAAATCCAGTAAAGATTACGAATCGTGAACAGGGCAAAGTCAGGGACCTCTGGAAATACCAACAGGAGTAAGCATCCCCTGTCGACCGGTTACACCCGCAATGAGACATGTGTATTGATAAGGTAAACAGAAAAATCCATTGTCAAAGTGGCATAAAAACGACTGCATATCTATTGGTGGGAAACGTTAATCAAAATAAGACTGATTGTTGTAATGTGATTGTGGTCAATGTAACGACCATAGAATTTGTGAAATGCTGACATTAAAGAAAGTTGAAAACCCTGTAACATTAACTTATTTGTAAGTAGCCACTGTTAAAAGTTGATTGTACCCAGAACATGCTTTTAAGTATCGAATCAGTTGGGAGACATAAACACCATATACAGGTGATGGTATTAAAAACAGTACTACATAAACAGGACAAGTTGACAATCGAAAAACTTAATTCTTCCCGTTTGTCATAAAGTTTAATTGCTTGATAGCCATCAACGTCTTCAGTCAGTAAAATATCCAAGAATGAACAGATATGGGCATTGGCAGACTCTGTGGTGTTCTTTATTTCAAGTTCACTGGAATATATCAAATTGACATCTGAATGAAATTAACTTTTGTTAATTGATAAAACGACGTTGATATACATGTATATTGAAATGTTGAATGAAAAGCCACAGTAAGAGTTTTCTTCTCACAGATGTACCTTTCCGTTTGAATATGAGCAAAAACGGGGGGGTGGGGGGGTGGGTGGGTTACAAATAGTTTCACTTTCTGATATTCTTGGTCTTTTAAGAAATCACTGCCCTAGCTGTTCACCAATACCTCCGCCTAAGCGTTGAAATTATTGATGATTGTATTCTTAAGAAAGTATTTTTGAAGCATATGAACCATGCTTTTACCTTCTTCAAAGGATCTGGTCCAAAGTACTGAATTTGAAATTAACAGACCATATAGGTTCATATATTAACCTTGTTAATGCTATAGGATGTGACATGAAACAATTTTATATTATAATGTTAAAATTCATTTATCTAGTGTGATTAGTAAACAATCTTGTGTAAGAAAACTTACTTGAAAATACCAAGCCCGAAGCACATGCTTCGTATGTTGATTTGAACGTGAGTTTTTGTGAGCATCCATCAAATGAGTTTCCAGAGCAGGTTGTTGACTCGTCTGAGTTTTTAATTGTCACGGTTGAATACGCTGCCAAAAGGTCAGGGGGACACGACGCTTGAGCAGAACCAGTGTATACTTCACCTTCAAACATGAAAAAAATATAGTAAGAATAATATTGCAAATCATGTATTAACAGTTCTATTATTTCACTCCTTTTCAGTACATATTCCTCTAGTAATCCAGAGGAAATGTTATTTTTTAATGGAGATTTCCTAGTCAATGACACTTTCAAATTAGTCTCGAGAACTCCTGCATGTCCAGTTACCAAACTTGGCACAAATATCACTATAAAGGAGTGACTGGAATTTTCATAGCTAGGGCCTATATCCTCTCTGACTTTTGACTGGCTTAACTTTCTTCGATACATTACACACAGAAACGTTTTACCTGCTTGCTCACGTAACTTGGCGAATATACTCTGAAAGTGTTATCTATAACAATTAAAAAATGCCCGGCGAGTCCTCTTACCTTCTACAGAATGCCGCTATTCATATACACCGACCTTTGATTTGCATTTCTGTGGTTTATTGAAAAACCCTATTATCGATGAAAGTTCGAAATAATTTTAATGTCCAGACAGTTTTTTTTATCGGCTACTAGCTCTTTTTACTTTAAAAGAGAGACACAACCACCCATCAAATCTAGCAAAAGTACCAGAAGTCTTCAAAATAAATGTTATTTCTCATAACAATCTGAATTCCGAGATAGTTATTGCTAATTAGGAGGTTTTTTTTTTTTTTTTTTTTCATTTTTAGCCCTCTTTAAATACCTCTTTTTAGAAGTCCTACATGTTTATAGCGGTAATACCAATAAGAAACGGGGGAAAAAAAGAATTTGGTATAGTATTTACAACTCTGCCAAAACTTCATATTAACACTACCTTGTTCAAGTTCATGACTCGTTATTAAGACTGCTGAGGTTTACTGTTTTATCGTTTATGGCCAGAAATTTAACATGCATAAACAATTTCATTGGTGGAATATAGTGGTAAACTCACCGTCTTGGACCAAAGTGATGAAAGTACCCTGTTCATAGGGAGTGGCCCTGTTGCAGGCGTCGCTCATACTGATGGTAGATTGAGTCATTATTCCATATACATAGTCATTAATACTACTCTCCATCGTTGTTCCTATGTAATATTTATATTTTGTAGCCGATATTCTCTGGATGTCCAGACATATGTAGGAATCTATCAGTTGACCAAATGCAATGACTGCGATTGGAGACCTGTAAATGAACCATAAATGTTTGTAATCTAGGGAGACCGGGGCGCACTACTAACACTTTTCACTGTTCTACAGTTTAAAAAAAGCTAATCCTTGCTTTCTGGGGATCGGAAGTCAATGATTAATGTCCTGATCATGTTAAACAGGCTTTCATTTGATTTTTAGCCTACTGGTCAGAAACCAGATGAGCTTATGCATTAGCAAGGTGTCCATCGGCCGTCCCTCTATTGCTGTACGTCTGTCTGTTAACAATTTTTCAAAACGCGACAATTGATGTTCCCATGTGTTAATAACTTCATATGAATAGAATTTCTGTGAAATTAATAGAATTTCTGTGAAATTCTTTCAAAATATTGCTCCTTCTTCTGTTAGGTCGGATTTCAATTAGACTCTACTAGACATATCTTTATTAATAGTACACGTCAGTGAAGCTACAGTCTTGTCGGAGACTTCTGGTTCAAAATACAGGATGCTTTTCTAAATAGCGGGACTTATTCATAACTGTGATCTTGCAATGTTTTGAAGGAATTTCAAATATATGGGATTGATTCCAGACACTCATTCTCATCTTGGGACCCCCCCCCCCCCATCTTCACTTCTTTTGTTAATACTTAAATTGTCTTTATTGTACCACAACTTACTTAAGTAAGTACACAGATCCACTTTTTTCCTGACAAACAAAGTCGAGAGAGGATACCAATGCAGACATTTGGATGGGGTATTGAGAGATCGTAGTGTTGCTAAAAGTTATAGCCCCCTTATGGGAACTGTGCCAAGTCCCTCGAAGTTCATCTGGAAATGTGCATGCTGCAGCTGCAAAATACAATCTCAAATACAGCATAATCATTTGGCTGAAATATGGCATTAAAAAAACCCATAATATTTCTGTATATAAAAAGACACAAGTTGTCTTTATATATTTATATGCAGAAATATGATTTTTTTTTTTTAAATGCTCTATTTCAGCGAATTTTGATTTTTATTTAAAGGAGTGTATTGAGACATAGAAAAAAACCCACAATACACACACACACACAAATCTTGAAAAGCCTATGGTTTTCGTGACTTCAATTAGTTCGTCATCAGGAAAAAAAACTATAGCAATTGTGCCGTACTAATGCATAAAAGAATGAAAAATTCATATAAAATATAAAGTGAATGAAAAATTTTATGCTGTGGCTATGAATGGGGGGAGGGAGTTATGATGTTATTATCATTATGTTGCTCTGGTCCTCCTGCAGATAATTATGTGAACCCGAAATTTAAAATCCGTTTTATTACTTTACGGCTGTGCCGCTCAGCCATATACGTATACGATCAACGACTGAATCTATAGGTCTGGTCTTTTTTTTGGGGGGGGGGGGTATTTTTGTGTATTGGTGATGGGTATACAAAAATTAGAAGTTAATTAGTTGAGCTCCAGAAATAAAGATTTCTAATGCAGTACTGTGTTGGCATTTGTCTAGTGTTATACGAGTATTTAAAATATCCTTAACAATTATATTGTTATGTCAAACTTTTCACGATTGTGGTGAAGTTCTAAGCTGCATGGTATTAAAGTGACATTCCAAAGGATTGACGTTACGAAAAGTGCTTAATCCTATTTCCATAGTTTAAATGAAATTAATTTATTATTATTATAGATAGTCAACTTTTCTTGAATACACTCAGTACATCTTGTAGTGCAGTTAAAAATTTAAAGAAGAAAAAAAGCATTCTAATATTTGTCAGTTTATATACATGTGCATCATTCAACTTAGGTATCGTGTAATCTCTAATCCAATTCGGATCACACTTGTGAAAAAATCTTCAGAAATGACTTTGAAAATCTTAAATTAATTAAAAGAAATACAATCGATTGAAGGTTATAAGCGTCACAATTAAGCACATACATGTATATATATATATATTATAAAGAGGTGACAACTTACCGACGTTGCGTATCAGTACTGTAATAATTAGTATAAAAATATACAAAATAAAAATCTTCATCATTTATGGCACTTTGAATGGTTCGATGCTTTATATCACTCCTAAGTTAATTGTCACAAGTTTACAGGTTCCAAAATTTTGTAAGTCATTTTCCGTATATGCACACCTCTCAAGTCTGTTGTCAATGGTGCAGATTTGGCGCGTGCTTTATTTCCCCTTGCCCGTTAATCGTCTGTGACCCCGGATTTTTTCTGATTAAGCAGATTATAATTTTGCGTGCAGATTTGAGGTCATTTGTAGCCACTCGTCTTCTTTGATTTTAACTACGGTACTTTCAACTTGCTTCTTCAAAATTAATTATTTTGATGCATAAATTAACATTTTACAAAGACTTTCTTAAGTTTGCTATTTTCACAAGTAGAACTTAGGACAGTATACTGAAAAATTCGCCTCACAATAACTGTGAAACTACTTTTGCACAAAAACGTTTTCTTAAGTTCTTTTTACGTGTATAACCTGTTTGTCTTTCAAAAACAGTAGTTCAGCAGCCGATTATAGAAATGACTGAGATTTCGGGGTATTGGCCTAGTAATATTATAATAATTCTCTGCTTGAAATATAAACTGAAAAGTACAAATATTAGTTCCAACATAACTTAATATGTATAATAAACTTTTCCTGGAAATTTCAGTACTGAGCTAGCAATGCTCCAGCATATTATGTTTAAGAACTTATGATAAAGAATACTTAAGATAGTCAAATCAATTTTGACTTAAGTCTGTTCTCAGTTTTTGGTCTTTGGGCTTGAACATGGGATGATCCCATAGTTTTGCTATGAGGTCAGATATTTTTAATTACGTGTATTTATATACATGCAAAAATGAACAGAAGGTATTCACTGTTGACGTAGCTCAGAGGGTTTGCCATTTATTAATCACAGAATAATTTCCATGTTTTTATCAACAATTAAAATATATTAAAATCAGACCAAACTGTAGGAGGAGTAGTGTTTTGAAAGTATTTCACAGAAATTTCTATTTTTGGTAACCATGGCAACATTTCACCAAAACCAATATACAGAGTTATGAATCTCAGTGTAATATGCTTGTGATCCAAGTTACTAGAATATTGAGAGCAGACCAAAACTGTAGGAGGAGCAACATTTTGAAAGTATTTCACAGAAATTTCTATTTTTTAGTAAACATGGTACACTACCTTTTATGGAAGGCACTTTTCAACATGTAACCCATCTTCCCAAGTCAAGGGTTTTTGATCCGCTCCGCTCCACATATTTATGTAGAGCGGAGCGGATCAAAACCTCTTGACTTGGGAAGATGCATGTAACCATGTTTCTCTCAAAACCTATTTTCCAATCAATTGAATGAATTCAAAGGAAGACGGTCTACTATGCGACATGTGGTTTTCGTCAGTATTTACTTGGTCACCGGAAAAACTTTTTACAGCTTTTCTTTTCTTTTTTTTTTTTTTACTTTTTAAGGCTGAAATTGAAAGATTATATTCCAAAGACACTGTTCCATGCTCACATTAAATATTGGAGTTGTTTTAGAGGATTATTAGTTGCTTCAAATACCGTACAAATGCTTCAACGTTTGCATGTACATAAACCTTAAATAATAATTGTGCACCTTCTAGTACTGTGGTCTAAAAGTTTGTACATGTGTGTCCTGTGAAAAAACACACTCAATGCTTTATCGACGCAATAGCTCCTACATAGTTTACGCCAACGTATTAGATGTACTAGTTGATATAAGGCTTCATAAAGCAAATTTTGTAAATGTGAGCATAGAAATGAAAGATTATACATCATTTTCAATATTTCTTTCATAAATATCTAAAAAGAATTGAAAATGGGTTTTCATGGGACAATTAAAGTTGCTCTTTATTTTCAACTCGACTGAGTTCGTATTGATACTTGTAGTAGCCCAAAATGCATTGCAACTCATTCAACTGATTGGTCTGTCGATCTGTCGATAAAGTAAACAGCTAGCTATTTTAACATGCAAAGGAAGAGGGTGTACAAGGCGAGGACAATCCCCCGCTTTGGGACAATATATTTCTCAATTTTCAAAGTTCAAGGAAAAGTTATATTTTTCTAAAATAATGTTTTTAGTAATGTCATCTTCAACACATTTAATTGACTTTTGATTGATAATTTGTTTTTGAAGTTGACAATAAAGCATATTTAGTGGAAAATTGGTTTATCAGAGCCATAAAAAATGATTTTTGAATATTAACATTTTAAATAACGGAAAAGTAAATGTAAAATCTAATTCATGTTTCAAATAAATGGAGTCTGAACCCATTCTATTAAAAATTGAACATTTCTGAGAAAAATTTTACACTTCAACAAACTCATTTATTTAAATCACACTAACACAAAACAAGCAGACTTCTTAGCATAATGTTTGTTGCAAATAGTCATTTTGTTCGCTTTGTTTGCTCATCTTCTTTGATAAAATTGGCAAAGTGGTTCTTGTGTCACAGTTTATGCACACTTCATGCAAAGCTATATAGAGTTAGCCTTCGGCTCAGAAGAGCTCAACACTCAGGTGACCACTTAGGCCCATGATCCTACTTGTTTGTAAAAAAAAAATCTAGCTATGTACATTAACCTTTAATATTGATTAAAAGACCTTGATGATAAAGGTGTATCATGATCTTGACTCAGGATCACTGGGTGATGAGGTCTAGCCTATCTCTTTAAAACTTTTTAATGGAGTGTACTTTAATTCGAGTTTATTGTTGCTGAAGACCTACATGTGTTTTTGTCTCAGTTCATGAGCATATCTTAAAAGACATGGTCAAAATTGTAAATCCTTGGATTTCACTAAATTCATAAACTGGATGATGTTGCCGATGAGAAAAAAATGAGTACTGAGTAAACAAGATGGATTCAATGTGTAAATTAATGTTTTTGAACTTTACCACTTACCTATGAAATTTGATTCATTCAATTGTCCCAAAGAGTCATTCTGTACTTCTCATTGCGATATATCAAATAATTCATAATAGTAAAAAAAAATAAGCTCTTTTAAATTGTTCTAAGACCAACATAACAAAATACACATAAAATTTCATTTATTGAAAAGTGTTCATGTATCAGAAACAATATTAAATAACACAGTATTAAGGTCTCTACTTCTGTTCCTTCAAACTGGCAAAATATTCCTCATATTCTGGCAGGTTCTTTTTCCTGTGGCTTTGTTCAACTGCCCAGAAGCAATACTCTTGCCACTTGTAGTAAACATAGAAAGCTGAAAATATAAACAAACTTTATACTTCATTGTTACATATACATGTATGATGTTATCCCCCCAAATCCCCTATAAAGGGCTATTTCAGAAAAAAAATATTCAGGGATTGGAATGCTTATTAATTTTTTTTTTTTCAACTGGTTTAAGATGACCCAACTCCATCCTTAATCTACAATACATGAAATTAAAAAGAAAAATGGGGGGGGGGGGATACATCTCAGTATCTTGATGAATATGTATTAGAATGCCCTTGTTAGAAATCAGAATAAACGAGTATTATTTGTGATGCATTGTGGATAAAAGTCTAAATGTTTTTCTAAAGACATCTAATACTTTACACCACTTACGGATAAGGAGATGCAATTTGCGCCCAAATCTTGCAGCTGTATTTGCAATTCCATGTTTCAACATTCCTCCAAAAGCTCTCTGTTCAAATGGAGACAGGTTATATTCCACAAAGCCAGCTCCATGGCTTTTCATGTTAAAGAAATGACGACCCATCTGAAATTTACCATATACTCTTCTATATCAAGTAAAGGAAAATTATTCACACAAAAATATTTCATAATCGTGTGATCAGAAATGGTAGCATAAAATGGAACACACAGAATGTATGATTAGGTCTTAATGCAGAGTTCAATGAATACTAGTTTGCACTTCATGATTGTTCAAGAGGAAAAACATTAGAAAATATTCACATTCAGATTCTTTTAAAATAATACATGTAATTGGTGAAAATATATAAGCATTCCATGGTGATTTCTTGTATGTTGAACTAAATCACACAAATTCTCATACATATTATCATATAATACCTTGCATGCTTACATTGCACCTGTGTAGTTTATAGTTTTGTAAAACAAACAAGAGGCCCATGGGCCACAACGTTCACCTGAGAAACTGTGGCCCTTCTTGTTCATCAGCAGTTTTTTCCCCTATATATTTCCATGTAAAATTTGATCACGCATTGTAGCCCCACCCTATTCCCTAGGGTTATGATTTAAACAAACATTAATCTACACTGTCTACCAATGCTTTTTTATAAATATGACTTATAATAACTTTGCTGTTCCTGGAAAAAAGATTTTTAAAGATTTTTTTCTATGTATCACCCATTGTGACCCCACCCTCCCCCCAGGCTAATGATTTGAACAGACCTGAATATACACTACCTGTGGATGCTTAAATATAAATATGACTGATCATGACTTTGATGTTCATCATCAGAAGATTTTTTTTAAAGATTTCTCCTGTGTATTCCTATTGTAAACTTTGATCCCCACTGTAGCACCAACCCCGAGGGGTCATGATTTGAACAAACTTTGAGTCTACACAACCTAAGGATGCTTATATATGATTAATCATGGCTTTCCTATTCTTGAGAGGAAGATTTTTTTCCTATATATACCCATGTAAAACTTTGATTACCCATTATAGCCCACCCTATCCCAGGGGGTCATGATTTGCACATACATGTACTTGAATCTACACTACCTGAGGATGCTTCCATATAAATATGATTAGTCACTACTTTTCTATTCTTCAGAGGAAGAATTTTCAAGATTTTTCCTATTTATACCCATATAAAACTTTGATCACCCATAGTGGCCATACTCTACCCCTGGAGGTCATGATTTGAACAAATTTGAATTTACACTATGTCAGGAAGCTTTCACATAAGTTGCATCTTTTCTGGCCCAGAGGGGTTCTTGAGAAGAGGAATTTTAAATGACCACACCCAATTTTTACTTTTTCTTTATTATCTTCCTTTACAAGAGGGAGTGGCCCTTCATTAAACAAACTTGAATCCCCTTTGCCAAGTTTGGTTGAAATTGGCCCAGTGGTTCTGGAGAAGAAGGTGAAATTGCAAAAAAGTTTACGACAAAGCCAACGACAACAGACAAATTCTGATCAGAAAAGCTCTTGAGCCTTTGGCTCAGGTGAGCTTAAAAAAACCCAAATCCATTCAACGTTAATTTCATTATGTGGTCTGGAAATCAACTCTTATTCCTTCATTATCAAAAGGTGATACATGTCCTCAAACAAGCAAAGAAAGATGGCATATAAGGAGAGGGCAATCTCCCACTCTGAGACAATATATTCCTCAATTTTCAAAGTTCATGGAAAAGTTATATTTTTCAAAACATTATGTTGTCAGTAATGTCATCTTCAACACATTTGATTCATTTATTTAATTGTCTGATTTATTGATTCATATTTTTTTAAGTTGACAGTTAAGCATATTTAGTGGAAAATGGGCTTATTGGAGACATAAAAAATTACTTTTGAAAATGAATGGGTCAAGTCTCCATTCTATGATTCTATAACATTTAAATGATGGAAAACTGAATGTAAAACCAATTTTATGTTTCAAATTGGAGCCTGATCCATTTCTATATGAAAATCAAACATTTCTGAAAAAAAAATCATATGCAGAATGCTTCAACAAATTTGTTTATTTATAGAACACTGACACACTTTAATAACAAGAAGACTTCGTAGCATTGTGGATAACATGTTTAGTCTTACGACTAACCCTGAGCTTTGGAGGGAGTTCAAATCTCATGTGAACTTATTTTTATTTCTTTCCACATACCTTAAAAACATTACTGAAATATAAATTATTGGTCAATAAATTATTCAATAAAATAAAGGAATCAAATGTGCAAAAAAATTGGACAATATTGAGAATACAATTTTTGAAAAATATAACTTTTCATAAACTATAAGATTTAAGAGGTATCAGGTTCGTTCGCCCTATCTACCTGTTCGCATGAGTCAGTTCGCGCAGGGTCTGTTCGCCATTATTCTTGTTCGCCCTATATCTCGTTCGCCATATATCTCATTCGCCCTATTATATATACAGTATATAGTAAATATTAACATTTATTATTAATTTTATTCAATATTTTACGACTTCAGTTGGTGTTTTTTTTTTTTCAAATGTTGCTACAATTTTTTTTTTTATTTACCGTAATCTTAATTAAATAATTCAAATTTGATATTTATGCTCTTTACATGCTTAATTGATTTAATTATACTTTAATAATTTTAAACTAATTTAGGGGATCATGCAATCTGCGTTATGATTTGAAAACAATGAAAGGACTCAGACGTTAATTTCTGTTGGTCTGCCGGGTCTTTGATAGGACAGGTATTTATAGTGTGACCACATGCATACATGCACAGGCGAACGGACAGAGCATGGGATTGTCCTTGCCTTGTACGCCTTCATTCTTTCCAGCTATAGACAAACATAAGAACGCTCAGTAAAGATGAAAACAAAACTATTGTTGGGCTGCATTGCTTTACAAGAATTGCTGGAAATACATGAAGAATATCCGTATTTAAAAATTCAAATGAAAAATTTACACAAATATCTGATTTGGTAGTTTATTTATCATCCATTTAAGGTTTTGCATTTATTTAAATCCTTGACCACAATGTAAAAAAGTCATATAAAGGTAAGGCATCAATCTGACAAAAAATTAAGTTAGCATATCTATTGTAAACTTGTAACGCAATCATTATGCTACTTATGACACATTAATGTGACAATAATATTGAATGATATTAATCGTTGTTATTACATAACAACAGAGAAAATTCAAACTGCTTAAATATCGCTCCAAGACTTAATTAGTAAGGAATTTAAGAAGTTGTCTAACATATCTTTAAAGGAATATTTACGTGATAGAATAAAATTCATTTTAAAAATGCGATAAAACGTTGAAAGGGCATAAAACTCACTATGTCAGTTTCTCGTCACTTCTGTCCTCTATGGTGGAAAAGGGTCGAAACAGCTGGCACTACACATGATTCGGATTATTATAAGCCAGGGTATTAAGCCTAATTTAGGAATATAGTGGTTCGCTCCTCATTTATATAGTGATAGGTGTCACAAAAAATTAATACAAACCCCCATTTTTAATGTTCATTTTTGCACAAAACACCGAAACCATATCAATAGAATAATAATTGATAGAACTACTTTTAATAACAACGACCTTCACCTTTTACAAAAAATTTGATGGGGAAATCGAAATGAGAGACTGTCAGTATGAGAAATCGAAGTAATTCTGGCGTCCGTTTGGATTATTACCAAAGATTACTGAACAAAACTATTCTTAAATATCAGGTAATATTACATGCCACACATTCATCACAGTCTTAGGCCCTATTCCTGTTTTCATCAATTTGATTTCGAAGACGGTACACATTTAGGCTTAGCTGTTTAAAGTAAATGTACTGTTGAAGGTTATGATAGATGTAAGGCAAAATATAATTTTCAAGTCAATATAAACTATTGTTTGACTTGATTTGTGATTAAAAGAAATTGACCAAAAGTCATTCGTGAGGCAAAATTGCAAGATGAGCTTAACGGCTAGATGTTTCTTTTAAATTTTTAGTCATTTTATTTGTAAATAAAGAGTGAAGAGCCCAGTGGACCTTTTCACAAAAAATCTTAAGTTTTTGTGTAAGATTTTAACGTAAGAATCTCTTACGATAAATCTTAAGTTAGTTAGAATAATCTAACTGTGTCTCGGGACAAGCCCTCATCACAGTTAGAATATGTTCCGTATACTTGCAATTAGCAAATCGGAGTGGATCCACTCCGAAATGATTTTGAAGAATACAAAAGGAGTTGCACTGAAAATAACTACCAAATTAATCATAAAAAACCTTTTTGAGATGGTATATGTCTTTTAACCTAAAAAATAATCCATATAAATATGAAAATTCAACTCATTTTCTCAACTCTTTTTCCTCGCTTCAAATTTAACGCCATGTTGACATTAGGAACTCTCTGAATTGTTCATAGAAAATGCACAGAGTACGAGTTATCGCCCTTGTTTATTTTGCAACATTGCCAATACACGGAACGGATTCTATTGTTAAATTGGGTCCGTAGGACAATATCATTTTAACGATAGAACATTCTATCTAATCTTAAGTGTGTTTCATGAATGCATTCGTAGCAGATTGAACTTAAGATTTTACTTACGACAGACTCCATCCCTAGCAACGACTTCAATACGCTTTATAAATCCTTAAATAACTTGGTTTTCAACATTTGTCAGCATTACAAAAATTGTTGACAACAAATATCGAATGCAATCGTTTGTGAAGCAATGAAGTTTAGAATCTGACATCACAATCACAAGTCTGATGTAAAAGTACGTCATACGAAAATCTCAAGTGAATCTTACATTGTAAATATTTTTTAGTGTATTTCATTTAATTTTTCGACAATGATTGTGAAAAAATATAAAATATTATTGGAAGTTGCTTTAAAAAGTTCAATTTAACATGTATTTTGGTTTTTGCAGTTATATTTTTACAATAAAATCAGTTTCAAAATACTTAAGAGAGGGTTGGGGCTCTCGTAAAGTTTCGACAGATTTTGCACTTACGACTTTCTTAAAAATTATCGTGAAAATGATTTTTATCATAAGTTTTCACTTAAGATAAAAATATGTCGTAAGATTTTTAGTGAAAAGGGCTACTGTAGTCAGCACCTACAAAAGAATAAGTCTGCATGAAAACACTCCTCTTGATTGACTATGTTCAGTATGTTTTGGCATTAAATGACTTTTGCCAGAGATATTATAGGGTTATTAAACTTTTATCCTGCAACCACCACTTGTATTAACTAAATAAAGGTAGCCCAATAAACACATATTCTGTCAGTGCCATTATAAAGCAATGTCTTTAAAAGCAATGTGACATCATTTATATTGCATTGTTTTTGCCAAAGCGTCATAGTTTTGTTTGCAGAGATGGGCCTAAATTTGTTGAATACATCTCATTTTGGAGGTCAATTTTAAAACTGTGTCCCAGTTTTAACAAAATACATGATAACTGTCTTGAAATATAAGTGATATTTGGGCAGTTGGGCTCAGGCTAAATATTTATGAAGGGTTGTCGCTCAAAACTGTCCCATATCATTGTATGATCGAGTCAGATTGACATTGTTAACAATGGTATAGAAAGTAGAGAGTTATCTGATCCTTACATAAAAACATTACTTACAGAAGTGATTTGTATTTTACAGAATCCAGTGACTGGATTACTACCTTCCAGTGAAGAGAACAGTCATGCCTGGGTACGGGACAATGTGTATGCTATTCTGTCAGTATGGGCATTGGCTCTGGCTTACAGAAAAACAGCAGATCTGGATGAAGATAGAGCCAAAGCATATGAACTAGAACAGGTAACACAGAGATGAGGGCCAGTAATGTAGTAAAGGAATTTATACTACGGAGTTTATGATGTTGTAAAATCTTAAAAAAAGAAAAATGAAATGAAATCTTCTGTTAAAGAAATCAAACAATGTGACCATAAACTGTATATATTCTTAATTTATGAAAATATATCAACTGAAAGTTAAATTTTGTTAAAGTTGTTAAAAAAAAAAAAAATAGAAAATTATATTTATCATAAAAACGAACATGGCTTAATTTTGGGATAGAAATTCTCTGATTTTCTATAATTGATTTTAAGAGTTTTATTCTTCTGAAGTTTTCCTATCCTAGAGTTTTACAAGAAACATTCCTTTGAGGTTTTTTCCCTTTTCTTTGTGTAAATGCTTTAGAGTTCAGAAATCACACTCATTTTCTGTTATAGAGCACTTTTATACATGTATAGTGAAAACGATTAACAGAATCAATAATATTTCTTCTTGTTTTTTTTGTTCCTAGTCTGTGGTGAAGTTGATGAGAGGGCTGTTACGCTGTATGATGACTCAGGTCGAGAAGCTGGAGAAGTTTAAGTATTCACAGCATGTAAATGATTCCCTGCATGCTAAGTATTGCAGTAAGACAGGGAAGACTGTCGTTGGTGACCATGCCTGGGGTCATTTACAAATAGATGCCACCTCTATTTATATACTGTCACTAGCTCAGATGACAGCATCAGGTATACAGTCAATATTTTTATCTCAGAGTACTGCTTAATGAACTTAAATTAAAAGAACTCAATACATACACAAAATAATTTCAGTAAGGGTACCTATTGCATCAAAGTTACTTTATGTTGCATAGTTACATGTGTGATATTTATGCCCTGCTCTACAGGTGCCTTTTAGGGATCAGTCTGTCCTTCTGTCAATCTAGTATTTCTTCCCCTTGACCCAATCATACTCAGAATTCACCCATAGATTACCCATGGGTGTAGGCAGGAGATGCAGTAACCTTGATCCAAGTTTCTAAATAAAAGGTTATGGTCAAAACAATGAATAATTTCTCTCCTTGGCTCAATTTGGCTAGTACTTCACCTAGCCACTGCTGGGAAAAGGATGGTTAGTGAATTTGAACCAAATTTCTGGTCATGGGTTTAGATTGAAGCAGTACTTGTCTGTAAAATTTTTGTCTGGAGTATATGTTCTCTGCCCTTGGACAAGTTTGGTTCACAATTCCCCCATGAAGTGAATTGGACAAGGGTGTGCAGTGTTCGAACATAGTCAGAAGTCAAAACAGATTTTGTAAGCTACATAGAGACAGGAGTGGAACATTCCTATTGTTAACATATTTGACAGCTACAAGTTAATTAAAATTGTATGTGCTAATCTTTCTGTTGCGATGACTTTACCTGATTTCACAGATAAAGTTATGCTCAAGAACCATAATTTTATTGAATTATTATTAATCATGTACTTTTCTAAAAAAAAAAAAAATTCAAAATTATTTATAGCTGTTCATAAAATTCCTTGTAATAGTTTGGTAACACTCAAATTTCAGGTCTTCAGATTATTTTCACCCTTGATGAAGTGTCCTTTGTACAGAATTTGATATTTTACATCGAAACAGCCTACAGAACACCAGTAAGTTTTTATAAGCTTGCCTAAGTCAAAGGCTCAAGTGACTTTTTCTGATCAGAATGTGTATTTGTTTGTCATGTGTCATTTATCATCGTAAACTTTTTACATTTTTAACCTTTCAAGAACCACTGAACCCTAGTTATATTTAAAGTATACAGGAACTTTATTTGATGTCATTCCTCCATCCATCTCAGTTTAAGGCTTTGCAGATAACCATACTGCAAATAAAGATCATTTACTTATTTTGAGGTCTTACTTTTATGACTTTAGGATTATGGTATTTGGGAGAGAGGCGATAAAACCAATCATGGACTTCCAGAGCTGAACTCCAGCTCCATTGGAATGGCAAAGGTACATTAGTTTTAACACAGATTTACCTGAAGAATCAGTCTAAAGGAGATCAAGAGTACCAGTAAAAACCTTGTTCCAACCAGGAAAAAAAAAAATCTGAAATCTGTTAATGAAACTCAATTATATGTACTGGTACAATATGTGTGTGATTAAGTCTTCAAGGGTCACACTTGCCATGGTTGTTGAATGATAGATACATGCATACATGCCAAAATATTTTCAGAATATAAAATCTTGGATTAATGAGATATTGAATTAATAATAAATTTTAGGATTGTGAATAAAATATTTACTTGTACTTCAGTATTTTCATAGAAAATACATATATTTGCAGGCAGCTTTGGAAGCAATAGATGAACTTGATCTGTTTGGTGCCAGAGGTGGACCCTTGTCCATTGTCCATGTGTTACCAGATGAAGCACAGCAGTGCCAGGTCACCATTTATATCAGTGTCTTTTAACTGTGAATCTTTAAGCATTATTCAAAAGATTTAGTCAGAAATCAATAATTTGATTTGCTTGGAGGAATAGCAAAAATTTACTACAAAGTGTACTTGAGTTGTACTGTTTAAATTTTAAAAGCCATGGAATTTCAAAGTATTAATTTCTTCACAGGCTATTCTTCATTCCATGCTTCCCAGAGAGTCCAACTCGAAAGTAAGTTGATGATATCTTCATATAATCAATAAGACAATGAGCATATGAATTCAACAAAAAATATGAAGTGCATGTACCTGTATCTGTTCTTTTATATTTTTTTTACCTAAAAAATTAATTTTGGATAGCAATGCTGTATTGATTTGACATTTTAGGAGATAGATGCTGCTTTATTGACTGTGATCAGCTACCCTGCCTTTGCTGTTGATGATGGGGAAAAGGTGGAAGAAACAAGAGAGACCATTGTGTCTAAACTGGAGGTGAGATATCTCACTGTCAAATCATTGTGTCTAAACTGGAGTTGAGAGATCTTGCTGTCAAATCATTGTGTCTAATCTGGAGGTGAGAGATCTCACTGTCAAATCATTGTGTCTAAACTGGAGGTGAGATACCTCACTGTCAAATCATTGTGTCCAAACTGGAGGTGAGAAATCTCATTATTGTGTCTAAACTGGAGGTGAGATATCTCACTGTCAAATCATTGTGTCCAAACTGGAGGTGAGAAATCTCATTATTGTGTCTAAACTGCAGGTGAGATATCTCACTGTCAAATCATTGTGTCTAAACTGGAGGTGAGATATTTCACTGTCAAATCATTGTGTCTAAACTGCAGGTGAGAGATCTCACTGTCAAATCATTGTGTCTAAACTGGAAGTGAGAGATCTCGCTGTCAAATCATTGTGTCTAAACTGGAGTTGAGAGATCTTGCTGTCAAATCATTGTGTCTAAACTGGAGGTGAGAGATCTCACTGTCAAATCATTGTGTCTAAACTGGAGGTGAGAGATCTCACTGTCAAATCATTGTGTCTAAACTGGAGGTGAGATATCTCACTGTCAAATCATTGTGTCTAAACTGGAGGTGAGAGATCTCACTGTCAAATCATTGTGTCTAAACTGAGGTGAGATACCTCACTGTCAAAGCATTGTGTCTAAACTGGAGGTGAGAGATCTCACTGTCAAATCATTGTGTCTAAACTGGAGATGAGATATCTCACTGTCAAACATTCATCATTTTTGGCATGTTTCTGCATAATATAGTCTCATTTTTTTCAATCAAATTACCCACAGGCAATTGGTGTTTTAAACGTTTTTCTTTATTGATAAAAATATTCCTATACCAGGTGCTGACAAATAGATTTGCCCATGGGCAAGTACATGGTCAGAATTCACTTGCCCTACTGGTCAAGTGGTCAATAAAATTTCGCTTGCCCATCCCCAAAATTCACTTGTTTCGGGCGTCGAGCAATGGGATTTGTCGGCCCCTGTATACTATATTAGTTTTAAAAAGTCAAGTGCCTGTGAAATTACCATAGCTTATTCATGTGGAAACTGTTAGGCAAGGTTATTTTCAAGTTCTGATAAATGCATGTACAATTTTCTAGAACTCAGAAATAATGTAAACAGTTGTGTGCTAGATATTTATAATAGATTAGTGGATAATGTTTACAGTAGCTGCTTGTATAATGGGAATTTTCTGAAATTTAAGAAATCGGTAAATTGACAAAATATTTAAATATAATTTTTAAAATATTTAAATCTCACTACATGTAGTTTCCAAAAAGAAATTATACTAACTGCATTGTTTTTAGGGCAAATATGGTTTCTGTCGATTTCTTCGAGATGGATATAAAACAGCTAGAGAGGTAATGTGGGAATGGATAACTTATTAGTTACACAGTGTATAAAAAATAATCAATGAAAGATGCTCGAAAGTTACTGTAATTTTTTTGCATGCAAAAGATATCGAATAATGAGACATTTTGACAATTTTCTTTTGAATCAGGACCGAAATCGTTTGCATTATGAACCTTGGGAGCTGCAGGTCTTTGAGAGGATAGAATGCCAGTGGCCCATGTTCTTTGCTTTGTCTGTATTGGATGGTTTGTTCAATGGGAGAGAACAACAGGTCTGTAGAACTGAGAAACATTTCAAAGAGGAACTTGATGGAAAATGAAGAGAAGCATAATTTCTAAAAATATAACAAAACAGCAACTACTGTGGTATTTTATGAGCTTGATAAGGCATTTTACAAGATGTTTTTATTTCCCATCCTAATGAAGGAGAGAGGGGCAAATCTAAACTTTATGTTCATTCAAAGCAAATCATCCAAAATATGATTGCAGCCAATTATAATTGCTTAGGAAATTAATAATTTTCATGCTCCCTGCTTCAAAAATGTGGGGCACAGCATTTTGCACACGTTGGTTAGCAAACATCTAAAGAACCATTTGCTTGATAGACATTAAAGTATAATCTTTAAGTATTGAAAGGATTCAGCTGAAGGAGGGGAGCATATGTATTTTAACAAACATTTTTCTTTTAATATTTCTTTGCTTTGTGAGTATACATGTAGCTTAGTCTAAGTTTGCTGAAGTCATGACAAAAAGTTTCAAAGGTAATTTTTTTTTTTGAAGGTGAAAAAATACTCAGAGAAATTGGATGCAGTGATGTTGAAGACAGATGAGGGAATTTATGTTATACCGGAACTCTATGCTGTTCTTAAAGATAAGGTTTGAAATTACTAATTAGCATTCATTAATTTTTAAGCAGTTGAATACATTCCAATGAGATTAAATTTGATCTTTGATTCGACTCCAAAATTCTGATAGCCAATCAGAATTTCAGAGCAAATCAAAGAACTGCTTTTAATCAGAATGCATTTGAGATATTTGTGCAATGATGTTTTGACTGCCAAAATAATATATTATTGGTGGCTTTATGTCCATAAAATTAATCATGAACTGTAATTTATATGTAGTTGGCAATTAATACAGTAAAACTTGTACAATCTGTACCATAAAAATTTGCTGGATGAGACAACATTCTATATTAGACAACATTATAATTAACTGAATAATTGAATGGGCCATAAAGTTTTCACTGTAATTTTAGTCACAATTTTGGATTATACAACAGCCAAATTAGAAAAGTATATTATTGTTCCTTAATTGTACTGTATATTGAATACATGATTAGGTCAGACAGTTGGTGTACAAGAAACAAATAATCAGTTCATTTTTAGCTCTATTGGTCAGAGACCAGAAGAGCTTATGTGGTAGTAAGGTGTCCGTTGTCCATCCGTCTAGCTGTCTGTCTGTCTATCTCTGTGCAAATTTTACTCCTCCTGCAATTTTTATCTGATTTCAATATACCTTGGCACACAAGTAGACTCCTAATCTCTTTTTTATTTTAATGAATGATTTGCTATGGTTACTAAAATCCAAATTTCTGTAAAATTCCTTTAGAAGGCTACTCCTCAGACAGTTTTAGTCTGATTGCAATAAATCTTGCCACAAAAAGAGACTAAACCAAGGATCATTGTTCTGTTTATTGCTGTTGCAAAGTTTCAAGCCCATGTGCAACTTTTTTCTTCCTTTGTTATAAGTTCAAACCAGTAGAGCTACAGTCTTGTCGGAGACTTTTGGTTTATCCATTCATCTTTAATTTCAGTGTTGCTCTTAGGTCTGTTTTGGCCTACAAAATAAGTTGAATTAAATATTTTCTATTTTGCAGGTGGAGCAAGAATACAAAGAACCAAACAGCCAAGAGAGAGAACCACTAGGGAAAATGCCTCACAAATGGGGACAATCACTGTATATCATCAGTAAACTAGTCCAAGAGGTAAAAGAAAATATTTTTTGGGCTTAAGGTCTAAAGAACACTCAAATATGGCTCCATAAAATAAATTTGTTTGATTGTATATTAGCCTTTTTTATTGCCTTATACATGTGTATAGTTTTAAAATTACAAACCAATTCAAAAGCAGTTCAAACAAGATTGAGTAAAAATGAATTTTCCTTTGAGGATAGCCTAGAATCTAGATTGCTTTTTCCTTGTTGTAACTATATCTCTTCAAAAATTTTAACTGATACTGAAATATAATTAAAACTTCGGAGAATTCTTGCAAACAGAAGTGCAGACAGACAAACAGCAGTAAAAATGTACATCTTCATTACATCTTGATTTTTAGAGGTAATAATAGATATGGCTAGGGAAAACCTTTCTCATGTCCCTGTGTGCAGGGTACAGAGTTTGAGATTAATTAGCATTTGGAAGTTGACTGATTCAAATTTCTGGATCATTTTTACATTTTCCAGTGTAGTTTCTTGTAAATGTTGTCACTGACATTACATTTGTGATGGATCTATAGAGTTGCTCTATGATACCTAATATTCAGATTACCTACATAGGTAATGCTTGAGAGACTCAAATGTTAGATATTTTTACTCCCCTAGGGCTAGAAATAATTTTTTTTTTCACTGGTCATGGGGGCTATTGCCTTGAATTTTTGCTGGTCAGCCAAGTACTTTCATTGTCTCACTGTCCCAACCGTGAATGTATTTTGTTATGCATAAAAAAAAACATTGACCCAAAGGGCAAATGCCTTCTACAATGTACTCTACCAGATTAAAAATTCACTATCCCAGACCAGAGGGCCATCAATTATTTTGAGCCCTGCTTCCTACAAAATACATACCTGTGTAAAAATTCCTCAATTGTTTACTTTATGAAACTCAGCTGGATGTTTCCACAAACAAAATGTGATGTCACATTGATATACTGTAAAAGTGGTTATATTGAAGGGATGAAAGTTTGATGATTTTAGAAAATTAGCGAGTCAAAACCTAGATGATCTACTAGTATTCAACAGTGCACTTTAACATGAATGTGAAACTTGATGAGTGGGAACTGATGATACATGTAGTTAGAAATTTGTCAATTTCCTCAATTTTTCCACATCGTCAAAGTTTCCACTTTTGCAGTATTTTTTGTTGGGTCAAAGTTTCTTGGTCTGAGGAAAAAATATTGGTTTCTGGGGTTTTCATTTTATGGATGCAGAAGTACATGCACTGAGTTGTTATATATTTGAAATTTACAATTCAAGGAGGACATGGAATTCAAGAGTGTCATCATATCTTGAAAACAATGAACAACTTTTATGACATTATGGAATGTAAAAAAGGTCTTTCACTTCTTAAATGATAGATATCACATGCCTGTATTTTGTGATCAGATGAACTGTGCTGACTTTACTGATTTGATTGTAGGGTTTTTTATCTCCCGGAGAACTGGACCCTGTCAATCGTCGTTTGGTTTCTGAACCCAAACCAGACATTGTTGTACAAGGTAATTTTCTTCATTAATCACAGTGGTTTCTAAACTCAAAGAATGCATAGCCATACAGGTATAATTTTTCTTCATTTATTTATCAGAATCAGATCTACATTTTATGTGTATTAGTAATATGATAGGAAATTTTGATATTTAGTCACAAGTCTGTGTCAAATTTATCTCAATTTTTTGTACATAATCTATGAGGTTTCATCATAATTTTACAGTAATTTAACAGCCAGTGTCTTCATGATTGTTAGTCTTGTTCAACCAGACACTGGGCTGTCTCCATAAACTCTGAAGCAGAGAGTCTGGTAAAGAGTCATGATAGCATTTAAAACCAACAGAAGGCATTACCTTGTTTTCATTTTGACAATCCCTTTGAAAGTGTATGTTATATACATGTTTCTTCTGCTGGATTGTGATTTTACATTAATAAATTCTTCATTAGGGATAACAGTGGAGGAATAACAATAAAAGTCGACGAAATGTGTTCTTTGCCAGTAGGGTACACTGCTTTCACTTTTGCTTCTAAAAGTAATTTTGGCAAGACAGTGTACAACGCACTTACACATAACTGGTGGGCAATATCGCAAATAATTCCTTTCCAGCTGCTATAACTTGTAGACATTCAACTTATAAATCTTAAATTGTTTTTCTGCTGATTTATTATGTATTTCTTTAAATTGTGGAAGGTGTGTTCTTTTCAGGCAATCAAAAGCTTGACCAGAATTTCAGTAAGCCCCATTTTGGCATTACAGGCACTAACACAAGTCTTTACTAGACTCTCTGCTCGTCAAAGTTTACAGAGACATCCTAGTTTCTGGTAGAACAAGACTACATGATTGTAATTTTGTGTCAATGCTTATTGTTTTGATAAATCTGCTCAAGGAAAGATGATTATTTGTTGTATATTATAATGTCTATATTGTAGTGGTGATATTGGCTGAGGATGACTACATCCAGTCTAAGCTGTTAGAACACGACATCAAGGTACAGACAATGTCAGAAGTGACACCATTACAAGTGTTTCCAGCCAGAGTTCTCACTCAGATCTACTCCCTACTGGGTAAGCGGGCAAATCATTTAAAATGGGAATGAGAAGTCCTGATTATGTAATAACTCCCTAGTGGGTAAGCAGGCAAATCATTTAAAATGGGAATGAGAAGTCCTGATTATGTAATAACTCCCTACTGGGTAAGCAGGCAAATCATTTAAAATGGGAATAGGAAGTCCCTATTATGTAATAACTGTTTACTGGGTAAGCAGGCAAATCATTTAAAGTGGGAATATGAAGTCATGATTATGTAATAACTGTCTACTGGGTAAGCAGGCAAATCCTCTACTGGGTAAGCAGGAAAATCATTTAAAGTGGGAATAAGAAGTCCAGATTATGTAATAACTCTCTACAGGGTAAGCAGGAAAATCATTTAAAGTGGGAATAAGAAGTCCTGATTATGTAATAACTTTCTACTGGGTAAGCAGGCAGATCATTTAAAGTGGGAATAAGAAGTCATGAATATGTAATAAATCTCTACTGGGTAAGCAGGCAAATCATTTAAAGTGGGAATAAGAAGCTGCAATTGTGTAATAACTGTCTACTGGGTAAGCAGGCAAATCATTTAAAGTGGGAATAAGAAGTCACGATTATGTATTAACTGTCTAGTGGGTAAGCAGGCAAATCATTTAAAGAGGGAATAAGAAGTCGCGATTATGTAATAACTCTCTACAGGGTAACTGACATATGGTGAAATAAAGATGGACCTTTTCACTATTAACGTTTTTTGTTCAATTTTGATAGGGAGAAACAAGAAACTAGGTTTAACTGGACGTCCAAAGAATGAAATAGGTCTTCTGGCCACCAGCAAGTTGTATAGTTTTCATGATCAGATCTTTGCATTTATTCCACAGGTATGTTAATATCTATACAATTTTTGATGTATTAGTTTATGAGATAAAGTAGAAAACTTTGGTATTGTGTTAACATTTGATATTCTTTATGTTTAACAATTTAGTTGAAATTAGATGTACATGAATGTAAAATATGAATGTAATTAATCATTTTGATGATAAAAACTTCTTTTTATGAAACCCCTAAAAAAGGTTTGTATGAATTGCTCATGTGGCAGTATTTGTTGAAGAATAGAAATTTTTAATTAAGAAAAAAAAGAAGAAATAGAGTATTTGTTTTTACAGATGGCAGACGAACATCTCTTTTATCTTCCCAAAGACACAATCCTGAAGTTGGACATGTTTGCCAATGATGTAGGATTTCTTTCTTCCAATTGGAAGTGCTTAGGGCGGCCTTTGGTTATCTTTCCAGTGTCTTCGGACCTAAATTATTTAGGTTTCAAATTTTGATTGTTTCTTTTTTTACAGGTCTGAAGCTTGAAATGAAATGCATATCTATTTTCTATTAAAGCATCCAGAATTTTCCTTATCAGACCTTTTCCCTATTTAATTCAATATCTTCTTCATGTATTTCAAGCCAAACTCATATTTGCTGCAAATAATTTGCAACGGGGGGTTAATGCTATTTATAAGAAATAAGTAAATTAAAAGTAGATACACGATTAGAAGTATCTGAGAATCAGTTTAAGAAAATATGTTTTGGCTTGAAATTTGGAATGACTGAGCATTTTGTGAAAGAAGACATGAGGACGAATCCTTACCTTAAGGATTCGGTTACTGTGGTGAAAAGTGTATGGGAATTTGTATAGATCTATAAATATTTTCTTTTAAATGCATCAGTATTTTTTCAATACTATGTTTATGAATAGAATTGAAAGGATATTTAGTGCTGTTTTTGAATTTTCCTTTTTTTAGCTTCTGGAGCATTTTAATTTGCTTACTTATACTAATTACATGTAATATTCCAAAGAGATGAAAGATTAGAAAAGTATGCAAAGTTAGCAAAGATTATATATAAATTTAAATATAGGTGTGTGTTCTTCATGATGTAAGAATACAGCATTTGGAATACAGGAATAAAATATAGACTTGACAAAAAATACATCTGCTGATTCCATAATGTATTATTAAAAATAATATTATAGGACAATGCGAGAGAGAAAATCAATGAATTTTTTAAGAAAAAAAAAACTTGTTCAGAAAACATTTTCTGCCAGGAAATGTAATAATACTTTGAGATGTCTGAGCTAGATTTTTCATCATATTATACTTAAATATGAATATTAACTATCAAGTTTTCAGGTTTTAAATTATGATTTAAGATTTTAAAAAATGCACTGATAGGAATCATTTTGATGTCGAAGTTCTCATACACAATCCAATAGTAAAAAAAAAGTGTATCCCAATTCATTAGAATAGGATATTAAAAAAGAATTGCAAAATTTTCAAAGTAAGATGCACTAAATATTGCATTGTGAAGGATTGATTTCACAATAATATTTTAGTTATTGTCCTGATATACAGTAGTTAACTATATGTTCTGGTACAATGTGTGATATGAAATAATGCATATTGTAAATTAAATATGAGGTTCAAAAGTAAATCTGCACTTATCAATAAGGAGAGAATATTCAAATTCATGTAATAAACAATAATAATTTAATCCTGTAATGGGGCATTTGATTGGATAAAAAAATTTCTTTATATCAGATAAACTGTGTTGCGAATGTCACAATTACTTGTGTCAAAAACGTATCAATCCGCCTGACGTTATATTTAAATTGTGTAAAATTTGAAGTCATTTTATGAGGGCAATCATCTTATTTTCTTAAAATTAATGAATGAAAATTAAATTATAAGGAATGGATTTAATAGCTACCCAATTTATACGGTATAAAGTGGGTTGGAACAGTTTAGGCTTTTTTATAAACCGCCTCGTGGTTTGTAAAGTGTAAACTTGCCCAACCCAGTTTATGCGGTATAAATTGTGTAGCTATTAAATTCATTCCTTAAATAAATTTATTTTAAGTGAATATTATTGTAACTTATTCCATGAATATATGTATGTGTGAGACTTCATCATATCCACTTATCATCTTGAGCACCAGTTTTTACCTGTGTCTTGATCACCATGGTTTTAGGGAAGTGCTAAACATTAATGAAAATTTGGACTTTGAGAAAA
Organism: Saccostrea echinata; assembly: GCF_033153115.1. Lineage (NCBI taxonomy): Eukaryota > Metazoa > Mollusca > Bivalvia > Ostreida > Ostreidae > Saccostrea > Saccostrea echinata. Next base: position 15,411,911 of record NW_026889779.1, read on the forward strand.
TTATATGAAGGTGCATGCACATAATGAAATTATCTAGTTCATTTTCAGCATAATTAAGGTACATGCCATATTTCTCCAGGAAAAATGCTCTCAGACAAAGAAGAATCAATGAACAGAAGTAACAGTTATTTACTCTAATACATATATAGATTAGGAATGCACATGCAAATAATGTTTTCATTTATTTTATCTTGGTCTAATATAATGGCTAGAATATTTGAACCTTATACATGTATTTCTAAATTATGTTAATTACATTAGATCTCCATTTACATGACCTCAAAGTACCTCAAAGTAACTCCATATAATTCCATGGAATTGAACTTTTCAGTTGGCAGTGTTTAGAGCTTCCTTAAAATATTTTGACACAATCTTATATTTCATAACCCTTTTTCAACAGAGGCATCTTCCTTGATCACTATGAGTTCTTGATGTATTTTGAAACATTTTTTTATTATTATCTTTTTGATGTAACCCTCTTCTCATTTTTCATGCATAGTTTGTGGACATGAAAAATTATTACCTCCCCTTGGACATAGAGTTTGCATTGTATACATTCAATCTGGAATTGGAATATCTGTCCAAAACCTGGAGAATGATTGGTCTGCCCACCGTCACATGTCAAATCTCACATGACATGCTAGGTTCGGCTCTTAAATCACATTCAATACCAGCACAAGCTGCTAGCGCTACTGCTAGGGTGCATTTTATCCAGTCTTTGACCTTTGTTTTGCTTTCATATTATTTCTGTAAGGTATCTTGCAGAGAGCCTACATAGTGTAGTCAGTGTTGTGCTTTACATGAATGAAGATACTGGTTCAAATTTTTACTCTGCTTTGTATGCATTTAGTTTAGGTAGAGTACATGCAAGTCAGAAATGAATTTAAGCTTATGTGACTACAACATCTAAAACTTGAAATTAATCGTAGGATTTGTTTTCTTCAGGAAATGAGCCAAAATCCAGCCCACTAGATCCCCAGTTCTGTTCACATTTCACTGACAACATATGTATTGTTTATATTGTGCTATAGTAATTCATTATTTTGTCACCCTGATACATTGTTTTCTGTCCACTAACAGTTCGTCAGAGCATCTCCCAGCTCTGCAGCAGACATTGACCTTTGTTTGTTTTAAATAACCTTACTAATTGATAATATATGTGTTGATATAAGCCTTATGACTGTGTATCCTTTCAGTATGCAGATGCTCACCAGTTCTATTTGGCTTTAGACATCAACTTTATCATTGACAAATTTAAGAATGATGTTGGTTATTTCTCGGGTAATTGGAGGAACCTTGGTCGACCAGTCTACATTTATCCCATCACAAATGCTGTTTTAGGTGCAGTTACTTTCAACATTTTTTGCTTCACAGTGAATAGATATTTATACATGTATGTGTACTTGTGTATAATGAAGTAGAACCTTTAGATTCAGGATCCAGTTAGTTAAACTTATAGATGTATTGTTCAACTAAAATAATGTGCTTGTGCAGCAAATTGCATAACATTTGCAAAGGATGATTTCTTTTTTTTTCACAAAACCGTGCAGCTTTTGACTTGTTGGCATTTGTTTCCTGAATCTACTGTTAATTTAATTTTCTTCCTTTTTGACCACTTTAGATCTAAATGAAAGATGCATAAATATTGCATTTTATTTAATTTTTTTGTTTTCTCCATTTTTCTGATATATCTACCCTGGTAAAAATATTGTGTCCTTTGCACGCATTTAATTTTGTACAATCATCTAGAGCAAATGCCAACTCATTACTATTAATTTGATGTAATTTATACTTGCAAGCTTTTATGTTAATTTTTCTTTGTAAATGGAAATTTTAAAAAAATATATAGTAATGACTTGGTATCTGGTAAATGTTTGGATGTAAATCCTAGTCTTTGTTTAATCATTTGTAAATGTGTTGTAATGCATGCCCTATAATCACTGCTAGACACCTATCTAGCACCACTAAATAGAGGAGTTGATGTTTTGCATGGCATGATCTGCATTGAAATATGTACAGTAATATAGATTGCTTTTTAGTTTTTTAGTCATTACGTATTATTATTACTAAACATTAACTTTTAAGGACTGCATGAAAGCTTGATATTTTTTATCGTGAAGTTGCAAAGCCTTATTGACATTAAATTCTTATCATTTTGGAAACACTGACACGAAAATGACTTCATAGTTTTTCTACAAAAATTTAGTTTTAATACAACATACTTCATTATAATATGCATAGAAAACATTGGGATCATGCTTTGAATGATTTTTTAAACTCTTTCTTGTTGACCCCAAATTTAAGTTTCCAATAATTCTTTAGATCTGTACAGTATTTGGAGGAAATATGAAGTTCAAAAGCAAAGCCAAAAAAAAAAGCAACAAAAAATATAGTAATCTACAGGTGAAGACATGTCTTCAAGATTTTTTTTTTAAACCTCACACTGCTGAATGATTGATTTCTTCCAGTACTGTACAAATCTGCTAGTGTACACGGTAAAACACCACTCATCTTTAGACTACACACATCATTTTTAACATTCGTTTTATTTATGAATAAAGTCATAGGTCATTTTGGATGTCACAGCTCTGGATATCTGCTTCGTCACATACATGTAGTCTATTTGAATTTACAGTGATTTATCTAACCCTTGAAAGAAGGCATGATCATGCGACAATGAATCAGTCTTCTAAATTCAGAAAGTTGGAGGCAAAAGTATGTTGCCATCAGGTTGGTAACGATGACAAAAGGATAAACAATTTTTTTGTACTCTTAATTACATTCTTAGATATTTGTCTATTTGTAGTTCATGGATGATCAACAATTCTACTTCCAACAAGACCTAATATTATTATTTGACATATTCCGTAACGAGTTATCATATCTCAAAAACAGTTGGAGTGGATTAGGGCGCCCAACAGTTGCCATCTCAATCAGTAGCTCTGTACTCGGTAGGTGGATCCAGAATTTGAAGAGGTGAAACCTAGAAAACATCTAAGTCTCATGGTTTTGAAAGTCGAGTATAGGTCCTAGGATTAGCACACTCTATAAGACATAAAGACACATTACAAAGACTTCAAAAATGGCTCCTAGAAAAGTACTTTGGCCAAAACCTTCAAGTAACACAGGACCCTTGGGGTGTCAGTAATTCTGAAATTTATTCCTTAATGAGATGGAAGCTGATTTTTTTTTTTTGTTGAAGTAGATGTACATGTATTTTGATCTTGTTCATCATACTACCAGCATTTTTTTTTATGCACATGAGTGTGAAAAAACTTGAATTATTTAACTTTTAAACAATAGGACAAAGTGTTTCATTGAAAATTGCTTAATATCATTGTTACACTAAATAAATGATTTATACCAAATATCAGGAAAACATAACTAAGAGCAAATATTCAGGAATGAGAGACAGAAACTTGGGAAATAAGGGAAAACACATATAATACACTATATTTTCCATTGATTTTGTGTTCTGTTCCCTATGCTTAGCTAATGTAGACAAAGTGCTTCAACATTTTGTCCAGTGTGCATGTATACATGTATACCGGTATATATATATATATAATCCACCAAATGCAATAAATGCATGTACATAGAAATTGCACAGTATATATTCCATGTAGTAGATCTTTAATCATCAAAATACTGTCGTATATAAAAAGTATATATATATAATATTTTAACATATCCAAAAGAGTTATTTCCCCTATAGTCTGACATTACCCAGAAACAAATGCTCTATAGCGGAACATTGATCATGTATTTATTTAATTGATTTTAAACTGTTCAGTACTGTTAAAGCACTAATATTTCTTATGTAACAGTGACAACAATTTGAATTGGTACCAATTTTCGCTCATCTAAGCCAATAGCACAAGTTATGGGTAGCTTTCATCTCTGTATGGTAAATTGTCCTTTTCTTAGCCAGTCGATCCAACAAATGTGTTCCTCTTCAAGAAGTAGCGTCACTTTTTGTGGCTCATCAGAGCCAAATGCTCAACTTAGCTTTTCTCTTCAAATTTTTCTGACATTTGTTTGTAATTTGTCTCATTTACTTTTTTTTTTTTTAAACATTTTTAACTTTGGCAAATCCACTTTAGTTTAGCTTCAATGCAAAAAAAAAATCTTGTGCAATAGAGATTTAACTTCTGGTATCCAGAGGGTGTGTTTGGCCAATAATAAGGAAAAAGATTTTCATTTGGGAAAAAAAATCCATTGTAGTGTAGATTCAAAGAACAAGGTTCACTTAGGGCCTTTTTGGCCCTGTGAATTTCTGAAACATTAAAACTGCTCAGTTTCAGTTGAAAAATAGTTAAAATTTCACTTGGACCATTGGTGACTGCATATTTATTAAAAGTGATGTAATTTTCTCGCTAGTTCATGTATTATGATGTCATGAATTGCATCATTATCCCTCTGAAAATTTCTTCAAAAATTGTCAAAAATATAAGTTTTTTTTCAATATTTTGCATAGACCCCAACCTCTGATCATAAATGTTTAAATGTATAATGAAAGAACTGTTTCAGAAGATTATAATCCATGTACAGTTTTATTTTTTGGATCGAGGGTAGGGCTCATATTTTAATTCTTGCAGAAGGTATACTCAAATACATCCATTTTCTTCAAAATTCAAGAACATTGCAATTTCACAAAGCCCGCTTTCAATATTTGGACTCTATGAGGAAAGTTTTTTTTATAGGAAATGTAAGCACTAAGTCTCTACTTTATATTCTATTATATATTATTATATTATATTGATATTTTCTTTGAAGTTTGAAATGGGGGATGGGTTAAGTTATGGAAAGTACATCTATGAAAAATCTTTATTTACCGGTACTCAGGAACATCTAGGCAGCAGTCAAATTGCTTGCATTATTATAGTAAGCAGCCAGCCTTCTACAGAAATCGTAAAATTTATGTCCCCTGGATCCAGAAGTCAAGCTTCAGGGTGGGGCTTATTTACTATACAGTGTACCTTCTCTTTATTTTGAGTAAACAAGCTGCATGAACAGTGATAATGACTATAGAGTCCTAACCAGAAGAATTCAAGATTTTGTAACAGTTAGTAGTCTAAAATTCCAGTCCTGGGTGAGGCCAAAGTAGCCATAACTTGAGAAACTTGGTGACTGTCAAGACCCATGGCGCTCTTTATCCCTTCTTCAGAACAACTTTTTCATAATACTGAAGAAAGTCTCTTTAATTCTGCAAGCAACCAAAAGTCTTATATTATAATTTTTCTGACACTGTGTTTGTGATATCAGCTCCCCCCCCCCCCCCCCCCCTTTATTTACAAAATGTTTCTGAAATTGGCTCTGAAGTTTAAAGTAATTTTCTTTTTTAAAATAATCACTTTTTATAAATGAATTTTTTTGCCTCCAATTAATAGATTAATCAACACATTTTTTGACATGTACAGAAACAACAACTAAACAGGTTATGTTTAATTAAGTTGATGAAGTTTTCTATAGAGATCTTTAGGAAATGCATCTTTTCCTTTTTTTTTCTCTTTGAAACATGACAAAAAATCACAGATCAAGGCAATTTGTTGTTTACATTACTTATATAAAACCAGAAAATGTCTTTGGTTATTTTTTGTAATGAAATGTACTCTGCCTTTAAACTCAAATGCAGTATTTACAAATTATTTTATTCTAAAACCCTCTGCTTTTTCTCCTTGAAAAGATCAATAGATTTATGTTTGATATGTGACCTAATTAATGTATACCAGTTTTTGCCACTTACCTATTGTTTAAATATAAAATTCTGTAGGAAATGCTGCAAGTGTTTATACATTGTGCTTAAATCTGATGATGGAGTGGGGGGAGGGAGGGGTTGAGGGGTGGGGTTTGAAAACAAAAATTGTCAGTTTGAGTGCAAGTAAGCGAAAAAAAAAAAAAAAAAAGAATCTCAAGATTTCAGATTATACTTTGGCATATTAACAAGGACACATCTTGAGGTACTCGGTATAACTTTCTCTTCAAGAGTAATGCTCTTGTTTTAATCTCTATGACATCATTTCAAAATGTGACAACAGTATTAGTTATAAGTAAAACTTTTAGAAGGTTTTTATTTGATAAAAATAAAATAGCCTTGGGATATGTTTATTTTCTTTTGACTTTGAAAAAGTACTTTTTTGAACTTCATATTGTTTGCACATTATGTTGCAGTTTCGAATTTAAAAAAAAAAAAAAGAATTCTAAGCAATATGCTTTCTAATAATAATTGTGGAAGATTTTCTAGCATGTAAATAAAGTGTGACTTAAGCTCTATAATAATCATTTGTACTGCAGTCAAATAATGCATGTATCTTAATTAATCTTCAATTAAGAGTCTCCTTTGTGTTAGATGGTAGTGGTGGCTTATCTGTAAAACTGACTAATTTAAACCCTTGAACTATTCACAGTTTTGCCATGCATTTTATTTATTTGTTTTTCATTTAAAAAACATTCACAATGCAGATACAGCTACACTTGACACATTCTCAACTGGCTTTATTGCATCTTCTGCATATTGCAGTGCATATATTAGACATCTTTTTTTTGGGATTTACTAACTTTTTGAAATGTATATAAATCCATTAAGGCAAAAGTCCATTTAATTGAAAAAATTGTTCATCAAAAGTTTATTATATACAGAAAAAACTCATTTCTTTCTTTACCAAGTACCCATTCATTTGATTTTAAATTGAATTTAGATGTTGGCCATAATCCACCTGGAGCCCTAATTGGAACTATCAGAAAGCTGCAAAGTGGATACATTGCTGGAACAAGGCAAGTTATTTCAGAACTTATAGATTGACAGTGTAGGAAGTGACTATTCCAGTATGTATCTGGTCAAAGTTTGCCTTTTTCAATTTCATACTCATGCAACTTAATTTTGCCACAAAGCATCCTTAATTAACGAGGCCGAGTCTAATTCCAGTGCGCATGACTTTTTGCAGCTTTTTAGTTTCATGCAGTCGTATCTGCAGCATAACACCTATCCAAGTATTGTAATTGTAATACAAAATTAACATTATCTGTAACGTTTATGGGTCTTAAAATGTGCTTTTAAGACATTATTTAGGAATAAATGCTGAAATGGCTTTCACGACATCACTGTTTTCCAGTTCTGTAAGCAATGCATGACACTGAAGAATGATGCTTGACTCACTTGAGTATTCAAGACGTCCATGGACATTTTGTTAAACACTGTTGACAGAACATCGAAAGAAACATACCAGCAATCTAAACATTGTTATTTTTTACCAAAATAATTCATCTGCGCCGATATATACAAAATGTATGCCGCATTATGGCAAATTTAGAGGTATTGGGCATTGGGAAAAAATAAACTCTGTAATAATTCCTAGACCAAACCCAGATGGTCAACTTTTTTGAAATTTCACAATTTGGTGACTTTTTACAATAACTTTCATGTATTTGACTGAAAACAAAATCCCTAGGGCAGAAATACAAAAAATATGGGGAAAATGTGATAATTTCCCATAGGGTCCAATAGTAAAATTTGACAACTTTTAAGATGGCCCTTTTAGAAATCAGGATGGTAAACATTTGATATTTTTATCTTAAAATAATTAATATAATAGTAAAAATTCATTCAAGAAAATTTTTCAACGTATCTAGGGTAGAAATGATTAGACTCGGCCTCGTTAAAGGTAAGAATGTATGTTCTAAAATAAAATTTGAAAGGAGTACAAGGAGTTGGAAATTCAAGTTGGACAACCTAATTAACAGTGCTACCAGGACTAGGGGGAAGTCAACATTGGTTATGCAGAGCTTCATATTCTTTGCACAGCCATAGTGTAAAAATGTGTTATAGCTAAAAGTAGAGATTCTGACCCCCTGCACTGGGCCCCAAGGGAGGATAACATAACATGTTTGGAATGGATCATAAGAGGAAGTTTATCAGTTATTAAAATTACAAAGCTCTGCCTTTATTCTAACTTTATGGATCCTAAGATTAATTTCGACAGATGTACGGGTTTCAAGAAAGTCTTTACCATATTTCCATACTCTTCAAACTCTTGCTGTTTTAGGTTCTGCTGAATAGGCAGATAAATAATCGAGGCATTATAAGAAAGAAAAACTCAGTAGAAGGTGAAATAGAAAAAAGGAAAGCAGATAAGAATTGCACAGTAAAAAAGCAAAAAAAAAGATCTTTCATGCATACTTCTAGTTCAGTTGACCCTTGTGCTGTAACTTAAATATAGTCACTGTAGGATTGATCCCTGTGTTGTTCATTTCATAGCTTGTTAAACATACATTTCCTTGATGCAGGGTATTATTAATGATACAGTAGTTTATATATTTTGATCTTTTATTTTTTGTGACCTCCCCCCCCCCCCTTTTCATGTGATCTCTAGCCATGGAAAGGTATGTAGGAGTGTATGAAGAGAATCTTAAAAACCTTTTCCAAGAAAAAAGGTAACAATTTAACTGTGTTGATGGATTTTTTTAAAAAAAATCTTCAGAACACTGAAGCTAATTTGTTACACTAATGATATGGAAACAAGAACAGGACTGTTTTTCAAAAGTTTCAAATCATTGCCCTAAATTTCATCATTCATGGTGACAAGTTTTTTTAAGCATTAAAAGCAACATAAGCATTAATTGAGATTCCTGTGTTTATCATTATTTTGTTGACCAAAATTTATTTTGAAAGATCATATATGGAAACTTTGCTTACAAAAAAAAAACAGTGAAATGTCCATAAAATGTAACAATTATCAATGATTTTTTTTTTTGCTTTTACATTAATATATAATTAGTAGAAATAAGTATTCATATTTGTAATGTTGTCAAATTACATCCTGAGTTTTATTTTGCAGGGTCCACCTAGGAAATTTAGATGAATTTGTCACCACATCCTGCATAACGAAACTAAGCTTTCTCAGGGATCCATCTCATAGTATGTTATTCATGTGATACATTTTGGTTTAATATGAACTTTTCTATACTCTTAATAAGATATAAATACATTGTTCACAAGTGAGGTCAAATGAGCTTTTCTGATCAAAATTTGTCCATTGTCTGTCGTTGTCCTTGTTGCCATGGGCATTGTTGCAAACTCTTTGCAATTGCGAACTCTTCGCAATTTCATCCTCTCCAGAACCACTGGGCCAATTTAAATACATATGAAAGCATTCTTAGGTAGTGAAATTCAAGTTTGTTCAGTTCATGACCCCTGGCGGAAGAATGGGGCCACAAAGTCCGATCACAGTTTTACATAGGAATATGTAGAATTTCTGTAAAAATCTTCTCTCAAAAACAGCAAAGCTGTGATTAGATTCAATTTTATACAAATCATGACTCCTGGAGATAGGGTAGAGCCACAATAGGCTCTCAAAGCTTTACCAAGAAATGTATAGGAAAAGATCTTTAAAAATCTTCTCAAGAATAGCAGAGCTGTTGTAATCACATTTACTTTGAACCATCCTCAGAAATCATGACCCCAAGGTTGGGGGGGGGGGGTTAGAGCCACATTAGGGAATCAAAGTTTTACATAGAGATACATAAGTGAAATCTTTGAAAACCTTCTTTTCAAGAACAGCAAAGCCATGATAGGTCATATTCAAATGGAAGCATCCTTTGAAAGTGTAGATTCAAGTTTGTTCAAATCATGTCCTCCAGGGCTAGATTGGGCCAATAATAGTGAGATCACACTTTAACAAGTGGGAGTGGGGATCTGCTTATGAAGAACAGCAGGACCGTAGTGACTCAGGTGAGCATTGTGGCCCATGGGCCTCTTGTTTTGTCCTCTTGCAATAAGAATACTTGTCAAATGTGACATTGAAAGCATTTGTTAAGCATGAAATTTTACTTAACACAAATGTTTTCAAAGCATTCTGTTGATACAGGTGAAGAAGTGAAGAACTTAATTGGTGACATTTTCAATAAAGCCCCAGATGTAAGGCCACGTCTCTTATCTTCAACAAGAATGCGAGTTAGATCTCATTCTAAATCATCAGTCCACGGCATTGTACGGAGGTCCAGGTCAATCCAAGTAGATCCAGACCAGGCTCAAGGTAAAAGGAAGTCTCATTAAGAATATGTCAGTCATCAGATAACTGAATACACTTGTATAGGCTCAGTGTTTTATTAGTGAAGTAGGCTATACTTTGATACACTTGTATAGGCTCAGTGTTTTATTAGTGATGTAGGCTATACCAGTACTTTGATATGTTCGTAATTCTGTCAGTGTTTTGTTTATCATGTTCATGAAGAAATTAGGGAACGTTTGGTTCAATATGTTTATGGTGTTGTAGTGTATAATGCTCATTTTTTATGTGACCTGACATTTGCACTTTGCCCTTTAGAGAGAGGTTCATCACAGGCGTGTAAGTTTAATATGTACTTCATGAATGCCTCCATGTCAATCAATCAGCATCGTCTCGTCCCAGAGGAAGGAGAGAGAAACCATGAATCAGAGAATGTTATTGTTTGATATAAATGATTAGTAATTAATATCAAAAAATTTTTTCAACTTTAACAAATCCATTACCTATGTTATAAAAAAAAAATGATAGGGCAAATGTAATTACTACATTAATAAACATCCCTGGTTTATAGATTCTCTCTGTTTTCTTACATTACATGTATCATTTGTTTTCTCATCAGACAGATAAGAATTTATACTGATATTGGCTAAAATCCCAAAGGTGCAATTTCAGGATTTCATTTCAAAGGAAAAATTTCCATTTTGCATGAAAATATCAATACCAAAATACACAGAATTAATTAAGAGGCAGTCCACCGAAAAACCAGGCAATGGGTGGCACATCCCATGTCATGGATTTTAATTATTTTTTGCATGTAGACTTATTAAAGCAAGTGTTTACACATGACAACATTCAAAAAAATTTTTAGTTCTCCTCTAGTCCTATTTTTGGTAAATGTTTAATTTTAAGTGCAAAAAGGTCAACATAAGGGTAAAAAAAATTACTACGTTTTTATTTTGTTTTATATGTAACAGATACTCAAAAGCTGGATGTGTCGATGAATATTATTTATAGCATAGACTCTTATCTTTTATTTTATTAATGAATAAGACTCCAATTTATACTTCTTTAGAAAAAAATTTATGGTCCAAATTTGAGTTAAGCAAGTGACTTTTTGAATTCAGTATCCAATTGTCATTACGTTATAAAACCCAATACATTACAAGGACAGATTTTTTTTCTTATGTTATTATGAATACAAAGTACAAACTTTTGAATCACTCAATAAAATCAGTGGGAACAGGTATATTGAAAGAAATAAAAGGAGTCAAATTTACCTTTTTTTTTTAAAAAAAATTTTTTTTTTTATAATTTTCCCAAATGAAACCGATCCCGACCGGAATTATATAAAGAAAAAAATACTATAATTGTAATGTTAAATTTGGCTCTTTTGTTGTAATATGAGTAAACACTTACTTGATTTATTTTTTAAACATGTTATATAGGTGGCAGGTGCCTTTAGTTTGATAAATTTGTTAATTTTGCATTATTTTCGATCGGATCGGGATCGGTTTTTACTGTAAATTTAGAAACATTTCCTATATTTGGCTCTTCATTTTAATTTATCAGAAATATATGCTTGTCTTTTATTTCTTTTCAGTCAGTTAACTGTTTTTAAATGAGTGTAACCACAGATTCAAATTTATATATTATTTAAATTACTAATGTCTTATACGTACATGAAGATTACATGTAAAACATCTGATTGAATTCTTAATAGATACTCGGTATTTAAAAAAAAGTATTTGTACATGCATTATGCAACAAATGAGAGCAGACAGCTTTCTAGCTTTATTATTTATCTTATTTCCAAGTAAAATTTCTTTTTTATTTCCTCAGGAATTGAAGAGTAAATTCTATCAGTGGCGAAATTAAACTTGCCTGAATACAGGAAATATTTTTATGTGTACAGTCTCGACTTTATCCAAGTTTTTTCTTACCTGTCATCTGTAAAGCCTTTTCCTCTTTTACAAAATTTGACTTTATATATATAAGAAAATAAGTTCTTTCATATATAGTATCATTATTCAAGAGCCAATAAATCGCAAGCAAAAAGCATGGGGGGGGGGGGGGTCATGACATCATTATTTTTAAAAATTGGTTTCATGAATGTGAAAACATTTTAGAATTGGCCAACATAGTCACATGTTTAAACTCCGCATTAAATGTGAGTGTGTGATTGTTTCAATCGCCAAATTAAAAAAATAAATAAGTAAATTAAAAAAAACGAAATGTTTCACTAAACCATCTTCCGTTTTAGTGCCAAATTATAGTATGGAGTTCAGCAGTAGTTTAACTCAATAAATATATTTTTATAACTTATTTTTCAGGTTTTTTTTTTTCATTTTTAATCGTACTTCGGATTGTTTATTTTGATTTGACTGCATAGATTAATATATTTAAGTTTTTACAAATATCATGAAGTAAACATCTCAACTTCGTTGAATTAAGTGTTGCGTAAATCTAAAACATTCATCATTGATTCCCAATTTTATAAGAAATGTTCATGATAAACACTTCATTAATTATTTTTACGCATATCCTAGTAAATCAGTTAAAAAAAATTAGTTCTCAGACATGTATAAAATTACTTATCAAAACGTCATCTGGCTGAGACGCCGCCCGTGTATAAAATACATTTTGATATTAAAATATTATTTAACATTTAGAATAATGCACTCTGAAGAGTAATTAAACAGAAAAAGAGAAATCATTTTTAAAAAAATCTTTTTCTTTACACTTTTACGCAAAGAATTTACAAACTTCTCTGGAAACTTGTAACTATTTCATTATGACGCAATATTAGTCAGGTATATGACGTCACTGATACATCAATGGAAACGTGGATTCAACCTGAATAATAGAGCCAATTTTAATCTAAATATTACGTCTGGAGGCGAAAATGAATTATATTTTGAAAATAAATTATTTAGTTTTTTGTTTAATTATTTTCTTTAGTGTATCGATTCTAAATATTTCACTAGGATTCCGATAAAAAGGTGTTGAGCAGATTTACCGATGCCACGGGAGATAACTCTTGCATCGCAAAATTTCATAAAAACGTCCTTATATTTTGCCAGAAAACTACTATCAAAAGTGTTTTTCCCACCGATTTTATTTTTTAAACAAAAAGTTGAAATATTTCTAGATTTAGTTAAGTGTGAATTATAGTCCTGTTAAAAATGTATTAGAAATTACAGTTCTTTGTTTCTGACCTACATTCAATGGTTTATATAGGAGCATTCAAAAACACAAAACACAAGGATATTTTACTGAATAAGCAATTATCAAACAAATCTTCAGTTACATTATTCCTTTTGGGCTACATTGATATTGTTTTTAATAAAATATCAAATATTCCTCACATTCGATGTGCCGCCTATTAATACAATACTGCCTGGTTTTTCGGTGGACTGCCTCTTAATTCATCAGTCAATTAAAGAAATATGAATATCTTTAGTAAACCAATGAATCTTTAATTGAATATACAGTCAAATCTCATTATCTCAAGTTTGATGGAGCCAAGAAAAAACTTAATGATATTTGAGGATTCAAGATATTAAGATTAAAATAAAATTGTAAAGAAAAAGTGGTTGGAATTTCCAACTCAAATCAGCATTCATGTATTCATGGTATTCAAGATGTCAATATTCAAGACACCTTTAAGATGTCAGTATTCAAGACACCTTTCAAGATGTCAATATACAAGACACCGAAGTTCAACTGTATATATTTACACAGGATTGTATGTTTATAGGTCAAATAACTATTTCATGTAAAGTATGGACAGTAACTTACTATGTCCAAAAGACTTGCTTTAATTTTTATATCATCTAAATGTTAAGTCAAAGAAATCCTGATTATTGCACCATAAAAAATGGAAGAAAAGCATGTAAGAAATTTATATTTAAGTCTTTTGAAAACTGAGTTAAAGTCTCAAAATATTTGGCATGAAGAGAAGATCTAACCAAAAAAGAAACATATATTTTTATTATTAATTCTCTATGATTTTATTTTTTTACAAATTAACTGATAACAAAAGGCTATCAAAGGCATGATTGTTTCCTTTAGTAACAACATGTATATATACTGCTAGATATTGTTCATATATGTTTGATATATGTTGTATGTTGTTTCTTGTCTTATCCCAAAGTGTGCACAACTCAAAAAGGAGATACAGACCAGACCTTAACTTTAATGATTAAAAGATTATAACTTACAGTGTACATGTATGTGATGATTTAGCATTCAGAATGCACTAGAGATATAAAGAGGTAGTGGAGTCAAAGTGTTTATGAAATAATTACTCAGTTATATTATGTTTGTGTTAATTGTCCTATGTTTCCTTGTTGAGCTTTACAACAGTCACTGAAGAAATTAGAAAGAGGAATTGCTATCCCAGGTAGGCGGAGTCAAGCTTTCAATCATGCATCCTGTCAGCCAATCATAGTATGAGTAGACATGTAGTACATGTAATCATATCAACTTGCTCATCACTTGATGCATTATATTTTTGTTGTGTTATTTTAACTCTTCTTTGTTGTGTGTTTAACTGACATTTTGTTCTTCTAAACCCTTTATATTCCACCTCTTACAGGAAAGGCATCCTACAGATATTGTTATGTTCACTTAATCCATCGTCACTAAACCTTTGCCTGCATAGATCACACATTTCAGGCAAAATATTTTCTAAGAGGCACATCTCATTCAACTTTTTTTTTCAAATCTTCAGGAAAATCCACAAAACATCAATGCTTTACCTATAAATTTTGTGTGTTTTAGTAGATGAATATTAAATATGTTACACGGAATTCATAGCCTCTTGCATGAAATCCTGCTTTCATATATTTATCATACATTTGCTAAACATGCTGACTTGAGTGTCTAAAATGTGCTCTTTGGGTAAAATATTACAAGTGCCAAGAAGGGTAACTACATGTATTTTAAGCTCCACTGGTCAGAGATCAGAAGAACTTATGTGATAGTAAGGTGTCCGTCATCTGTCCATCTAGCTGTCCGTCTGCCTGTAAATAATTTTTGAAAATGCTACTCCTCCTACAGTTTTGGTCTGAATTCTATATAACTTAGCACACAAGTAGACTACACTAAGATACATGATTCTGTATATCGATTTTTGATTTCAATTAATGGTGTTGCCATGGTTACTAGAAAATAGAAATTTCTTTAAAATACTTTCAAAAGGCACTAAGATACATAATCCTGTTTATTGGTTTTTCAATCTTGATGAACAGTGTTGGGATGGTTACTAAAAATAGAAATTTCTATGAAATACTTTCAAAACACTACTCCTCCTACAGTTTTGGTCTGATTTCAATATAACATGGCACACAAGTAAACTACACTAAGGGACATAATCTTCTATATCAATTTTTGATTTTGATGAATGGTGTTGCCATGGTTACTAAAAATAGAAATTTCTATGAAATATTTTAAAATGCTACTCATACTACAGTTTTGGTCTGATTTCAATCTAACTTGGCACATTAGTAGACTACACTAAGGTACATAATTCTGCAAACTATCTGGTTTTGATTTCTTAGAACGATGTTGCAATGGTTATTAAAAATTGAAATTTCTTGAAATACTTTCAATATGCTACTCCTCCTACAGTTTTGTTCTGATATTAATATAACTTGGCATGCATGTACACTACACTGAGATACATAATTCTTTATATTGGTTCTTGATTTCGATGAACAGTTTTGCCATGGTCATTAAAGTTGAAAATTTCTGTAAAACTCTTGCAAAAGACTAGTTTTAGTCTGATTGCCATAAATTTTGCCACAAAAAAAAAACTAAACCAAGGATCATTATTGTATTTATTGCTGTTTTAAGTCCAAGTGCTTCTTTTCTCTTCCTTTGTTTTAAGTACAAACCAGTAGAGCTACAGTCTCATCAGAGACTTCTGTTTATCAGTTGGTGCAAATGTTTCTTGTTTAACATCTAATGAACAAAATAATGCAAAAAAAAGGTACAAATATATTTTTATGAAAGTTAAGTATCAGAACTGACTATAAATGATTATAAATTCAGATTCAGGACTGGGTATTGGAAGAGAAGGCCTGGGTTCATTGTAGTTTGTTCAGTCATGTACTCAAATGAGGAACTTGTAAAAAGATTTCTGTAGGAATTATGTTGCTTATTGCAGAGATTCAGAGCTTAAATTAGAGATGTCATTTTCAGATTTTATTAGTTTTGATGTAGATAGAAACTTTCAAATTTGTCATACTTTTTAATGACATTGATAGATGATAGAATATTTTTTTGTGAATGATTTTACATGTAAAAGTAGGTTACTGCAGAAAAAAATGCAATAAGCAGACCTGACAAAATCATTTGACAAATAAATGAAGAAACCTTGATTAATATGGCAAATATATGGCATAAAACATTCAGAGATATAATAATTTTCATATACATGTAGTTTTGATGTTTCAAAGGGTAAGGGATGTAACAATGTTTCCATTTAGGCAATTCCTAAATAGTTATATATACTCAACTCAGATAGAACAGTGATAAATCGTTAGAACTGAGAATGTGTATTGGGTATAAGCTCATACATGATACATAACATCACTGATGTACTTTGTTGCATGGGTTTTGAGTCGATGTCGACACCCCAAAAAAAGTTTTTTATAGTTTACAATGTAACTATAAATAATAACCATCCAGGTTTTGGAGATTTTTGAGGTTACATGTACATAAGAACACATGGTAATTCAGCTTGCAATATGATTTTGCAATTATTATATGTGCTCCCAAGTATATATACTCCCATATACCCAAAAAACTAAACAGTTATTTCTTTAGTATGATAATTATAGAGGGAGAGAGAGAATAAATTCAGTAGAAGGTGGCACTTCAACCCATACCACTTTTGCTTCTTGAATCTTCAGTGGATTTCGGAAAGTGACAATAACAATATATTATCATTGTCACTATTCAAATTCTTCTGATTCTGTCTGAATTCCAGTATTGATGATTTTAAATTTTCAAAGTTAAAGGATTTAACTGCCCTAGCATTTCAGATTTTTGATTTTGAAACCCAGCATTTCAGATTTTTATATGCCCGCTCCGAAGGAGAGGGGGGTATACTGTTTTACCCTTGTGTGTCTGTCTAGCTGTGTAGCTGTCTGTCTGTCCGTAACAAATTTTGGTCGCAGTTTTCTCAGCAACTACTCATTGCAGAAGCTTGAAATTTTAGCACAATCTTTGTTTAGGCATGCCATATTGTGGGATTTATTTTTGTACGAATTCGATGTCAACTTCCTGTTTAATCGTGCGTCTGTCCGTACCATACATAACCAAATTTTGGTCGTAGTTTTCTCAGCAACTACTCATCGCAGATGCTTGAAATTTTAGCACAATCTTTGTTTAGGCATGCCATATGGTGGGATTCATCTTTGTACTAATCTGATGTCAACTTCCTGTTTATCTGTGCATCTGTCCGTACCATACATAACAAACTATGGTTGCAGTTTTCTCAGCAACTACTCATTGCAGATGCTTGAAATTTTAACACACTCTTTGTTTAGGCATGCCATATGGTGGGATTCATTTTTGTACGAATCTGATGTAAACTTCCTGTTTATCCGTGCGTCTGTTCGTACCATACATAACAAATTTTGGTCGGTAACTACTCATTGCAGATGCTTGAAATTTTAGCATAATCTTTGTTTAGGCATGCCATATAATGGGATTCATTTTGGTACAAATCCAATGTCAACTTCCTGTTTATCCCTGCATCTGTCTGTACCATACATAACAAATTTTGGTCGCAGTTTTCTCAACAACTACTCATTGCAGGTGCTTGAAATCTTAACACAATGTTTGTTTAGACATGCCATATGTTGGGATTCATTTTTTACTAATCCAATGTCAATTTCCTGATTATCACTGTGTTTGTCCATAACTGAACTTGTGTATTCACATCAGAGCGGGGGTATTATTAGTGAGCATTGGCTCGCAGACTTCTTGTTGATTTTGAAACATAGCCAAATTTTTATCAAATAATTTGAAAACTAGCAATAACTGGATATAAAGCTATTTATAACTGGGTTTTCCATAGGAAAAATTGGGTTATTGAAATGGTGTAAATGGCGGGTGGGGAGGTGAGTGCCAAAAGGATACATCTATTGTCCGTGTAACTCCTGCTACAGTTTTCAAGACATTGAGAAGTTTTGATTTTGCAGATCAGTTCTACATATATCAGAGCTGTACATGCTAGTTGGATTTTTATTTTTGTTAATTAATTAAAAGATTACCACTTGTTGAAAATAGTCATTTTTATTCAAAATTTTACCTATAGGGTGCATCATTTGTACAGATAACAATTTTTAAGAAAGCATATTAGTTGTACATATATCAAAGATGTTGATTGTAAATGGATTTTGATTTTTAATAATTTATGAGAAAATTACCAGTTGTTGAAAGCCATATTTATGTTCATAGGGTACATTAATATTGTCTGGATGTCACTTCCTACAATTTATGTGAGAATTAATACATGTACCAGTACTGTTCACTCTAAAGAAAATTTGGTTTGCTGTCATATTGACAGCTTTCCCCTTGTGATTTCTTAATCAAGTGGTATGATTGTTGTCAACCATTTTTCATAGCTAAAAGAAAAACAACAAACATTGTTCATTTGTTAATGCAGAAGAGTGACTTGAATTCTTAACAATATTTACTGATGACAATCATTGATGTGGTGTGTATATTTTTAGTGTTATGATTAATAGCATGATCATAGCTATACATTCCATATATATGATTTTATAGGTGTTTATTAATGATATATATAATTATTATTTTTATTAATAAATTGATTAACCTTTGTTTTCAGTGTCATAAAGTACATAACAGCATGCTGAAACCTATCTCCAGACTTGTGTATAAATTTTGAGTTGTGTCCAGAACTCTAGAAATACATGTAGAAATAGACACATTTATTATATCTCCTTTTTTTGTTCAATTTCATTCCTTAATCAATACATGATTATTGATTAACTTTACAAGTCCCCCACTGCTTTTGGGGAGAATAAAGCATGATGATTTCTTAGTTTGTTTCAATGCTCTTTAGTCTCTTTAGTTTTTACAAAGAAATGTTAAAAAAATTATTTATATTATATCAGTTTTAATCTTGCATCATAGATAGTGAGTTTGATTTTTTTTTCTTTTTCCTCTTGCATGCCATAATAGATGGAAGAGGAGCTGGACACTCACTTACTGGTATGTCTGAAAGTCGAACCATTCCAGGATCTCTTGGTATGTTGAGTGCAAAATTCTGTCTGTCATTTGTAACTTGTTTACAGTGCAGGAAACTAATTTTGTTACAGAATCGATGCTGATTTGAATGCTTCCTTTGCTTGCTGATTTGAATGCTTCCTTTGCTTGCTGATTTAATGCTAGTAATCCTTATCCTGATGCTGTTTTATAATTAGGTCAATGCTACCGGAAGTAGCATCATGCTACCGGAAGTAGATAATGAATTTCAGCATTGCCGTTTAAAGCAATAAAAGTGCCTTTTACAATTATTTGATCATAATATCTCACTATGTATCAATAATGTGAATACTTTAACCAATATTCTTTCTTTCTTTTTTAATTTTTTACTGAATTAAAACTCATTGATTTTCTGTTGCTAGTAGGATAATGCTGATTTTATGTAGGTCAATGCTGGTTTTATCCTTTGCTTGCTAATGCTGATCCTGGTAATGCTGTTTTTTAAATGCTGATGCTGATGCTAGCTCGATCCTGATGCTACTAATGCTTATGCTGATGCTGGTTTATGTAACAAAATTAGTTCCCTGCACTGTAATGTTTTGATGAGGAAATCTGCATGATAAAATATCAAATATTGTTAAGAATATAAATTATCAATTTACCAAAGACTACTTCATTTTGTGCCTTTATTTTTAAATGTTTGGAAATCTAATTATTATATCTCCCCTTGGCAGGCATAGAATTTACTAGTATGCTATACAGTGTGGTCTCGTTATTACGATGATGGTTTCATAAGATAGTACACTTTTTTTTATTTTGTAAATTCAAAGCACAAAACCATTTCTTAAGAAATCTTTACAAAATAGGACAGTTTATTACAATGTCCAAAAATGTCGGAACTCGGAATATCCTTAGTTGAAGCATATCCAAATTGTTGCATACTGCAAACCAAGTTTTATTCATGTGCAAGAGATAACTGAGAGTTTCCCAACATTCTTTTACTCACCAATAATTTGTCAAAATCCATTTATTTAATTGACGATCACCAAGTCAATTTAAAATGGTTGCCAATTTGGCGACTTATAAAGAAATTTTAGGTGCCAATCAAAAATTTTAGTCACCAATTAGAGCCCTGCCCATCTGTTTCACCATCGAACATATTATGGAGTGATTCCTCAGTCATGAATAATTATGACAGATTTCAAACTGATGAATCATGAATAGAAGTTGTCAATTTGTCATGAATAAATTAATATTTGGTTTTCAGTTATGCTTTTAGGAATGTTTGGACTACTATATTTGTCCTTTTTTTTTAATTTCCATGCAATAAACATGACCTATTGTGCTTGAATCTTTGCATCCATCCAAATGTGGATACAAAAGAAACAGTTGTTCCAATATATCACATTTCTGTTTCATGCTTCTACTAAGATAGTAGGTATTACAAAAACTTACAAACTCAAGGGTCAAAAGATCAAAGGCAATGATGTTGCTGACATTACTAACAGAGTTACATCCTACCCTCCAATTTCACAATCGCTATAGTATTCTGAATTGGAAAAGGCCTGATTTTAAGGTCAAAGGAAATTACAAGACTGTAATAAGTTTGGCCAAAAGACACAATATTAAATACTTATGTGACCAGTAAGTCTCAAATTCCATGTACTTGCATGAAATACAGTGGTGACAGATGGAAAAAGATGAAGGTAAAATATTCACTTCAAGTTTAGTGGTAAATGTCTTTATTACATACTTAGTAATTAATACACTTTTTTTGCATATGCAATAAGCCTGACATCACAATAGCTGTATCAGCTTCCAGGGCTGATATGGATCGGCAGGACTGATACGGATTTATATCACACCCCTTGGAGATTAATACTTTAATGTATTCTAAATTACTGTTCTTTGATATGATAAACTAGTCAGTGATTATTTAAGTAGATGTATGCTGTAATTTATTACTAAGTATGTAATAAACATAATATACCCTTTCCACATTACATCCAGTATCAGCCTGAGACACCAATATCAGCCCTTGGGCTTTTGACTCTCTGGCTGATATTGGTGTCTCGGGGCTGATACAGGATGTGATATGGAAAAGGGTAGACTATCTTTAAAAAATATTTGTTTGCCATCTCCAGACCAACTGACTAAAAACGGTTTGACTCAAAACTTTTTATTTTTTTTTATTCAATCGGAAGTTTTTTGATCCCATTAATTATATTCACAAGTGTTTTGGGAAAAAAATTTCCCCTACCTACCCAATTTTTTTTATTCAGATTCTGGAGAGGGCAAACAAACTTTTTTTAAAAGATAGCCATATATATTATTTTATATATAATGTGATTGTATATCAATTCAGTACTTGAAAAACTTTGTTGTTGGAGTACAGACAATTGATCATTTATTTGGTATGAGGTTTTGCCTAACAAATAGATGTTGATTTAAGCTTTGTAAGCTTTAATAACCTATGTTTAAAAATTATTACCTGAATATATGTCTATAGTAGAGCAGGAATAGTTTGTTTGTTTATTGAAGTTGTTACACAAAATCTGTATAAAAACAAAATAACTTAAAGTGTGAGACATGGGGGGAAAAAAAGAATATCTAATAGAGATATATTTTAAATGAACAGAATTTCCTCAAATGAGAATTGTTTCATTTTCAGATGATTTACCCACCCGACCCATGTCTCCCAATCTTCACTTGAAGGGAAGTCTACACCCTCTTCATTACAGTCACCATGCCCCCTCCTCTTCCCCACAACTTTCCCATTTTTTCCATGGCCAGATGAGCTTTCCCCCAGGAAAGCAGGAAAGCATCAACATTGATGAATTAGTAGATCAGCTTAACACCACAGAAGTATTACATGAACAGGCAGATATCGTCCATTATTTGTATCTTCACAGGTATGCTTACTCATTTGTAATCATTAATGAACTCGTTGAATTTAACTTTCTGTAGACATTTCTCTCTATAGATAGTTTTCATAGGACATATTTTCTCTCCAAGTTATTTCCCTTGGCCGCCATCTTGGTGGTCAACCTGGTAATTTTTCCTCTTTGTCTTACCAAATTTAAAAGAGTGTACCAGAAATATTTGGGGGGAAATCTTTCTGGAATAAAAATTATGCAATGAAGGTGGATTTAACAAATGTATATTTTTCAGAAAAACAATGTTTCCTACACCACAATGGCCAGTATAAAAAGTTAAAGTTGGTTGAATAATGAAGGAATATGAGCATGTTGACCTCCAATATGGCGGCCAACGGGAAATAACTCTTGATAATTTGGGCCTACTGAAAACTATCTATATATTGGAAGCTTGAAGTATAATTCAGATGTATTCCAGACCATTTTAAAATTTGATTTTGAAATTAACCGATACTTTAAAAGTCAATACCTGTATCTACCAGGGCTATTCGGAAATGTATCTTCGCTGCCTTGACGTCAAAATTCATTTTGTCATAATCAGATTTCTGTATCGCGCTTAACTTTTTTATGATCTCCGTATTATTATCTAAATTCTATTAAACTTGCACAAAATGAAGTCAAAATAAAATTTTTAAAATATTTACATAAATTGAATTATTAGGGCCCTGCTCTGCAGGTGCCCTATAGTGATCAGTCTGTCTGTCTGTCCTTCCGTCCATCTGTCTGTCCGAGATCTCTTGTCCGGAGCATATCTTCTCTCTCCTTGGCCCAATCTGGCTCATACTTCACCCACAGAGTGTCTTTGGGTAAAGGATGTGCAGTGACCTTGAACCATGTTTCTAGGTCTAAGGTCAAGGTCATAGCAGAATTATATGAAAAATCCTTGTCTGGAGCATATCTTCTCTCCTCTTGGTCCAATGTGGCTCATACTTCACTCACAGAGTGCCACTGGTCAATGGATGTGCAGTGACCTTGAACGAAGTTTCTAGGTCAAGGGTCAATTTCAAAAATAGCCTCTCTGTTTAAAATCTTTGTTCGGTGCATAATTTCTTTCCCTTAAGTCCAGTCAGCCTCAAACCTTACCAATTGACTTAGGGTACGGATCATTTGTGAATTTCCTTCCATATTTCTGATAGAGGATATGCAACAATTTTCATAGAGGATATGCAGCATTCATGATTTTTGTGCCGTTTTTTGATGGAAGGTGTTGAGCACTCATGATTTTCGTGCTTTTTTTTATTATAATGAGGATAACATAGAAGCCCTTTAGACTCAAACAACACATCCCTTAATAGTACACAAATGTTCCTCTTCAAAATAAATCCTTTTCAGCTACCTTACATTTCCATGTTCATTGCTGAAAGCGGGGCCCTTTGAGATGGCCACCATCTCAATGATATCTAGTTTTCACTCTTGCTATGGGTCCACTGGGAGTTTGAACATAGGTGTTACATATTTTCAATATCTGATTTCGTGACTGCGCTGGGTACCCCTACCATTGACACATTAACATACCATTGAAAAGAAGAAATAAAATATTTGTAAAATATTTTTTGTGTTTATTAATTCTTAGTGTGTCAAAAGTATATGCCAATATTCACCAAAAGGGGTTCGTTAGAAAGAAGAATATAAACACAATGTCTGATAATTTCCAAAAAGCCTTCGTAGGTACACTAAGGTAATGATCACAGACATGTAGCGGTACTTAGAAATACCGGTAATAAGTCAATCCTTGTTATCGAGAACTCTATGGGACCAAATAAAAACTACAAGAATTCCGAAGGTTTGAGATATTGAGGTTCAAATACAATAAGATAAAAGTGGTTGGGACTTTCAAGTCACTATGACATATCCATGTTTTTCGAGATATCGGAAGTTTGAGATATAAAAGTTCAACTGTATATATACCCAGTATGTGGCTTTGTATATTGTAAATGTAACATCAGTACATATATCATTAAGTGTTTCAATTTTATGACACCATATTCCTAAAGTAATTACAGAGTGATTTAAATTTCAGAGGTCCTAATTTTGAGATCAAAATTGACAATAAGCCATGTTGTATCAAGGAATTACTGGTGGAACTTTATGAAAAGGTTAGTGTGAAATATTATTGGGGAATTTGAATTTCAGTGTGCCAATGAGAATCTTGATGTCATTCAGTAAGACAGATACCTTGTAGGTCAAACAAATTTATAGTGAACATAGATGTTGCCAATTTATGCCAGTAGTGAACTACATGTAATATTTTTTCATGTGCTTATAATTATGTTTATAGTGAACATAGATATTAGATATTCATGCCTATTTTTCCACTCAGTAGTAGAAAATATTTAGTAATTAACTGGATAAAATGAATTATTGATATAACAAGACAACTTCTGTCAGCTCTGGTGATTTACTTTAATCATGTTTTTCTGTATCTGTATGAATTCTGGTCCCAGGATCACCAAAAAGAGACTTAAAAGTTAAATTTCAATCATCTGCAAGATGTTAATTAAAAGTGAATTGAAACTCTAACTTTGCAGATAACAGCAGTTTCTTTATCTGAACAAATATGAATCTTTGCATTTTGGACTGTTTGACCACTGGTAAAGATTTTGACTTAGGATATTTCATGATCATGGGACCAGTGGACTTGTACTATTTATGTTGCATGTTGGCTATTTTAATTAAATGTGTTTTATTTCTTATGTGAATTCATGAAACTTGTATTATTGAAATTGCAGGCTGGCCATTGGAAACACTGGGGTCTGGTGAGACATACAGCTGGTATGCTCAGGAAGAGGGTAGAAGAATTAGCTCTGGTATGTTCATAACTAGTAAGACCTGATCAGGCAGGATTTAATTTCTTTTTTACTTAGACCTGCATAACAAAAATAAAAAAAAAAATTTGAGAATACAATATTCTTGCTTTGGTTAATTGATATTTAAATCATTTCACCAAACTGATGAAGTTCATTACATACGTAATATGGAATCATTTTAAGGTTTCGTAGATTTTGTTGATACCAGTCCATGCCAAGTAGTTTATAAATATAAGTTAACTTCTGTTGATAAAAGATAGTTGTCATAAGTACAAAATTTAAAATCAACCACTGAGAGCTTTATGCAAGTCCATACTATGTGTTTACTTGTAGGCAGCAACAGATCTTTTAGTTCGACAGAAGCAGTTATCAGTGGGTCTTCCACCAGACAGAGAGAGGGTCGTTATGCGGTAAACAAAAAATTGGACTGAAACATTCTTTGAATATACAATAAGAAAAAGAATTGCATTTAACAAGGATAAATTCAAAACAAATCATACTTTTTAGCTAAAATAAGGGAGAACTTATGCTATAGTCTTTCAGCATCCAAAGTTTAATTTTTTAGAACAGTTCCATTTTTAAGTACCGGTACATGTATATATAACCAAAATCCTCAGAATCAAAATTGCTTAAATGATGTATTTTAAGATGCATTCTACCAGACTTGTTTTGATGCTGTAACTGGTCTTATTTTCTAGACCTCTGCCACCAGATGATCTGGCCAGTATTATTTTTGATGCTTGTGGGGAGGATCTAAGTACAGCATCCCTAACACAGGTAAAATCTGAAATCTCCAACAATGCTGATATTGTAAATATCTCACATACATGATACCCTAAATAAATGTGTTTAACAATGCTGATAACACAGGTAAAAATTTATATCTCCAACAATGCTGATATGGTAAATCTCTTACATACATACATGTAATACCCTAAATAAATGTTTAACAAAGCTGATAACAGGTAAAAACTGATACAGTATCTTCAACAGTGCTGATATTGTAAATATCGTACAAACATGATACCCTAAATAAATGTGTTTAACAAAGCTCATATTTTTAGAATTAAACAAAGCTGGTGTCTTAAACTTTTTAACACTTGATATCTTCAATTTTGAATATATACAGCTGATATTTTAATCTCTGACATATTTGATATTTTACACCTCTAACATGAGATTTATATCATGTGTCTGCAAAGTGATAGATCTCAGATATGCTGGTAGTGGAAATTTCTTATAGACTGATTGGTTGTCTCATTAGATAACCAAAATGAAACAAACTTGTGAGTGCAATATTGAAGACCAATTTAGATATAAACTTCATGGGAAAAAACTCTTCTGTGAATAAGAAAAGAAACAATAATTGAGATTTTAAAAATGCAGGAATACTGGATAAATTTATTTTCAGACTGCATACATGTACTTTCAAAATTTGTTGAAATTCTTTGTTGATTTTGCTTTATTAAAAAAAAAAACTTTGTATTTTCCAGGAGCTGTTGATTTATCTTGCCATGTTTATCCGCACCGAACCAAAACTATTCAATGAAATGTTGAGGCTTAGGGTGGGTCTCATCATTCAAGTTATGGCATCAGAGCTTGCTAGAACTCTCAAGTGCACAGGTATACATGTACATAGAAAGAGTGAAGTCTAGGGTAAAGGTCAAATCTGATACAGTAGAAGACTTTCAAA
The DNA here is from genome assembly GCF_033153115.1 of Saccostrea echinata. NCBI lineage: Eukaryota > Metazoa > Mollusca > Bivalvia > Ostreida > Ostreidae > Saccostrea > Saccostrea echinata. Next base: position 15,438,597 of record NW_026889779.1, read on the forward strand.
CTTCGATAATAAGTATCTGATTGTAGATAAATGTATATAGCAGGTACTAAGGAGAATAATAAACTAAAAATATTAAAGTAAGAAAAATAAGTTTTTATGTTATATATTTAATAAATATAAAAATCTTGATAACATAGGTATTGCATAGATATTGCTGTTATTCTTAAAATGTAAACATTTTTATTGTGATTACCAGTTTTTTAAAATCCAAATTTTCATTTAAGTTGATAATTTATGCAAGTATTAAGTAGATTTTTTTTTCTTTATTAGGTGATGAAGCGTCCGAGCACTTACTGAATCTCAGTCCTTATGAAATGAAAACTCTTCTACATCACATCCTGAGTGGAAAAGAGTTTGTCATCAATACAGGTAGGTCACACCAACTCAGATATGGACGGCCATTACTGTATCATTTCATATGCAATGTACATGTATTTGTAGTGTTCAAATATATTTAATGTTATGCTATTAATGATATTGCAGTCCAAAAGTTCTCACTGATTCTTGGTAATCTAGCCGTCATTAAACTTCTATTTTAATGTTGTTGTTTTTGTGGCTGAAAATCTTGAGCATTAACAATAGGATCATACATGTAACTCTGTATGTTATTATTTCAAACCTAGTGTAAACATTTAGTTTTTTTTTTTTAAAGATTTGCAGGCCCCTTTATTTATAGTCAGTTTAAAAAAAAAGTATAATTTTGGCTTTCATTTTATGTTTTTGCAGTGGCATTTAATTGACTTGTATCTGAGTTCTGCATTATGGTGGATTATTTTTTTTTAATAATCATGTACAATGTACCTTAAATTGCTACAAGTTACATGTAAATATATTCTTTTGTTCTTTAAGTCATAGATATTAATTTATACAATTTTTAAGGACCATCAAAAAAGAAGTTACGGGGTAAATAAAATCATCCAAAATTTAATATATGTACATGCATAAATGTACATAGTATTGCAAATGTATTTAGCATACCAGTAACTGAAAACTTCTGCTGCAAATTTTATATGACTACTTTTACTAATAATAAACTACACATGTATTTTCAAATATACATGTTTGAATAAGATACACAGCTGTACTAAAATCAGGCAAAAACATATACTGTAAATCACTTTTTATTTGTGAGAACTTTATTTTCGCATAATTACGTGAGACGGTCTGCTCACAAAAATTTTATTCACGTGTATATTTTTGTTAGTATAGGTTAAATATATATATATATATATATATATATATATATATATATATATATATATATATATATATATATATATATATAACAATATCAAGAAATCGCGAAAAATTTTTCTCGCTTATAAATACCTAATACTGACCTAAGGTGTCGCGAAAATTTGGTGATCTACAGTAATATAAATGCTAAATTACTCTAAAAAAACAGATTTTTACAGTGCAATATTGATATTAATTCCATGTATATTATTCATTGCCCACTGCACGGTGTATATTGCTTGATATGCTGCTTAATATTCTGCTGTAGATTGTGTTCACTCTTGTGTTCATCCCTTTGGGGGGGAAAGTCCCGGTGAGTTTGTGTGTCCCCATTTACATCTGAGACCCCCCCATTCTTTTCTACCTCTCATATAGCAAAATAAACATCATATCAAATACTACTAAAAAATAAATCAACTTATTTGAAACAATCACACTATATTTTTGAAAAACAGAGAGGCAAATCAAACGATGCGAATTTTTTATCATGTTTTCATGTTTTAGATAATCAGAAATGACTTATCAGAGTCTTAATGATACTTTTCACATTTAATGAAGAAAAGATAGATAAGTTCTTTAAAGAAAATACATCATACATTTTTAAATTTAATAAGTAGATATACAAAAACAAAATGAAAACTGGTGTAATATACTTGTTTAGTTTAACTTCTTATTTAGGACCAGTTTTCTGAGATGAAGACTTGATTAGTTGTTCATTGAACTGGAGTTTTGCATAATTTCATTTCCATAAATCTTAAACATAACAAATTCTATCACATGTATATAGAACATCTATCAGAATTTAGCACACACACAACTCTACTGTTAGTCATAAATGTAGAATTAGTTACTAATGATATACTGATATAACCTACACAATGTATTCCCTTGATTATGTTCTGTTTCTACCACACAGTGGAGGTTGATCAAAGGCATGTTCCATTTGGTAAATCCTTAGTTTTTGTTTAATTTAATGTCAAAGTGGCTTTGTTTTAGCTTTGGAACAGCACAGTAACTCCAGCAAGCAGATTTTTGAGTAATAGAAAATTCATTTTCTTACCTGGCTAAAAAACTTTTAATGCAAAAAAAAGTGATGTATATTTTCTGACTTGATAATCTAATGCTGTGCCAATATAGCTCAGGCATACATGAAGTGTGTTTAATTTTGTATAATTTGTAGTTTTAGAGGTTTATAGTTTGAAAAAACATTTCTCCATTTAGGCTCATCCACAGGGTCTTTGATGCTTAATTTAGAATTAACTGTCTAGCCAATAGCTATATATGTAGTACTTTCTCCACATTGCTAAAATGTTTGTAAGGCCATTCTAAGATTTTTTTTCCATTTAGCACTCACCTATCATTCTAGAATCTACCTAGAAATTCATGAAAAAGCACACAAGCCAAAAAATAAAAACACACTTTATAGCAATAAAACAACATTATTCAAATAATTTGATTTCATAATTCTATTTCTCTCATTAAAAAATGTATTCCTTTGCAAAATCATAATAGTAATTGCTAAGTATAGACCTATTTGCCTGATTCTTGAAAATATTGAAAGGAATGACAGTACCCTAAAGGTTTCAATAAAAAAATCCACTTTTGAACCCCTAATTTTGTATGTATTCCTTGATTTTGTGTGTGTCAGAAACCAAGGCACATGTGGATGCTAAACATAAATAAAATCTTTGAAAGGCCTAACTTATATATACTAACATTTATGGAGAAGGGTAACACATAACAAAATTTCATAAATCACATTTAAAGCAATGTTTAAGTACTGGGTTCAAGGGCAACAGGCATTTTGTCTAATCCAAGAACTTAACTGTTTGCCAGAGGCCATTTGGCTATAGCAAAGGCAAGAGTTTTATATGAGGATTTGGCAAGATATTATCCTATTGGATCACCCAGTAAAAGATTTTATTTATATTGAAAACATATATTAAAGATATATATAACAATCTGCTTTCTGTAAGTTTTGTTCATCATAAGTAAATATTATTATTTACATTAACATGTAAATGAGCTCAAGTGTTTTGATCTAAAATCATTTTCTATTACAATGATAATACACATGTATTTGTGTCACAGCTTTGTAATTTTTGAGGAAGTGCCAGTAGAATTTAACTGTTGAATTGTGTTTATTTTTCTCCTCCTATCCCTTATTGCAAACACATGCACCTTTATAGAAAAATGTGTTATGTCAATGTTACATATTGTTATATTGAAATGAAACATTGAAATATATCCAGTGTTCTCTAGAAAAGGAAATGAAAAAGTATTTTATACCTTTATTGCTACCATCTAATGAAAAGTGAGTGGAAATTAGATTGCAGAAGCAGCTTTACCAATTTCATTTTGAAACAGCTTGAAGATCTGATGATTTTTGTAATTTATAATTTTACTCTACACATCTATACAATTATGTAAACTTTATTTTCTTACTTGAATGGATATAGACAATTTTATTAGCCGCTACAACTTAAACAGCTACAATTATATTTTGATTTAGAGCATACTAATGTAGAAGATGAGTGCAGGTTATCAGTTACAACGAAGAATGTTGGAGATGAAGCCACAGAATTTGCCAAACTAAGTCGAAAACCACATTTAAAGGTTCATACCATTTCATGTTTATTTTTATGTTCAGGAAGACATACATGTTTAATTTATGATGATGACTTAACAACCATGGCTCACTGATGTCAAGATCACAAGGGTGGTATACTTGTTCAGAAGATTGGAACTGTGGAGTTGTGGTTATTGTTGAGATGGAAATTTTTTTTAATCCTTGTATGATCTTTGTTTATTCTGTTTAATCAAGAATTCTGCACAAAACTGATACATGTATGCACTAACAAGGAATATGTGTAGTTCATAGTAGGAGAAATATTTCCTAGTGTGCAGTCTTGCGTTTCATTTTGATGAATCTACGTCTTTTGTCTGAAGCATGTTTTGATTATTCCTTGTTCACAATTCCCTAAGTTTGCTTTGCATGTAGTACATATGTGTTCTGCTCCAGTTGGAATGTTTTCTCATTTAGTTTGCACCTTCATGTGTGGAAATGAAGGATTCACTAAGCTTTGCTTGCTTTAGTGAAATAACCACTTATTAATGTCTTTTACTTATTTTTTCACCCTGAAGAGAAAAAATCCAATTTAAGGCAAGGCCAGAGTTTGATTCTGGATGACAGAAACTTGTCAATGGTGAGTCACATGACCCTACTGTGATTGTCATGCATGACCTATTTCCATAATCACATTCCTGTGCTTTGTTGTTTTCACAACACCCCAACAAAATTGCTTTGTACGTATTAAGTTGTCATCAATGATAAAGTCCCAAATACACACATGTTTGTTTGTCATAGATAAATTTTTGACTGCAGGGAAGTCAATGAACCTGACTTACTAAGTCAAGAGGTCCAAGCTTTCATCAATGTGTATTTTACATGTAGTTTTTTGTGTTACATGTAGTATCAGTGGAGTTTCTTTTTATGGTTTCTCACACTTAAATACATTATCATTTATGGATTCCATTTCTTGGTTGTGGTAATGTAGATATCTGTGCATGGACTGGTACAATGGTAGGCATTGATTGAAATTCTTGTAGCTCTTATGGAGGAAGTATATAAATAACTCAGAAAACTTTGTCTTCCATGTAAAGGTATAGTCAAATTTCACATTTCTTTTGTGTTATAAATGATATAGTTTATTGAACATGACTTAGTGTTGTATCATTTACTCTGTAGTTTTGAATTTGTTGATTAAGATCACTTATATACCGAGTACAAACTTTGAAAAATAATCAAAGAAAAAGTTTTTAGGAGGATATGTTTTATTGATGGGCAAATATAATTAATTAAAGTCATCAATCACTACAAACCCAATAAATACCTGGATAGAAAGAGCAAATAAAACTATGTTACATTCTTAAGAAATAGATAAAGAAGGATATTTTGAATGAAGAATTTTTTTTTTTTTGGCTTTCAAGACTTTGAGTATTCAAAAAAAAAAAACACCTGTAGTTTATTCCCACTCATACTTTGCATAATATATTCATGTACACTAATGTATGTATATATGAGTATAATTTTTTTTACAAAAATTTCAAACAGATGCAGAAAAGTATGCCTCGCCTTGACCCCCATGCACTTGAGAAGGAAGATGATGTGGAGTCTGACAGACAGGGCCAGTGGCTCCGTAGGCGCCGCCTAGATGGTGCCCTGAACAGAGTTCCTGTTGGATTCTATCCAAGGGTTTGGAAAGTTCTCAAAATGGTAAATGAATGGTGGAATTTGTACCTAAATGTATTGTATTAATTACCAGACACAGGCACTTGACAGTTGATCTTTGGTATCTCAGAAAACCTTTGATATGTCCAGACTTGTCAAAATTTTAAAATCACAAGTGGACATTTAGTCTGACAAAGTCAAATATTCTGTTGGACTGGACGAAGTTTTGTCCGACCAGATACATATACCATGATTACCTTATTTTGATGCTGAGAAAGGAAAATAAATAACTGCACCAAAATGCCCTACAAAATTTTCAACAGCCTTCAATCTCACAAGTTTCTTTTCTTAGGATAGTCCTTAATCAAAGACATAAATTACATATATGTCTTTGCTGTAACAAATTTAATCACCCCTTGTCACCATGTGGCCATCTCTTCTGTTTTTGGGTAGCCTGTGCAGCCCCGATCCCGATCTTTTTAAAATTTTAAAAATCGATTTTTATGCCCCGCCATGAATATGGCCGGGGCATATAGTGTTTGTCATGTCCGTCTTCCGTCCTTCCGTCCTTCTGTCCTTCCGTCTGTCCTTCCGTCACACTTTGCGTTTAGCTCTGTTCAAAGCTCAGTTTCAAAGAAACTATCCAAGATATTTTTATCAAACTTCAGATGCTGATAGATATTGATGAGAGCTATGCAACTGCATCAACATTTTTTGACCTTGACCTGTCTTTTGACCTTGACCTCACTTTTCTTAAATTAGTGTTTAGCTCAGTTTTAAAGATACCATTCAAGATAGTGTAATCAAACTTCATATGTTGATACATACTGATGTAAACTATTCAACTGCATCAACATTTTTTGACCTTGACCTTTCTTTTGACCTTGACCTCACTTTTCTTAAATTAGTGTTTAGCTCAGTTTTAAAGATACCATTCAAGATAGTGTAATCAAACTTCATATGTTGATACATACTGATGTAAGCCATTCAACTGCATCAACATTTTTTTACCTTGACCTTTCTTTTGACCTTAACCTCTGAATTAGTGTTTAGCTCAGTTTTAATGAAACCATTCAAGATATTTTTAACAAACTTCATATGCTGATACATACTGATGAGAGCTATTCAACTGCAGCAATATTTTTTACCTTGACCTTTCCTTTGACCTTGACCTCACTTTTCTTAAATAAGTGTTTAGCTCAGTTTTAAAGATACCATTCAAGATAGTGTTATCAAACTTCATATGCTGATACATACTAACGAGAGCTATTCAACTGCAGCAACATTTTTTGACCTTGACCTTTCCTTTGACCTTGACCTCACTTCTTAAATTAGTGTCAAACTTCATATGCTGATACATACTGATGAGAGCTATTCAACTGCATCAATATTTTTTACCTTGACCTTTCCTTTGACCTTGACCTCACTTTTTTAAAATAAGTGTTTAGCTCAGTTTTTAAAGATACCATTCAAGATAGTGTTATCAAACTTCATATGCTGATACATACTGATGAGAGCTATTCAACTGCATCAACATTTTTTGACCTTGACCTTTCCTTTGACCTTGACCTCACTTTTCTTAAATTAGTGTCAAACTTCATATGCTGATACCGACAGATGAAAGCTATTCAACTGCATCAATATTTTTTTACCTTGACCTTTCCTTTGACCTTGACCTCACTTTTCTTTAATTATTGTTTAGCTCAGTTTTAAAGAAACCATTCCTAATATTTTTATCAAACTTCATATGCTAATACATACTGATGTAACATTTTCAACTGCATCAACAATTTTTGACCTTGACCTTTCCTTTGACCTTGACCTCACTTTTCTTAAATTAGTGTCAAACTTCATATGCTGATACATACTGATGTAAGCTATTCAACTGCATCAATATTTTTTCACCTTGACCTTTCCTTTGACCTTGACCTCACTTTTCTCAATTTGTGTTAAAATGTTGTGTTACTAATATACCCTCGGCGGGGCATTCATGTCCTATGGACATATTTCTAGTTTCAAACTGTCATTTAGACTGATGTTTTCTTGAAAGTTATCAGTCTAGACAAATTTTTACCAGCTTTGCTTACTGGACCGACAGTTTTCGACAAGTCTGTATGTTGAAGTAAATAAATCTGGAATTCCAAACCACTTTACCCCTTGATATATCGAATCCTCAGATATGTTGAAGTTTTTTCTCAGTCCCATCAAGTTCTCGATAACAAGGTTTGACTATATATATTTTTTTCTACTAGCAAATAAATAGAACCCCTACCTAATAAAACAAATTTTTTTGTGGTAAGAAAAAATATATAACATCAAGTGTCTTTGTTACCAGTAGAACACTGTGATTCACAATTTGGTTACACCTGAATTGAATAACCAATGAGAGTAAAATTCATTGCCTTTTCTATTCTTAGTGCCATGGACTTGTCATTGAAGGACATCATATACCACACAGTCTTACTAGAGAGGTTGGTTTCTGAATTTTTTTTTTTTGTAATAAAGAAAAGAAATGCTAAGCTTGTTCTTACCTGCTGATATGTAAGTTTTGTATAAACCTTTTAGATGACCCCAGGAGAGTTTAAGTTTGCTTTACATGTGGAGATGGTTCTAAATAAGATCCCCCAGCCTGAGTATAGACAGCTAATGGTGGAGGCCCTAATGATCCTAACTATGATGACGGAGAACGAGAATAGTAAACTCTACTTTAATCAGCTGATTCAGGTGGATAAGATCGTCCATGTGGCTAATGGCATCTATATTAAAGAACAGGTTAGTGTAGCAATGTAATAAAAACTCTACTTTAGTCAGCTGATTCAGGTGGATAAGATCGTCCATGTGGCTAATGGCATCTATATTAAAGAACAGGTTAGTGTAGCAATGTAATCAAACTCTACTCTAATCAGCTGATTCAGGTGGATAAGATCGTCCATGTGGCTAATGGCATCTATATTAAAGAACAGGTTAGTGTAGCAATGTAATCAAACTCTAATCAGCTGATTCAGGTGGATAAGATCGTCTATGTGGCTAATGGCATCTATATTAAAGAACAGGTTAGTGTAGCAATGTAATCAAACTCTACTTTAATCAGCTGATTCAGGTGGATAAGATCGTCCATGTGGCTAATGGCATCTATATTAAAGAACAAGTTAGTGTAGCAATGTCATTAAGCTGCAAATAAGTTGTCAACCATTTATACCTGGTGTATTTTACAGTAGGCAAGCATGTACAGTTGAACCTCGGTATCTCAAAACATGGATATCTCGAATACCATGGATATGTCGAAGTCATTTTGAAATCCCTACTGCTTATTCTTTAAGTATTTTATCCTGGATATCTCAAATCCTCGGTTATCTCAAAGTATTATCTCAGTCCCTTAGAGTTCGAGATAATGAGGTTTGACTGTATATACATTTATTTGTTGTTGTTTTTTTGTAAAACCACCTGTGTGAAATATTTCTAAAGAAGTGGAGTTTACCATGACATGCAGATCATGCAAGCTTATTTTATACAATTATTTAAACTGACATAAATATAAACAATAAAATGTCTTTGTTTGTTAATGCAGGAATAACAGTTGAAACCATTCAATGCAAATAAAAAATAAAAAGCCATAAAAAAAACACATTTCACCATGTTGAATTTAGGAGATGAATGGTTTCATTGTAGACTGATGCGTTGATACAATCTTAACATTGCTTTTTAGGTCACATTTTGATTCATGTAAATGGTTATATTTGTGCAAGAAAAGCATGGTGTTCTATTGAAGCAGTTATCATGCAGTCATTATTAAGACATTGACCAGTCACAGATTTTTAAAGTCATTTAAATATTCAAAAATGAGTCATTATCCTTTATAACATGTAAAAATGTTAATTTTATAGATCAGCTATTTTCTGAATTAAAACTTTATTTTTTAGGCATTAATGTCATATTTTGAAAAATTGTCTTGAAAGATTGAAGACTGCATTTGTTGTCTATTTCTTGTCAATTTTTCATAAAAGGCTAGCCGCTTATATATAATACCTGGTAATTTTTTTCCTTTTTGGCATGGGTATTTGTATAAATATTAGTGCTTTTTAGATTTTTTTTTTTTTGAAGTACTGTTACTTTCTTCTTTAAAAAAACAACAAAAACCAACCAATCAAACAAATAATTTATTTCTTCTTTTAACTGTTAACAAAACTTTCATATAAGCTTAAACGGTTTATTTTAAAAAGACCTACTGTAACATTTTTAAGACTTGTGTCTAGTATAAAAGCTTCTATAGTAAGAACCACAACTTAAATATGTTTCTCTATTCACTACCTAACCAAGTTTGAGGAGCACCTTTGAAATTCACTGATTTTTAAATAATTCTAGATTCCTGAATTGCTATGTTTCTTTGAAATTATTATTGTACATTTTTTGAACTTTTGTAGAAAATACCTGATGATGTGGTAGAACTTTCAAAAGGAGCAGCTGGAATCTGCCTCCATTTCTACGACACTGCCCCTAGTGGTCGGTATGGGACAATGTCTTATTTGTGCAGGGCTTTGGCATCTATTCTACCACTCCCTACAGATATGGATGCAAACCTGGATTGTAGTCTTTCATAATCTGTTGAATCAGATACTTGTTCATGAGTCCATGGAATTTTTCAGGATTGCTTATAGTGTTCTCTTCCAGGGTTTTCATGTACATTTTGAATCCGAAAATTTGGAAAGAACTGCATGAAATCCACTTCCCCAGTGTCTAAACCAGACTGTGTTATGACACAAATGTTTTGTCCAAGCTTTTTAATACATAAATGTACAACTTCATTGCCACAAATAATTTTTTTTAGCTTTAAAAAGCAATTTTGCTCTGCTTTTTAACCTTATAATTAGTGTGTTATTTACAAAAAAAAAGTTTGACATAAAATTTGAAACAGTAATTGCAATATTTGGCTTGACTTCTTGAAAAAATGTTTTATTATTTTATTGTTGTTGGGAAGACAAGTCATGACAACATTATGAAAAGAATGATATTTCTTCGTAGAAATCAGAAAATGTGTACAGTGTACATGTAGTATATTTATTGTGATAAGATTCTAGATGAAATAAATCATTCTTGTTAAAATGAAAATTTAAATGTCCAACATTAAGAACAATACATATGTATTGCATTCTTCTATGCATGAAAGAACCTTTCAATAAAGCAAAAAAGTGAAAACATTTGAAACAATTCTAGACAAACTATGCTGTTACATATAATGCTGTAATTTTTTTCATATTATGAAAATACTTTTAAAGAAGAAGGTATAGTTTCAATACAAAACTGGCCCTGTATTTTAATTATTCTGAGAAATTAAAACTCATACTTTCTGAATTGTTCAAACTCCATGCAGTAAGATCTTACAAAACTTTTTTTATATGACCTCCTAAATGCCAATTGTAACATCATTAACTTGTGCATTTTCCCATATTTTCTTTAAAAAATTGCGGAAGACCTCTGTTTTCAGTGGAATTTTCTTAAATACAATATGGACCACATGCATTGCTCACAAAGATTTTAAGAAATGTGATTCCTCAAAGACTTTTATACAACATACCTGAAAATTGCAGTGGGCGATGTCTGCGGACACTATTTTCTTAAGGATAATAACCCCTTAAATGAGTCATTTTGAGCCTTTCTCTGTTTAAAATTTAGAAATGTAACAAAATACATGTACATGTAATGACATCATATTTCCAGAATGGTCCTCCTTTATGCCAAATTCTTTCCTGATTTATATTTATCAAATTTCAAAACTTTTTGAAAACATCAAATTTTTAGGGCATAATAAAGCCAAAATTGTACCTTCTTCTTTATGAAATTTCAGAAGAAACCTTTTTAGCTCATTGAGCCAAAGGCTCAAGTGAGCTTTTCTGATCAAAATTTGTCTGTAGTTGTTGTCATTGCTTGCATTGTTATAACCTTTTGACATTTTCTTCTCTTTTTTTTGACCAATTTCAACCAAATTTGCCACAAAGCATCCTTGTATGAAGATGATTTTGGTTTGTTCAAAGGGCCAGAAAAGTCAAATCTTATGTGAATACTTGCAAGTTTTTTTTTCAAATCATAGCCCAATCTCAACTTCCCTTAGACTTCCTATTGATTTTGAGGTCAAAAGATCAAGGTCAGAATTTCATACATTGCAAAAAATGATTTCCAGATGATAACTTTAGTTTTCTGAGGTTTTGCAATGAAATTATGTATCTTAAATCAACATCACTTAAAAAAAGACCACTATTGACTTTAAAAAAAATGTACTCCAGAACAAGACCATTCTGGTCATATTCAAAATATGGAAGCATCCCCATGATGTGCAGATTGAAGTTCACTAATCATGACCCCTTTGGGCTAGGGTGGGGCCAGAATATGAATGAAGAGTGGAAAAAAGTTTGGATGAAAAACAGCAGGGCCAACTTTCCTCTGGTGAGCATTGTGGTCCATGGAGCTTTGTTCTTTACTTCATGTAGTTCATGTGCAATTTATGTCAAAACCATTATAAAAGTGAAAGCTTTTATGTTGCTTTATTTACAGCAATTCAAAACCACATTTGTGATCATTTGCTTTGTTAGAGGATTGTTATTTGATTTAAATCTGATACATGTGTATTTGATTTTTATATAAATTGAATTGACAGAATTTTTGTCAGTTTGCAAAAGGAAATTAGTCAGTTGTTCTTTCGTGACCCCAGGGCTACAGTACATTCAAGGGGGCTCTAAACACTGCACACAGGAGAGATCCAATTCTTTTCTAGTTTTAGCAGGTAGAGTGATCTATCCTTAGATGAAAGACAGTACAGAAAATAACACATTTCTAATAGATTATAGTATTCTTCACATTATAGATAAAGTATATTAGACCAAGATAAAGTATATTAGACCAAGATAAAGTATATTGGACCAAGATAAAATAATTACATGTATTCTCTCAAAGGAAGTAGGCATCAGTGGTTTCTATTCCCTAATACTTCATTGATTATTTTAGAACCTTTATAAAACAAAATAAAGAAAAAAGCTTTCCAAGTAATCTTCTGATTTAAAAATACCAAATTTATTTACTGCTATGTGAATGAAAATGTTGAAAAATCCCAAACCATTCCTAAACATTGTCAGGTTATAATACATTGTGAACATGCACTGTACTCATAATGTGACCTTGAACTTGCCAAAATGGCATTGGTTAACCAAAAAATTATATATTCTCTGGTCATAACAAATCTTTATATAAAAGATGAACATACATTGTTTATCCATTAGAAAATTGTGGACATGGCATGAATTTTAAACTTTTTCTGCCAGTGACCTTATAAACTTGACTTTGGCTCAAAGTATGACATGCCTTCAGCTTATGAGTAATCTTTGATGTTTCAACTTCCAAAACTTATCCATTGGAGAGTAATGAACTGAACACAAATTTTATATTTAATTTGCAAGGCCTTGAACTTCCTGGAATGACCTTGGGTCAAGGTCAATACATACCCTTAGGTTATATGAGAATTATTCTCAAGTGTTCTCCATTACAAGATAGTCAAGACAGGAATTAAACATTTTCTAAACTTGAACAAATAACCTTGGGTCAAGGATGTGTTACATATTTAGGTCATAAGCAATCTTTGTATGAGGTATGAATATCTAATGTTTCCAAAATGATGTAGTTTTATAATTTTTCTGCCAGTGGCCTTTAAGTTGGTAGAATTATCTTGAGTCAAGGTCATGACACACCCTTAGGTCATAAACAATTTTTATATCAAGTATGAGCTTCTAATGCTTTTCCATACCTTAAGTTATAGCCCCGACATAATTGCACAGATGGACAGAGGTATGAACAAGGTGATTCTTATACACCATTAAACTTCTTGGGGGGGGGGGGGGTCTAAAATATTCAATCAAAACTGGTTTCTATTCATAGTAGAATAGTAGAGGTGCATCTATAAAATAATCAGTGCCAGGGGGATTCGCATGGGAAAGGAAAGCAAGCTAGAGCAGGAGAATGAGACATACCAAGTATATTCTGCATTGATTTTAGTGATCAATAAATGCACAGTGAACATCATGAGGGTTTGCTATCATCCAGAAGCTAACATTTTATTTTATTTGGAAATAGTGGAAACACTGTACTCAATGTTCATTCAATCTTTTGAAACTTTACACCAGAAAAGGTTTTGACTTCATTTTAATCACTTCTTCAGGTTACTGTATGTGTACTTAAAAAAGCTGGCTTTATATTTTAGCGGCTTTGGCGCAGACAACAATGTGCTAATTTATGAATACCGCTAAGAAATCATTTATAAATACAATATACGGCACGGACATGTATAGCGCTAATTCATGATTTCGCCAAAAATTCCATACCCAGAGATTGCGCTAAATTTTGAAAACGCCAATTTATGTACACGTACAGTATTTCTTTTTTCCATATGATCCAGTTTTCAAATTGTATAGTCTCTTTTGGCTATAATTGAGCCTCAACAGGAATCAAATTAATTTTCCTAATTCTTGATTCATTTTAATTTGACTAATGTTTCTTAATTCTTGTCCATTTTCTAATCTTGGTCACGCAAGTCTTATGGTTCGAGAAGTATACAAAAGAAATAGATGTATCTCAAGATAATGAAAACAGTCCAATAGGCCTTGTGGTTCACCTGAGTATCACTTTTTCTGAATAAGATCAAACCAGCCCAACCTGGAACTCTGACTATGGACACGATATGAATTTTAAGGTACATGACTCTATGACCACAATATTTCTGAAATGTGTTTCTGGACAGTAAGAATTAGAAAAGAATTTTAAAGACAAAGCACAATTTAAGTATGCAATCAACTTAGCCCAATCCAAGACCTGAGCTACAGAGACACACACTTAAAAAAGTTAAGAGTAAATAGCTTACCGAACCCATGAATAAGGTTTGCTCAATTGTTAAATATAAAAAATAAACCAAATTTTCAAAGGATGACTATAAAATAAATTTTCAATATGACTAAGCAAGCTCACCTTGGGCCTGAATTCTAAATCCAGGGGACATGGATTTTAAAATATTGGTAGATAGCTGACTGCTCCATATAATCAATGCATTTTCAATAACATGATTCACTAAATTCCCACCCTGGTAAACAAGAGGCCCATGGGCCACATCGCTCACCTGAGCACATTGGCTAGGCAAAAGCACAAATCAGTTCAGTATTGAAAAGATTACCTGGGGGTGGGGGGGGGGGGTGGGGTGGGGTGGGGGGGGGGGTGGGGGGGCTTGAATTTTAAACTACCTGATGATGCTTCCATGTCAATATAACAAATGGCTTTATTATACTTGAGAAGATGACTTTGTTGTTCTTGAGAAGAAGATTTTTAAAGATTTTTCCTATATATTTCTATGTAAAACTTTGATCCTTCATTGTGGTCACGCCCTACCCCCGGGGGTCATGGTTTGTACAAACTTGAATCTACACTACCTGAGGATGCTTCCATATAAATATGACCCATCATGGCTTTGCTGTTCTTGAGAAGAAGATTTTTAAAGATTTTTCCTATATATTTCTATGTAAAACTTTGATCCTCCAAAGTGGCCCCGCCCTACCCCCGGGGGTCATGATTTTAACAAACTTGAATCTACACTACCGGAAGATGCTTCCATATAAATATTACTCATCATGACTTTGCTGTTGTTGAGAAGAAGATTTTTAAAAAATTTTCCTATATATTATTTCTATATAAAACTTTGATCCTCCATTGTGGCCCCGCCCTACCTCTGGGGGTCATGATTTGAACAAACTTGAATCTACACTACCTGAGGACATTTCCATATAAATATGACTCATCATGACTTTGTTGTTCTTGAGAAGAAGATTTTTAAAGATTTTTCCTATATATTTCTATGTAAAACTTTGATCCTCCATTGTGGTCACGCCCTACCCCCGGGGGTCATGGTTTGTACAAACTTGAATCTACACTACTTGAGGATGCTTCCATATAAATATGACCCATCATGGCTTTGCTGTTCTTGAGAAGAAGATTTTTAAAGATTTTTCCTATATATTTCTATGTAAAACTTTGATCCTCCAAAGTGGCCCCGCCCTACCCCCAAGGGTCATGATTTTAACAAACTTGAATCTACACTACCGGAAGATGCTTCCATATAAATATTACTCATCATGACTTTGCTGTTGTTGAGAAGAAGATTTTTAAAGATTTTTCCTATATATTATTTCTATATAAAACTTTGATCCTCCATTGTGGCCCCGCCCTACCTCTGGGGGTCATGATTTGAACAAACTTGAATCTACACTACCTGAGGACATTTCCATATAAATATGACTCATCATGACTTTGTTGTTCTTGAGAAGAAGATTTTTAAAGATTTTTCCTATATATTTCTATGTAAAACTTTGATCCTCCATTGTGGTCACGCCCTACCCCCGGGGGTCATGGTTTGTACAAACTTGAATCTACACTACCTGAGGATGCTTCCATATAAATATGACCCATCATGGCTTTGCTGTTCTTGAGAAGAAGATTTTTAAAGATTTTTCCTATATATTTCTATGTAAAACTTTGATCCTCCAAAGTGGCCCCGCCCTACCCCCGGGGGTCATGATTTTAACAAAATGGAATCTACACTACCTGAGGATGCTTCCATATAAATATTACTCATCATGACTTTGCTGTTGTTGAGAAGAAGATTTTTAAAAATTTTTCCTATATATTTCTATGTAAAACTTTGATCCTCAATTGTGGCCCCGCCCTACCCCCGGGGGTCATGGTTTGAACAAACTTGAATCTACACTACCTGAGGATGCTCCCATATAAATATGACTCATCATGAATTTGCTGTTCTTGAGAAGAAGATTTTTAAAGATTTTCCCTATATATTTCTATGTAAAACTTTGATCCTCCATTGTGGCCCCACCCTTCCCCCCAGGGTCATGGTTTGAACAAACTTGAATCTACACTACCGGAGGATGCTCCCATATAAATATGACTCATCATGACTTTGCTGTTCTTGAGAAGAAGATTTTTAAAGATTTTTCCTATATATTTCTATGTAAAACTTTGATCCTCCATTGCAGCCCCGCCCTACCCCCGGGGGTCATGGTTTGAACAAACTTGAATGTACACTACTTGAGGATGCTTCCACATGAGTTTCATCTTTCCTGGCCCTATGGTTCTTGAGAAGAAGATTTTTAAATGTTGCCATTATTTTTTCACTAATTCCTAATTATCTCCCCTTGAAAGAGGGCGTGGCCCTTCATTTGAACAAACTTGAATCCCCTTTACCCAAGGATACTTTGTGGCAAGTTTGGTTGAAATTGGCCCAGTGGTTCTTGAGAAGAAGTCGAAAATGTGAAAAGTTTACAGACAGACAGACAGACGGACAGACAGACGGACGCCGGACAAAATGTGATCAGAAAAGCTCACTTGAGCTTTCAGCTCAGGTGAGCTAAAAATGAATTAAAAATAAAATCAACAACAGGAATATGGGGCACTCACACACTTCCTCTTTCTGTAGAAACTGTTTGTTATCTAGGAACATTTTGATGTGTTCCTTTTGGAATCATCAATGTGCAATTATTTTAGCTACTTGCAGAATATTCATCTTACCTCAAAGTCCATCATCAATGACAACACTGAACAGTATGATTCAATATCAAAAATATTTACAATTCAATAAAATCATGATTAAAATATTAAATACAATAAAATTATTTCACTTTTAAAATGTGATCCTGAACAAATATAATGAGTTGTAAGTATTCAAACATATGTATCCAAGTATTGCTTGAACTCACAATCCACATATACTAAACAATAGCTATTATGCTTTATAATTCCTGGCTCACTGAACACACATGTATGCTCCAAAACAAAAAATAAGAAAACGTAATGCTTTTAGACTCAAAATAATTTAAACAAACCAACAAGATACAATAGTTTACTTCATCAATTGCCTTTACTGGTAGACCGTAGTTAGTTTTAATTTTGTCTTCACTTTTACACAGAATATCCAGAACATACACTTCATCCAGTCAGGCCAGCTGGATTCATAGTTTTGTTAAGATTTGAATACTAGGCAAGGTTGTACTTCTTTACAGTGTTGGACAGTCACAGGTATCGCAATAAAACATATTCTTGTTATTCAGAAAGGTTCTTGTCAACACTCTCTTTCATACTGCATATATTCATTAGAACATCATTCTCTCAATATCAGTAGATCTCGCACACCAGACTCGCCACATAAATACTATCAAAATTTCTTGACTGCACATTCTCTCATTGTGTTATTCAAATCTAATGCAAACGCCACAAAATTAATCATGTAAAAACAGCTAAATTAAAAAAAAAACAAGTTAAATCAATTCACATAATTCAGTTCTAAAATTCATATATGTAACAATTTTTTAAATGACAATATGAATACAATAATTACATGTATTAGATACAACTAATGTATATGTATCCTTCCTAAAATGATTGTCATGGAATTTTTCTAAACAATGTATAAAACTGAAATTTGTTTAAAGGGAAAAAACACAAGAATTAATCATTTAAAGAACA
The DNA here is from genome assembly GCF_033153115.1 of Saccostrea echinata. Lineage (NCBI taxonomy): Eukaryota > Metazoa > Mollusca > Bivalvia > Ostreida > Ostreidae > Saccostrea > Saccostrea echinata. The sequence continues at coordinate 15,456,622 of NW_026889779.1, forward strand.
GAAATTTATCAAAGAGGCAAATAAAAATTTGTTAAGCTTAATTTTCCTAAATATTAATGGAAAGAGGTTTTACCTTCCTGTACATGAATTCTGATATTTTGGCACCAAAAATGATTATGATGATAGAACATAAGAACACATTGATGTATTAAAAATGGGAAAGAGAGAGAATTTGTGTATACACAACTCTGGTAAGGTGGCTAATGTCGAAAATGTAATGATTGCACCTGCACATTCAAAGCCTTGCAGTTGGGTAAAAACAACTCCATACCAATGCACATAATTATAAAAAAATATTCATACTCCAGGTTCTATCATGCATTCATGTGGATTAAAACGGTAAAGTCCGGATCATATATTAAGAATTTCCACATCCTTCTCAGTCCTTGGTTGCACCATTAAGAAAAATTCCTTTAGGTTGTGTACAATTCCTTTGTCAAATGGATTATAAAAAGCTCCTTTACCATCCATTAAGTACTTATACCTTTTATAATTCACTCTCTCATTAGCAGTGATGTTGTATATGGCATGGAAAGTCTGTAACAAAAAGGAAAATTCTTATATTGTATCTTCATTTTAATTTCAAACAGTACTTTTTTAAATCATCAAAATCTAGCTCAACATATGAGGATATCTCTTCAAAGATTCATAATTGAACAAAAATTTACACATTAAATGCTTTGCTCTATTGCAAAACACATTGACAAATATTTATAAATCTCTGCTTATTACTACATGTACCTCATATTTTTCACCTTTAAGGTATATCCATACATGTACCATAGAATTATAAGTATTCACTACAGATATACATGTATATGTATACAGTACATACAACTTTTAAAATTCAGCTTTCCTCAGAGGAGTATACAATATTCATTTAAAATCTTAGAAGCCTTCACTTAAAATTTTTCAGAAAAAAAAAACACTGTAAAGAAATTAACTAAAATTTCCCAAAACACTGTCAGCCCTGTTGATAGATTAGAAGTCAGGGGCTAGCAGGCTGACTGGACTACATGCACTACAACTTGTAATACTAAATGTCACCAAATTACTGAAAAATCTGAAGGACTTTCTTTCCATATCAACACAACATACACCATAAAGACCTATATGCATTTATTTACTGGTACATGCATAGATCTGCTGCTCACTAAAAAAGCTATATGCGGTATATGCATAATTTTGCCCCAACGTCAAATTTTGAACATTTCCTGAAATCTGCTAAATTGTATATATTGTATGAAAAATCTAAGTTAACAAAAAATATAATTTCAAAGTAGGTTATTGACTATTTTTGGTTCAATGATGTCACAAACTATTTGGATTTTGTATTATTTTTCAGAAAGAGAAAAATGTAGTCCTAATGGGTAAAATACACTTCTAGCTGTTGTGTACTGTTGTTTACTGTTGTGAGCACTTGCAAAAATTTCTGTTGGATGGATAAGGAATTTTGGCGAGCGATCATGAACGCTAACTCTGTTGAACAGGCCTCAGAAATAACAGAAAATACATGTATGCAGACTTGGAAGAAGAGTATTATTTTTTGTTTTGATGATGTAATAAAATATATTTTGCATAATTTTTAAATTAGAGGATAAAAAGCACAAAAGCCTCTATATATTTTTAATCTGCAAAATTCAGAGGACAAAATCATGCCCAGCCTCCAAAGTCATATGCTTTTTTCACTAAAATCATTTTACACCTAATATTAAATGCTCTTTAAATAGTGCTTTAAAGGGTTAGATTTTCTTTTTTTCTCAGTTCAAGACTTATATGTGAACATTCAGCCATGAAGTTGTTGGAAATAAATTATGTTATGCCATTTTTTAAAAGTTTCCTTATTATCTCCCTTTGGAAAAGAGCATGAAACTTGAGAGTTTGGTTGAAATAAGATCCAAGGATTCTAAATAATTTGAAAGTGATTGGTCACTAAAATGGATATGAACAAATACTCTGTATTTTTAGGTAATTAAGTTGATCTATGAAAAAATAAAGAAAAAGATTTTCACTAAGTAAGAAAAAATTACCATCATATCAAAAAAGCCATATTGAAATAAAAAAAATTGATCAAGATGGCAGATTTATGAAAATATAATCTCCATTTTCATCTGTTGGATGAAGCTTGATAAAAAAGAAATCCAGAAAGTTTCTTTTTGGTCCTCCATCAAAGGGGTTAAAAAGCTTCCCATCTTTATCTTTCATGTGGGCATATCTTTTGTACTTCAGCTGTTCGTTTGTTGTTAAATTTTTAATGATTGAATAAACCTGAAAATAAGAGAAAAAAGATTAATGAATGAATCAAGTAATTTTAAGCAGTTTTCCACTGCTAAGATACATATTGTGCACGTTATCATGTTCAGTTGTGATGTAATGTTATGCATAGAAAGTAATGGTTTTTCATGACTTACATATGTATAAAATTTCATAGTTTAAACTCTGGGTAATGTTGGCCAAAATTAGGCACATAAAACTGCTGCACTATTTACAGAGTTTATCATGTACCAATATGTTTCTATACAAAACTTAAACATCAGAAATTTTTAAGTCTTTGAATAAATCTGAAAATAAAACGTAAAATCTCGCTTACCAGGTAACCACATAGGTAGGAGGCCACGCAGAGGTAAAACAGCATGAGGCAGAGGAAAAACAGGTAGACCATGTTAAGCTCCTCATACTGGGTCAGAGCGTAATAACTGAAGAAGGTGCTTAAATAGCCATTCATGGTAACGCACCAAACAAAGCCTACAAATGAAACTCTGAAAAACACAAGAAGGATTCTTATATAAATCAGCCTCCGATCTGCATCCTGCTGAACAGTAAACAATCTCCTGATTTAAGTTTCATTGACAAAAACATTTAGGAATTCTTTTTTGGATTTGTAGTATGTCTGAAAAGATAAACTGAATACTTCTGAAAAAGATATACCAGGTAATTCTACAGTGCAAATAAAAACACTGCCTTAAATATGAAATCCACCAGGAGATTATTTTTACAAAGATAAAAAAAAATGTGGTTGATTGGAATCCCCTCTACTGATTCCAATCCCCACCCACACACTTGTGTTCAGCTGTGATGCGTCATGAGGACCCTTGACATTGATGGTCAGTTCTGAGCAGTCTTACCATGAGGACAGTCACCGCTGTGACCGCTACGGTGGCAACACCTGCCTCGACTGCTCCTATAACTACAATCCAATCCCAGCCAAATTCAGAGAGAAGATGGTAGCAGAAGAAGTCCGTAAAAAGAACATTGCCAAACATGGTGAAGACAAACATGAAGAACCAGGGCCTACAACAGAAGAAACTGTCGATCAGGCTCAAGTGGACACTTACAGGAGTGTGGACAGTGAACTGTTGATCAAGCACGCCACTGATCAGATTCCATTTTTTTAAAATTAAAAGTGTCATGACAAAAAAGAAATTTTTTCATAAAACTAAAACATTAAATACAAATACATGCATGTACATGAAAGGGTTTATTAGGTAATTACAACAGATGTCTATCTTTGTGGTTGTGTATAGTTAATTGTATGAAACAGAGGGGAGTCAAATCATAAATTTTGGAATTCTGTCTTTGAAAAATATTTCCAAAATTCTTAGCTGTGGACATCACAATGCCATCTAGGTTTTAGAGTACAGTGAAATACAAGGATAACATAATATAATGAATGGCATTTTCAGTTAAGAACTACATATCAGTGAAAAATAACTGGATATAACCATATATGCATGTATTAGCAGGGTTGTTCCTAAGACACGGGGACTAGGAAATTTTTCCGCCTTTAATGACGTTTTCCCATGGTTATTTTGGTATTCCCCCAAAACCCCCTTCTATTTCAATTCTTAGGGACAACCCTGTATTAGTGAAATACATCAATCACGGACATAATAGAGTTTTGGTGTCTATGGTGGTCCACTTTTTGTATTTTATGCAGTACTTTATCAGTATCAACTATGCAGTGTGTACGTTATTTAATGCCACTCCCTAAATACAATTATTTATCAACCCTTTCACAATAACTGCAATACTGCTCTTTTACAGGGAAAATTAATAACATTTGAAGAAGTTTTTACTGGCAGATAATTAAATGACATTTATTAAACAATTGCTGTTACATCATATTTCACCAAACTAGATCAATTTGCCCTGCAAAAGAGCAGTACAATGCTAATGCTACCATGCTGTGCAATAATTTTAATTATTGCAAAATTTTTAATAATAAATTAAATAAATTAAGTTATTAATAAATTAATAAAAAAAATAAAGAGAATAATCTGTGCCCTCAGAAATGTATCTGAGTTACAGTTATTCAAAACTTTAACTTCAAGTTAATTACATGTATGTATGTCAAGATCTTTTCCAAATAATATTATTAAGCATTTATAAACTATAAATAATATTAAGTGGAGAATAATAGACAATGAATTACCAATTATTATGTTTTCCAAGAAAATTTGTATTATTCTCAGACAGATTTTACTAGATTCAATTTTAGTAAGCTATCTTACATGTATACATAGAATAGGTCAGGAATGTGCATGTGACTAAGAAAGGTGCAAAGCAAAGCCTAAAGCACTTACCAGGTAATAGCAAGCATGAATGCATGACATGCAAAATTTATATACATACTATGGAACAGCACCCTAAACAAGCCGTTCCACATGTATGCACACATGTGGAGGGCATCATTACTTCCACCCAATACTCAAAATAAAAAGATTGCAAGAAAACCATGCTGTACTATTCCAAGTGATGATTATGATGAAAGAAATGCAATTTATGTTTTTAAAGAGTCCAGGTAATGAATATGAGGAAAAAATTCAATTTGGATTTATGAAGGGGGAAATAGACTTTGACCATCAATGTAAAGAAACCAACATGCACCACCACAGCTGTGTACTATCAAAATGCATTATAGATACCGTACGTTATTATTTATTTCCATACCATATCACATTGACTTTTTAAATGTCATGCAGAATATGTATAATTATTTTTTATTTTTGTTTACTAAAACTGTATTTTAATTAATGCATGTACATGGCAGATATTTTTATTTATTTGTTTCCACCAACCCTGGATAACTCTCCATGCATTTAATTTTTTTAAAATCGAGAAGCATGCACATACATGTAAAGCAGCTAAATATAGAATAAAGTAAGTTTGTCTTTATCTTTTATTTCCCTCCATTAAAGAAAATGTCACACACAAAAATCAGTATCACGATAAGTTGAAAGATTAAACTTTATCAATTTCCAATTTACTGCTATGTCCAAAATACATCACATATCATACATAAAATTATGCCACCAACCTGTTATAGTAGCCCACACAATTATAGATGTAGGGACAGTGATGGTCGAACACTTTGACACAGCGGTTACACACTCGACAGTGTTTGGACCGCAGTGGTTTGACTGTCCGACAGGTGTGACAAAGCCGACTCAATGGATTTTCACCATGCTTCCATTCATCAAAATGTGCTACCTGTCCAAATAATAATTTTAAAAAATTATGAGACTTATTGCTTACAACATTACACTCAAGCAGCTTCAAGATATTTTACTTTAATACTTTTGTCTTCCAAATTTCTGCATTTACAATGTTCGGGACTCAAGTAAAAAGTTTTCTCTGATTACATTCTACGGTATTCTAATTATTTACAAAGACGTAAGGACAGCAAATCAACTCAGTAAACACAAAAGCCTTATGGTAACTGTTTAACAGTATAATAAGTGTAACTAAACAATTCAAACACATTATGGTAAACCAGAATTAACTAGACTCAGCTGTTTGCTCTGTATATACATGTATAAAACTGTTTTACAATTCAGTTATTTAAGTAAGTTGAACTGAAATTCCCACTGTTTTACACAGTTTTTGGCTTACTTGTTTTATAGCCATGTCATACTCTGGTATGTTTCTAGGAAGGAAACCAGGATCTGTCGTGCTGGCATGAAACAAACAAATCCACATGGCAATATTTACAAAGAAAAAGAAGATATGGAATAACTGAAGTTCATTCCAGGTATATGGCAAACACTGCAAAAAAAAAAGTGGTTATCAAAATGGGTTATTTTTTATGGTTACAACTGGAACAAATACAGATTTTAAATGTTTGTACATAAATTGTTTAAACTGGAAATTTATTTTTTCCCTCTCTGTTTTTTTTCCCCTAGATGAACTTTTCTGATAGTTGATTTACACAGTCATTCAAAAGCATGTAAATGTAATTTATTGTTTATCTTGAAACTACCATTATTCACTATATTGTTTTCAATGATACATTTACATGTAGATGTATTTGTTAGTACACCTGTACATCTTATTTTCTCAAAATGAAGATGCATGAAGATTGTCTTCTTTTCAACTGTAAGCAACTGAGATTTGAAACATCTCTTAATTCAGTGTACCTTAAATATATACATTGGGTATCCCCAGCAAATGGCATTGACCATGAAGAAAAGAATGGCTCCTTTACTGTTTCCTGGAGGACCAAATGCTATAGTGCTGCAGAAAGAAAAATGCAATTAACTATCACATACACTGCTTATTCCTTCTTTTCATCAATATCTGTCAAATGATGCAACACAGTTACAGTAAAATCTGAAATGACCCCAATTATAAAACGAACAAATAATAAAATTATGAATCAAACAGCATGCTTACTAAAAGTCAATTTTCGGCAATAAACTTTTTTTCTTTTTAATTTGCCTCTGGAGATAATCACAGACTTCTTCATGTTTTCTGCCAAATGCCAGCATTAGCGGAGTTTTCCCATTCTTATCTGCAATCTCAACCTCCACACCATCCTACAATACAGCAGCATGTGTATCATCAGTATGTTACCACTCATAGATACCCAACCACAAATTAAAGAACTAGGAAGTCATTTTCTACCTGTTCACAGAGTTCTGTTACAGCTGTCAAGCTTCCATTAATGCATGCTAAATGAAGAGGTGTCTGCCCGTAGTTGTCTTTTTGACGAGGATTAAAGCCCGAGTAAATCAGCAGTCTCATAAGCTCAGAATGACCTACAATAAAATAGAAGTATGTTTATCAGTCTTATTAATTTGTCATAAAAAGAAAACACAAAACAAGCATAATATTTGAATAGGAAAATGTATCAAATGGGTATAAGACAAAGATGAATCTGATTGTCATTATATTGAAAAACTAGAGTTAAATTCTCAGTGGAGGTCTTTCTCCAAAGATTCTTTTATGAAACATCTAGTATTTGACTTCTGAATTATAACTTACAGGACTTTCTTTTTAAACATACCTTTAAAGGATGCCCAGTGTAAAGCATTATCTCCATCTTTGTCAACCATTTGTAGGCGGGCTCCCTTGCCCATTAAATACCCTGCTAACATCGTATGCCCATACTGACACGCCACTATCAGTGGTGTACAACCCTTTAAATCAGCTGTGTCAATGTTCACTCCATACTGAAGTAAAACATCCACAATGTTAATGTGTCCATTCACACATGCCCAGTGGATAGGGTGGGCACCCAGTTCATTATTGCTTGGCTGATCTACTGGACCTTTACTGTCCATAATGAATCTGAGAATTGTCAGGTGACCCCCGAGGCATGCCCAGTGAGCAGGTGTGTGACCTTTCTCATCTTGCATATTGAAAACTTCAGGTCCATCCTCAGCTACAGTTTGAACTGGAACCAATAATCTAAAAATTTATAAACAAAATGATGACAATAAATTAATCTGGAAATAGACAAATTAAAATTTGGTAACTGAGTAAAGAAGATTTTAATAAGCCAAGAATTCTAAATATGGAAGAAACAATTGGACACAGTTGACTCAAAAAATGAGCAGATATTTTTTTCCAGATATTAACCCCCCCCCCCCTTTCAAATATATTGGTTTTAAATCTATTACAATTTACCCACTGGCTTAGACCAATGATATTACAAGTTTACTCTTAACTCAATCGCACCTAACTATATTCTGAAATTAAAATGCAAAATTCCTGTCAGAAAAAAAAAAAATTCCCTATAGTTTCTTGATCCATTATTAGTTTCATCTTGAAAAAATTAGGACAGTCATCAAACTGATTGATTGATACATTAAAATTACTAACTGTCAACAATATCAATATCTTAGTACACATATATTAAAAGATAAACAGGAAAAGTACAGGTGCCCAAATATATCTGAAATTAACAAATATCAATTTTACATCCTATTAGTAAATATTGTATTATATGCAAAATCCAATTAAAAGGAAAATTTCAGAAACCCTTAATCAAACAAAGAGCATCTCTTAATTCACAAATTACATTTTACACAGTTTAGCTCTAAGAAACATATTAAAGTCTTATTAATCCAAATTTACAAGTCTCTTTGTTCTGCTGAATAGTTCAACAGTTAGAATAAATCAGTCTTGTTGCCAGTATGACCGCATCCTTTAAACCTGCAGCCAATAATAAGTTTTTACTCTGATTCTCAAAAAACATGTGTGGTTTTAATATGGCAGGACCTTAAATTGATGATATGTAGTTACAGAATGCATCAATGACATCACTAATACAAATGCATAAATCCTTAGAAATCTGTCAGTGAATAAAAAATAAATTTCTGTTTTAAAACTATCACAATTGCAGCTATAATTCCCCAAATCCATAGTTTAAATTTTATCACAAACTACAGATGTAAAAGGAAATGACATTATCCTAACCATTTCTATCAGTTGGATCTTAACTTCCTTCCTAATCTTAATAGGTAAACCCAGTCTTCATCTACTCCATTTCCTCATCACCCTTGACTTCTGAATATAATAAATTCTTACTCCTATTGATTACAATTAGAGGTTTTTTTTTTTTTAAATTTTCTTTTTTTTTTTCAATATACACACTATGATGCATGAAGTCAATGATGTCAATGAAGATATAAATGATTGTGTAATTCTTTGTTTCATCAAAGATACATATATACCCACAGTTTAGTTAGATAACCTGTATTCAGTTTAATAGTTACAGTGGAGTCTTGGTAATCTTAACGCCAACAATACAGACTTTTAACCTTCCAAACAAAATTTGTGGGGAACAGAATTAACATTTGTAGCTACCAATTATAAAAGATACATTTCTTTAAACATCAATTATGAATATCGTGAAATTATTAGTTAAATGATTTATTTAACCATTTCAATGTCCTTATGTTCATGTCTGGACACTCAGTCATCCAGACAAGTCTTCTGATTAACAAGGCTCCACTGTTTACTTATTTTTTTAATTCTTAAAGTTTGGCATACTGTTTAACTTTAGTATCCCACTGACATGTTAGACACCAGGAAAATAGCAGATTGAGTTAACAGTCCTTACTTAATTGTGAGTTTTTAAGTTCTAAAAGTCAAATATCTTGAAGAATTTTATTAGACCTCACTTGTTAATGTTTGGGATACATTCAAATACAATTTTATTTTTGTACTTACACCAGCAAGATTCATTGCTTACTTATACTATTAGGTATTTCTTTCTGAATTTAAAAAATAACAATACTATCTCATTTAAACCAGATATAAATTGTTCATCAGAATTATATACTTTTATGTGCCAAGTTTTATTACAATTCAACCAAAAAATACACAGCAATTATAAATATCATGAAATTATTAGTTAAATAATTTATTAAACCATTTCAATGTACTTGTTCATGTTGTTGAAACCAAAGAAACATTGAATTGTTCCTTTACAGTCTCCAAGATTTAAAAAAAAAATTGGCAAACTTAACACTAAAAAAAAAAAACATGTTCACACAAAAACAGACCAATGAATTATGGACACTGTACAAATGACATTAACTTCTTTGCTCTTCAGAAAAAGCAAAAATGATGGGAATATAAATCATTTTGGTCTCATAATTATTCCCAACTTTTTAGGTAGCTGTTTTTTTTACAATCATTTTTACACTACTATAGCAATTTTTAGTTCTTAGAGTATTTATAACATGATAGGCAACGGTTGTATGTTCGTTCGCACTAAAACTTGTTCACCCTTGAAGCCGTTCGCCCTCATTCACGTTTGCCCAGAGTCCGATCGCCCTAAAACTTGTTCGCACAGGGTCCGTTCACCTTATTTATATCACAGAAAGTTGAATAATGAACCAATGGATTTTTTAAATAAATTATATGTACATTGGTACATAAATTGCTCACAAAAGAAGTATGCATGTGGTCACACTATAAATACCTGTCCTATCAAAGACCCGGCAGACCAACAGAAATCAACGTCTCAGTCCTTTAATTGTTTTCAAAACATAACGCAGATTGTATGATCCCCTAATTTACAGTGACATTATTAAGTATAATTAAAGCAATTTAGCATGTAAAGAGCATAAATATCAAATTTGAATTATTTAATTAAAATTACGGTAAATAAAAAAAATTCTGTAGCAACATTTGAAAAAAACACCAAGTCGTAAAATTGAATAAAATTAATAATAAATGTTGATATTTACTATATACTATATATATAATAGGACGAACGAGATATACGGCGAACAAGAATAATGGCAAACGGACCCTGCGCGAACGGACTCATGCGAACAGGTAGATAGGGCCAACGAACCTGATACCATGGGCAACTATGTTTTTTTTTCCTGACTGCCTTAAAATTTTGCACTGAAATCAACAATTCTTTCCTACTAAGCCTTAAGCAAAGATCTGTGAGATTCTCAGACATGATTTCATATATTGTGACCTCAGCACAAAACAAAAAAAAAAGGTTTGGTCACCAAGCTGTCATTTTTTTTAAAAATAACATTTCATTATCATAATACAATATATAAAAGGGACAGGTCTATATAAAACCCATTTTCAAATATAGGTCCCTCAACATGTAAATTAATGAATTTGCCTCAGCAAAATGTATATTCTAAGTAAATAAATAAAATAGAGTAAAACTACAGGCATATACTAAGTATATTCTGTATGAAATGAGTCTTTACTTAATACATAAACCTATGGTCAAGTTGGTCAAGTTTGTACATGAACATAGCAACGGTATAAACAATGTAAAAACAATATTTCTGTCACACATAAATCTCTCTTTTTATAAGCTCTTTACACTTAACAAATGCATTTAAATATTTTAGAGCATATTCTTGACATTTGTGTACTTTTTTCCTTCTTACATGAAATTTCCTCGACAACTACAAGTTTAGAAAATAAACCGGATAGAGTATTAGTTCGGATCTTTTACCTTAATTATCGACTTCATACTTACCCAGATTTTACTGCTGCAAATATAGGGTGATCTTTACTTGAATTTGCATTATCTCCTGCACAGCATGCACCTTCAGGAGTGTGGTTGTGTGCCTTTTTTTCCGAGTTTTTACCAACTCCTAGTCCTAGTAGATCCATGCCTGACATGCTATGAATCGGCGGTGTTGCGGCAGTGTCTTGATATATAGGATTAGGACTAATTATCGAAAAAAGGAAAAACATGTATAGTGTTGGTATGCGGAAAAAATGTTTGCTTCTATAACTAATATATTTTTTGTACAATATCAAATGTAACATGTTCTTGATTAGTATTTTTGTGCCAATAAAATACCTCTAAATATATTTCGTTTTGAACATTTTTAATTTCCTATATTTTGAATATGAATGCGCATGCGTCATATGAACATAATGGCGGCCGCAATGGATGTTGATGACAGTGGTGCTGACGGAGATCTGGAAGTTCCTGGCGGTTCAGGAGAAAAGGGAGGAAAGAAAAGATTTGAAGTTAAAAAAGTTTGTACTGTATATCACTTCAAATTTTATACAGGATTTTTCTATGTAGTACCATCTAAATGAAAATACAAGGAAAGAAATTGTAGACTTCTAAAGAGTTAGAATCTTAATTTACAAATTTGTAAAAGTTCTGAATATGAATTATACAGATTCAATGGTTTATTGAGTATTTTTCCATTTCTGAGACACAAAAGTTTAAGAAAACATATATATTACATATTTTTTTTTTCTTAACGACTTTGATGTATCATGTTTAAAAATAAATCATGATTAATCGTTACTCCAGACACATAGATAGCAGAGGTTTTAGGAGTTTTTGGTAAAATGGGTAGGCAAATCTGGGCCGGGGCAAATTGGAAAAAAACAAGTTTTTAAATTTTTCTTATAATTATGGTGTTTCTTTGACAGGGCTCGACATTAACTTTTTTTCTTACTTGTCCATTCGGACAAGTGACCAAGGCATTTACTTGTCCGAACTTCAACTTCACTTGTCCGAAAATTTTTCAATAAAGATCTAATACTGTCAACTTGAAAACTAAAATAAAGTCCATTACACATGACATGTGCTTGATTGATTCGTGATGTCATTGATATTTACAACGAACACATAAAACGAAATTTTATCTAGGCTTTCTGTCCTGACAACATAAATGTCCACAAGTGAACCAAACTTCGTTAAGTTCGTAAGTTCCATGCCTTTTCAGTTTTTTTGTTTGTATGTTGTTTAACGTCCCTCTCGAGAATTTTTTACTCATATGGAGACGCCACCACTTGCCGGTGGAGAGCTGCAAATGTTGTCCTATACTCGGCACTTACGGCCATTGAGCAGTGAGGGATCTTTTTCGTGCCAGCACCTACTGCGACACGGGACCTCGGTTTATACGGTCTCATCCGAAGGACCGGTCTCCACGTCCCACAGTGGGATTCGATCCCGCGACGTAAGGATCAACTCCTTACTTCGTGACTCTAACCAGTAACCACTGCGCCACGCAGTCGACCCTTTTCAGTAGTATGCAATTAGTGAACTTCGATCCCGAATCAATGTGAACTAATTAGTAGCGATCCCTATCGGGATCGAAGTCCGGTTTTTATGTACAGCTTCCGTCTTGAAACTACCGATTATCTTTCACAGTCGTTTTTATTATTATTTAGAGACTCCTTTACATTAAAATGCACTTGTCCAATCGGACAAGTGCCCAGCAATATTCACTTGTCCGTTATTTTTTTCACTGGTACCGGGCAAGCGGACAAGCGTTAATGTCGAGCCCTGTTTGGGGCCACTCACACCTTCGCACTCTCACCTTTAGGGCAAAGATGTGAGAGTGCAAAGTTGCAAAGGTGAAGGAGCGAAAGTGCAAAGCGCGAAGATGCGAAAGCGAGGATGCAAAGGAGAAGTAGCAATACTAATATCGCACTCTCAACTTCACACTTTCACCTTCGCAACTTCGCACTTTCGCCTTCGCATTTTACTTCTGTGGAGCTCTTTGTTGTTATGAGTTAATTTTGGTGGGCTCTTGGATGTTATTGGTACACATGCGCCAGATTAGTGTGACGGCGTTATGAGACTAAAACACTTGTAAAAGTTAGCCTGTCATGCTCACTATCATTTAATTATTAAAAATTCATTGATATTTTACAGGGTTATCTGACATATCTTTTAACCAGTAACCAACAACTAGGCTTGAACATTATCATGATTATGAAAGTGCGAAGGTGCGAGGGGGAAAATGCGAAGGCAAAGGAGTGATACTAGTATCACTCTTTTGCCTTCGCACTTTCGCCCTTGCACCTTTGTGCTTCGCTGTCGCATCTTCATGCTTTCGCACTCTCTCCCTAAAGGCGAGAGTGCGAGGGTGCAAGTGTCCCCAATGGAACACCATATATAATCAATCTAAAATTTTGAAATTTCAGATTATGTTTCTTACAGGTTGTTAGGTATATGCATTGAAATACGAAAGACTTTAGATTTTCTGGTGGATTGTTTATTGCAGCCCGGAGGACCGGGCTGCTCTATACATATAAGTTTAAGTGTTGGTATATGGGGATTTAGGTGGGAGAAGTTATTCAGAATTAAAGGTTTTCTAAACATTAAAAAGATTGTTAATCAGAATGTTCTTTCCCTTTATAAATTACGAGATACACAATATATTTACTTCCGTAAAGTGAATCTGTAAAAATATATATGTTTTTCATATTTAATATATAAATTTGCTTATCATTTACTATCGAAAAAACGACAGGTCCCTTTTTTTAGAACATCGAATTTTACTTATCGCATAAAAACGTAAAAATGTACTTTACACAGTTCGTGTTTTATATTCTTAAAGAGAATGACATTTTTAAAAATAGGTGATGCATGTGTCTAGTTTCAAATTATATTTTATGCAGCCAACATTTACTTGAGGAATTGATAAAGTTTAAAAGGGTATCGTTTTTGTTCAATTTTCATCCGACTATAAGTTTTCAAAATATTCTCGACTATCGTCTCCATCATTTAGAAGCATGCCTTTTTTCACAGATATCGTAGTCTCGTTCAACCAGACACTCAGCTGTCTCCGTAAATCTCCGACCAGCCATCTCTGGCTGGTCGGAGATTTACGGAGACAGCCGAGTTTCTGGTTGAACGAGACTACAGATATCGAAGCGGTTCGATGATCAAGACTCATTTCCATTGTTTACTTTATTTATTTCCCGGTCGACAATTGATGGTTACATCAATGTTTTTTTGTTTTCCAGTTGATAGATTGAATCAACATTTTACAATATTCTAGATAGTTGCAGAGAAGGAATGAAAATGTTTACCACGGTATTGTTTCATTGCAGTATTTTTTCTCTGTTTGATACATGGTGACCGTGCAAAATCTCCACTTCAGCATAATTAAATTTTAAAAATGTTAATTTTTGAGGACTGATAGTTTGTAAAATAATTTTGAATGTTGAATTTAAAATGTATATTTTTATTGAAAATAACAGTATCAAGACAAAATTATATGATATCATGAAGGAGGTTAATCATTTCACCCCAATTGCAGGGATCAATCAAAAATTGGAAAATGTCGAGATATCCAGGGTGTCGAGATATTAGAGTTGAGAATCGACATCCAAGATTTTCACTATTTAGCAAAACAAAGACAAGTTTATTACGTACAGGACTTCAATAGACAGTAGTTCATCTTAATTCAACAATCCCTCTAAATTTATTCCAAATCTTTCTAAGGAGTTATTAAAAAAAACCTGATGAAATATGTTCTTTCTCTATATTGAAATATTTTGAATTTACTAAGTTTTCTATCTAGCATTCTGGGTGTAACTACTTGCTTTTTGTCAGAACAGGATATGAAATGTGCTGTATAAACTTCAAGCTGTATAAAGTTGCCATTGAAGATATGGGAAAAAAACTAAATGTATATTTTTTATCTTATTTTATTTCAGGGAAAAAACCTCATTAAAGAACAGATATTTAAAAGATTTATGTATTTGAACTAAAGTGGTGATGTTACACATGCATGAATCGTGGCTGATTCAGTTAATCATGTCATTGAGTGGATTGTTACCTGTTGAATGCATTTTTACCACAAAATATCATTATAAAAATCATTTAATTCCTTAATTTGAATTGAAGTTTGAATTTAAAAAAAATTTTAAGGGATTTTACATATTTCCTTTTTTTCTTTAATAGTGGAATGCTGTCGCTTTATGGGCATGGGGTAAGTTACTTGACTAAGCTTAAAAATATGTTGAACAGATGTCAGTTTCTAAGAAGTAAATTCTTGTTATCTTGTCAGTGTTATCAAAACTCTCATATAGAATAAGAATTTTTCTTTGAATAGTCATCTTGATTTATTGCATAAGAAGTTTTATCAAACTTGCTTAAAATTCAAGTTTTAATGGGTATATGCTCATGGAATTACAGTCTTACATGTACTTGTATGTATTGCACTTATGGAAAAAAAAAGATAATTCATGTATTGTTTAATTGCAGATATAGTAGTTGATAACTGTGCAATCTGCAGGAATCACATCATGGATCTTTGTATAGAATGCCAGGCCAATCAAGCCTCAGCCACAAGTGAAGAGTGCACAGTAGCATGGGGAGTTTGCAACGTATGTTTGTTTGTGATATTTAGCAGCAAGTACAAAATAATCCATGTTATACTTTAATTCTGTAGTACAGTAGTAGTTTTGGCTATATGGACGGTGGATATCAGTCTTGGTAGCTCAGTGGTTTGAGCACCTGACTACAGTATTTCTTCAGTCAGTTGCAGCAGAATTTAAAGATAAACCTTAATCTTCATGTATGGTACATGCCCAAGCATGGGAATGTGATCTTACAATTAACACAGGGGTCCAAGGTTCGATTCCCGGTCCAGCCATATACGAGGATTGTTCTGAAATTATTGAGACATTTACTTTTACTCCACAAAAGAGAGAGATAAATTCATAAAAAAATCGTCAACATTTAATAAAGAAGAAATAAAACAAATGTGCAAAATTTCTAATTTACAGGATAATTAAATAAGTTCCAATGAAATTAAAAACATGCATATGTCTGACCTGGAACAGCATCGCTTTGTCATTTTAATGTCACGTCAGCTGGAGATGTTTTCTCATGTTTTCTCATGTAAAACAATCAGGAACCGTTTACTCTTCCTTTTCTGTTATCACGTATACATTCCCAAAATCAAAGTGTCTCTTTTCTTAAATGATTTTTTATAAAAAATAAATAAATGAAACATTTGCTGTTGCTACCCCAGTGTAATATATACTTGAAGTGTCATATACATGTACAGGTTGACATAGCATCATGCAGTACCGATTAATGCAACATGGGTCAACCTTATTTAGTCCGTAAAAATTGATGGTCATCCAGAGCTTTTTGTTTTTCTCTTGTTGAATTATTTGTAAG
Organism: Saccostrea echinata; assembly: GCF_033153115.1. NCBI lineage: Eukaryota > Metazoa > Mollusca > Bivalvia > Ostreida > Ostreidae > Saccostrea > Saccostrea echinata. Next base: position 15,473,288 of record NW_026889779.1, read on the forward strand.
GAAAAAATATATACCAATGAAAAAAAAATCCTTAGACATGTTTTATCACATTATTATTGTTTAAGCCGGTCATTTAGTCTGGACAAGCAGTGGTTTTTCTACACCCAATTTTGGTCCGAACATCGACTCTTTCCCCTCTCAAAAATTACCGATTTATTCCCAATTTCTGTTGCTTTTTTCCCAAAACAAAACAAAACTGTTGTTGTTTTTGTTATATTGAATTTTTTACGTAGGACTTATCTAAAATGGAACGCTATTGTTCTCGGTCATTCAGACTCTTCTATAATAGTAAGGAACAGCAGATTTTTTTTGTGCATTTACAAGACCCAGAAAAACACTGGGTCATGTCAATGACAACTGACAACAACCCAGGCACCTTTTTAAAAATGTAGAAAAATCACTGACAAGAGTTCTCCATAGCGCTACACAAAATTTTAGGTATGCTCGCTGCACAGCCTTGACATCAAAATCCATTTTGTAGATTATACCACTCTTAAATATAATCCAAAAATCATAATTATTTTTTATACCACTCTTAAATATTTTTAATGATCTCTGTATTTCTGATAGAAATTCTAACAAACCTGCACAAAATGAAGTCAAATTTAATAAAAAATTATATACATAATTTGAATTATTTTTGCTCTCACTATGGGTTCACCAGGAGTTTTAATGTTGGTGTTACATATTTTCAATATCTGATTTCGTGACTGCAATGGGTACCCCTACCATTGACACATTCATAAACCATTGAAAAGAGGAAATAAAATATTTGTAAAATATTTCTTGCTTTTATTAATTCTTAGTGTTTGTCACAAGTAGATGCAAATTTTCATCGAAAGGCGTTCATTAGAAAGAAGAATATACACAATGTCTCAATAATTTCTGAACAACCCTTGTATTTTCTTTATTCAGTCCTTCTTTTCTTTCTACAATTCTGTCAGATAATATTTTATCTGAAATTTTACTGTCATACTGTCAAGATCCTGAATTTTACTTTTTTTTAATTCTGTAGCATGCATTCCATTTTCACTGTATATCTCGATGGTTAAAAACTCGACAAGTGTGCCCCTTGGATAACAGAGAATGGGAATTCCAGAAGTAAGTACATGTATACACAATGTTTATTCTAATCATGAAAAAACATTATTTTCAGGAGATAGTTACAATTAAGTGCACTGTATGAGAAGACCCAACATTCACTTGGCTTAGAAGAAAGACGTAAACACTAATCAGTGATAAGTTTAATGAAGAGTTGTTGAATAATTTTGTCATGGTTTTCGTATAACATTGACTTGTTTGGTCAAGAATCATATAGATTCCCTGCAGGCTCAGTGTATATTGTTTTTCTTGACTAAATGATCCTGCTGATACATAAAAGTCAATAATATTCTACAAAATCTTACCATTTTTGAGCAGATTTGTCTCAAAAATTTAAAATACTCATCCTTGCCTGTGTCACTTCATTATGATTTCATAACGCAACCTTTTTGGTTGGTTAAAGGCCGGACAGCTAATTTTTGGGTCCTGATCAAATCACAATTACTTTAAGATTTTCCCAAAACTAATCATGATTATAAAGGTTTGAAACAAAAGAAATCCATAGACTTTGAGATGCAGTGTAGATACATGAAGTAAAAATTTCAAGGGCACATTTTTCCCTTCTTTTTTTTTTTTTTTTTAGGATATCTGATAGCATTCTGTTATTATGAATGAATTTTATTTTGTATATTTTTGGATTATACATATACAGATAGTTACAGATGGAAAGAATATTCAGGAGTTGATTTTGTATACTTTTTGTATTTCTTTATAAAGGAGAGATCTTTGAAGAGCACTTTCACTTCTGTTTTATGTACAAGTATAAAGACATTCTTCTTTAATTTCATCAGATTTTAAATATATCTTTTTCTTTCTTCAAAGGTATGGCCATTGAAAGAGATCCACAGTTATTTCCATTCAAAATTGGAGGGAAAGTGTTAATTTTATTGAAACAAAAATACTTAAACACTCACTAAAGTTATTAGTTACTGTGCTTTAAGAAGGAAAAATCAGTTATTGTCAGAAATAGCATTTTAAAAGAATACTTTATAATACAATAAGAAGACATATGGTATTTGTATGTACATTTTTAATAATTACATGTATACATATTATACATGTATATAGTAACGTGCCCCCCAAAAAAGATATAAGAAGTATTTTGTGTACATGTATGATGTGTTTGAAATTAATAAATTAAGCATAGAAAACATTCTTACTGGCTTTAAGTCTTAAGGGACCTTTCTGATCAAACATTTACTATCATTTGTCTTTTATGTTCAGTATGTTTTTTCATCTATAAAAATCTTCTTCACAAAAACAAATTGTCTATGTTTAGTCACATTAATATGCAAGCATTCTCAGGTAGTGCAGATTCAAATTTGTTCACAGTGGTTTTGTTGGAATATACAGGAAACAATCTTGAAATCTCAAAATTCAGCAGGACCATGATTAGTCTTATTGATCAGATTCAAATTTCTACAAATCATGGCTGGAGGGTTAATGTGGGGCCATAAACCATGACACTAGGTAGACTGACAGTAGGGGGTCAAATATTAACTTGGAATATATAGGGAAAAATCTTTAGTGCAGATTCAAGTTTGATCAAGTCATGGCCCATGGCCAGAAAGGGACTGGTATGTGTATTTTTAAAATTTTGCATTATAACATAATAAATATTTAGGATTAATCATTTAGGTCACCTCAACAAAGTTTTTAGAGCTTATGTAATATCCATAGTATCAGCATCCCAGGTTAAAGTTTTTGGATTAAATTTCTTTTCAAGTACTTCTATGCCTTATATTGATCAGGGAAGCATGGACAGTGCTTCTTGTATATTTCATTGTACCAATCAGGTTTCAGATGCTGCATTTTCAGCCAAAGATGTTGAAATCTCTGTAACATCAACTTATTTGTCAGTAGTTGTTGGGAGACATAAACACCATATGTAGGTGATAATGGAATATTACTACATAAATAAGGAAATGTGACCAAAAATACAGGATGATACATCCGAGGATGCAAACTACCAGGCTTGCTTTGTAAGCTGGATCTTACCTAAATTTTCAGGATGATTGATCAGGTCAAAGTTTTTGGAGCAGGTTTATTCTGAAGAACAGTGAAATCATAAATTTTAATTATTTTCAAGGTATGAAGAGAGCCACAAATTCATGTCCAACATGAAATGTGAAATTTCATACATATAATTACCCAACCTGTCTTCAAACATGCAATCAAATCCCCACAAACTAACATTTTTCCTTAAACCAGGAAAATTTGACCCCATGAAAGTATGTGATATTACAGTAACCATAAACCCTTTGTTGACCAGATTTACTTGGATGATACGTCTAAGGATGCACACTACCAGGCTTGCTTTAGATGCTGGATTTGACCTACATTTTCTGTTGCCCACATGGTGTAGTGGTTAGAGTGTTTGCTTTAGAGTAGCAGTGTAAGGAGTTGATCCTTATGTTGTCGGTTCAAATCCACTGCAGGACGTGTCCGAGACCAGTCCTTGGATGAGGTTCCATGTGGCAGTAGGTGCTGGCATGAAAAAGATCCCTCACTGCTCAATGGCCCCAAGTGCGAAGTATAGATCTAAATTTTCAGCCCTCCACTAACAAGTGGAAGCGCCTCCATATGAGTGAAAAATTCTCGAGAGAGACGTGTAACATAATAAGAAACAAATATACAAAAAAAACCCTACATTTTCTAGATGAGCGACCAGGTTAAAGTTTTTGGAGCAGATTTCATTCCAAAATAACTATAAGCCCTTTGCTGACCAACCTTGCATTGATGATACATTTATTGATGCACTACTGGACTTACTTTGGATGCTGGATCTGACCCCTATATTTTCCTGATGAGTGGTGAATGACCAAGTTTTGGAAGCAGGTCTTTTACCAAGAAACTATCAGGCATATTTGGACCAGACTTGCATGGAATGTACACTATTGGACTTGCTTCAGGTGCTGACCTACATTTTCTGGTGAGTGACCAGTTTAAAGATGGCTCATTCCAGTGTAACTGAAGTGTGATGTTCACCAAACTTGCATGGATTTTGCATATAGTGATGCACACTATTAGACTTCGGATGCTGGGTTTGACCTACATTTCCTGAATGAGTGACCAGGTTAAAGTGTTTGGAGCAGGTTGTAACTTCAAGCCTAACCTTCAAAAAATTACAAATCTTGATTGTTCTTTTTATCACTCAGCCTATTAAGTTAAACCTTCAGTGATAAACAGTGTAACATGTGCATTTGAGGTATCTACTTATTCCTATCTGTTTACAGTATCTGTCTACTTATGAAAGCTTCAATTGGATTGGTGTTTCTCAATGAAAGAAGGAAGCCCCCCCTCAAGAAAAGAATGAAGTTTTTCAGGGGTCCCATGGCAACTAGTTGACTCAGTAACTCAGGGCCCCTGATGTTGAGAGGATGACAATATTATAGAGGGAAAAATCTGCTGAAGAACAGCAGGGTCAAAGTGATTCAGGTGAGCATTGTGGCCTCTTGTTTTGTCCCCCCCCCCCTCTTCAACTGAAAATGCTACCTATGGGCTTGCATTGTATGGAAAGGAAGAAGGGGCATGAGTGAGCAGCATGGAACTTTAGGTAATGAAAACAAGAGGCCCATGGGTCACAATTCTCACCTGACCCACCCTGGTCTTGCTGTTTCTTCAAAAGTTTTTCCTACTCATTATTCTAATGTAGAATGTTGACCAGACCCCATATTGTGGCCCCAAAGGGTTTATGATTTAACTGAACTTCAATCGACACGAAATTAGGATATTTTAAAATCAATATCAATATGATTATCATTGCTATTCTGGAGAAATTTTTTTTTTAAAGAAATTTTCCTGTACACGTGCATTATGAACATTTTCTCCAATTTTAAGCCCATCTTATTTAAAAGTCCATTATTTAAAAGAAAAAAAATGAATCCATACAACTTAAGAATGTACACATGACAATCTGATTTGGCTCAGCTTCTTTTGAAAAGATTTGTTCCTAAATACACACCTGTTAAAATCTGTGAAATTTTATAGCCCCACCCTACCTCTGGGGATCCTTCAGTTTGTCGGATGAATGCCATGGTTTGAGAAAAAACAAGATGTGTTTGTGAAACACTGATGCCCCCATATAGCAACCTATAGTGAAGGTTAAACTTTCTCAGATGCAAATCAAATATGTTGGTACCCAAAGTAAGGTCTTATCCCGAGGAATATACCTGTGAAATATGAAAGTCCTAGCAGCAACCATTGAAAAGATATGGAAAAGGTAAAAGTTTTTTCAAAAGTAAGTCAATCAAGGTCAAATGGTCAAAATTAATGGTGCCCAAGGAAAGGCTTTCTAACAACAAATACACATGTAAAATATGAAAGCCCTTGTACCAACCGTTCTAAAGATATGGCTAAGGTTAAAGTTTTTCAAAGTAGGTCAAACTCCAAGGTCAAGGACAAAGGGTCAAAGTTGTTGGTATCCAAAGAAAGGTCTTATCACAAGGATTACACATGTGAAGTATGAAAGCCCTAGCACCAACTGTTAAAAAGTTATGGCCAAGGTTAAAGTTGGGTAAAATTTTCTAAAACTGGGTCAAACTCCAAGGTCAAGGTCAAATATGATGGTACCCAAAGAAAGTCTTGTAACAAGGAATACACATGTCAAATATGAAAGCTATAGCTCCAACCAATCAAAAGTTATTAGCAATGTTAAAGTTTTTGCGGACAATCAGACGTACGGACATGGCAAAATCTATATACCCCCGAATCTTACGGTGGCATAAAAATGAATCTCCACTTGAAGATAGCATTCAAACTGAAAAACTTAAATCCTCTTCACCCAAGAATGTTTTGTGAAATTGGTCTAGTGGTTCAGGAAAAGAAGTCGAATATATAAAAAGTTTACAGACTGGCGGACGCCTATCAAAAACTCCCTGGTATTTCAGCTCAGGTGAGCTTAAAAAAAAAGCTGATTCAGTGGTCTATTTAGAGTTTGAAATTTTCTTTGTAATGTACCTAAACGTGACTTTGAATAGTTATCGTTAAGTTTGACAGACTATCAAATAATCGAGAGCTAACTACTGCACGTAGTAGGTACATGTATATTCAGGTAAAGGTGCATTTAATCTCACCAGCAAGGTCATTTTTGTGGAAATGTCGTGCACCCGATTAAAGGGAATTTGTCGGAAATAGCAGGCCCGTAGGAAGCAATTTCAGTCTGAGGGGAACATCCATACATTTTCAGAGTTTCATTATTATTGGGGGCGCAAAAGCATATAGTAGCTATGTTTTCTATAATATTCTATATATCGACAAAATTATTGGTCCCCCCCCCCCCCCCCGGTTCCTACGGCCTTAGTACATAAATTAGAAAAAAATATAGGGACCATATAAAGGTTATATACATGTATTTGAACCACCGGACTTTTGTTATTATTGACCATTACATTTAATTAGTTGATTTTTTTTAACACTTAACAGTTTTGTACATTAATAAATGTATTATTTTATGTTCTTGAAAATTCTAGAAGAACGTAAGAATTAAGGTCTAAAACCCACTTACATTCTTTTGTTGGGGAATTCGTGTCAAAGATGTTAGAAAGATGAAACACTAGAGACATTTAGAGCCGTCCATTCAAGAATAACCAGGGAAGAAACAAGATGCTGAACTTTAACTGATCCCCATCTACAACATTAACCGACTTTCAAACTGTTGCCTAGTATTGGTCGAGTTCAACCACCTCGGGTCGTATTTCCCCGTGGTGTCTGTGACCTTATATTGCAATGTACAAGTTTTCAAACCTACTTTTATGTGGTTATGTGACCGATATTAGATTAGTTTAAGCATTTCACATGTATACCTTCTCCCCCCGCTTTTTTTTTCTCTCCAGCTGAACCACTGCATTAGTATATGCTATATTTTTCTGCTTTGAAGTATTAGGTGTTGCAGTAATCTTTTCAATTATTGCAATCTATATAAATATTTAACGTTATATTTGTTTACTCATGTGATGCTTTCTAGACATTCCTTACCTCTTATAATACTAAATCTATGACTGATAAATTAAATGTACTTCTGTGATCTGTACATTTGATACATTAAAAGTTTAAATCTAAAGTTTAAACTTACCTATAACTATCTATAGATAAGAATAAAACTTTAAACTTTTAATGTAACAAATATACTACATTATCTCTTATGTGCGATGAATTACATATCATATGTATATAGTACACATATGGGCTATAGTACAGCAAATATGCAGTTAATTTACATGTACTCTTATTTATTTAAGTAATATCTGTATTTAACCACATACATTCTTATAAGACACTGGACACAAATCACGTAAAAAATTGAGAAATTTAAAAATTATATATTTTTTCAGAAGAAAATTGCTACAACTGACTGGCATATTGTATGTAAAATATCATATATATAGGGTCATTCACCATCAGACATTCCTCTGGGTTTACAGAACTATATCGTTGTTAAATCAACAGAATAATTCACCGACTTTCTGATAAGATATACACACAAACTTGTAATTATTTACTTAGAAGATTTAACAAGTGATTTGAGGTAATGTTGCAACAAGTGATTTGAGGTAATGTTGCCTGTGCTATAAATGCACATTTTTTGAAGTTGTGGAAGCCCTACCCAAAATAATTTACCAAATCAAAATCTACCAAAAAAAAATGAAAACCTAAAGTAAATAGAGTCCCAATCATTTTATATTAAACTGTAAAGGATTTTCATCTACGGTACTAAAATTAAATAAGTGCTTCGAACTTTCTTTTGTGGCTGGTGTCTTAAGGAATCAGGTCAACCAGTTGCAGTAACTGAAAACGTGCACGTGTCCTGTTGCGTTTCCAACCCAGAGTTTGCCATCACGATCTAACCCTAACGAACACGGTCGTTCTATACCGCAATCAGTGTCAACTAAGAACTGAGAAAATTGTCCATTAGTGTCCAGCAAATGGACACGGTCATTATTCCAGTCCGCCACAATAATATTGCCGTACTGATCAACTTGGGTACCGAGGGGATAGAAAGGGTTTTCCAATTCGATGTTCCGTTCATTTTTTCCATTGTACGTACACTGTACTTTGCATGTATTGTCCATAATAACAAGCTGTCGTTTATTGTTTTTGCTGTAGTCTGAAAAACATAATTTGTCTTCGCTTATTAATCCTAGTCGATGAGGATCGTGGGGGGAAATAGTGATGTCGGAAATCAGTGTGCCGTCTGCAGCGAATTTGGCAATCAAATGTCGCCTGTTTCTTTCCACACCACAGACATATATTTCATTGCTTTCAGCTACAGCCATGCCACGTGGAACAAAGGACAAAGTGGCAAATTTTGTAGCATTTAGCTGCTCGTCAAGACGCCATATTGAGTTGCCATTGTAACTAGAGACTAAAACATTTCCATTTCGGGTTGACACTATGTGATCGATTGCAACATCCAGTGTCACCGATACTAATGCATCTCCATCCATATTGTAGAGAACCATCTCCTTGTTTCCCCATCCACAACAGATCCACGCTTCGTTTCCCGATATTGGAGCAATTGCATGGATATTTCCAGCGGTACCCTTGGATTTAAATTTAGCCCTTCTTTCCACACCGATTGTTGGAAAAGTGTCACGTCTATTCTTCCTAATAGGCGACGGGGGTGTGATGCTGAAATTCTGCACCGATCCAAACAAAGAATTCACAAATGCTTCATTGATAACTTCTCCACTTTTAAAGTACAAGCTAATGTGTTGAATTTCAGAGAGCTGCTGTAATCTTGCTAACCATTCTTTCCTATTCCCGTTCTGGAATTTACAAATGCTTTCATCTTTTACTTCGGGTACATTCTGATTTGATATATCGTTTTGCGAGGACAACCAAGAGATCCAAGTCTTTAGTTCCTCTTCATGGAATTCCATCTTTTTTAACTCACTGTCCAAAATCCTTTTTGTTTTTACAAGAAGGTTTTCTTTGACTTTATCAATGGCATCGTGTAAAAGTGCAGCTCTATTAATGATGTCCGCGGTTGTAACTCTTGCTGAGTCACATAATTTGGACTTTTGTGTGACTATTTCTTCTACACAATACTGCAGAACTGGTATGAAGTTTAAAAATTCCATGCTCTTCTAAGTATACTTGAAACTCTGGCGGTGGGTCACCTTGACGATATAAAAAAGTATAGCTCTCATTTAATAAATGCCTGTCGGAACTCTATCGATCTCCTGGGAGCTACAAAAGATACGAACAAAAAAATGTGGGTATAAAAAATTGGCAATGCGGTGTTGATGAATGCCTAAAATTACAACTTATATAATTGCCTTCATTTACTTCTCGGTTTCATAATAAGAATGTAAACATGCAGTGGCATATAACAGAGAAAATGCAGAATGTAAACAATGACAAGTGAAGGAAATGCATTATTTGAAGAAAAATATATCATAAATGATAAAGTTAATACTGACGCTTACTTGTTAGGTGCTCCTCTAGATCTGTCCTTACTGATGTAATGTCGGGCATTTAAAACTGGAACAAAAACGAAAGCATCAATGTATATATAGGTGAGTGAGGTGACCTACTTACTTAACACGAATTGGGTGTCCTCCAATATTTGATTAGTCTAAGTACTTTACAGTTTACACATATAGTTAAATGCCATTTACCTACACGTATATATACTAGAACTTACAAACAAGGAGTGTACAATTATACTTTGTTTGTTAAGAAAATATCCGTCACATCAGGTCACTGAAAATTTGGTGTTGACATTGTTTGTAAGATGTCATGCTAACATATTTAGATGACCTTTAGGTCGTTTTAAATATCAAGGGTTTTTGTGCGAAGTTATATATTATGTACCACAGAGCTCGAGATTTGCCCCCCCCCCCCCCATTTCTTATTTGGCCCTTTGTGAAATGTGGTGGTCAAACGATCAACATGTTTACAAAACAGGTATGCGCAATTAAAGGCAAGATAAGATATGTGTTGACCAATCTATGACCCATAGATATGCAGATTAATTTAATATTATACATATCAGCGTAAAGTTGATCCAGTCATGTGGTTATTTTATTCATGTCAGGCCTACTGCACTGTTGTCCTTAAAATATTTTAGAATAATGCATGTAGGCTAGCTGTATGAAATTAATTTATTATAACACCAAATTTTATTTAGAAATAAAAATCGTGGGATGACTAAGGACAGATTGTACAGACAGCTGTGGATACTGCTACTAGAAAACTCTAGACTGGGTGCAGGCTCGTAGGAAGCAATTTCACGGGGGGGGGGGGGCTCAACCATACATTTTTCAGTTGGGGGGGGGGCACTATCTATAGGTGACCACGCGAGTCTTGAAATACTGGAATTGTTTTTGTAAATAAAACCAAGGGTTTAGGATACAGAAGGTTCATAAAGAAAAAAAAATTATACATGCTGCTATCCTTAAACTGTGGGACCTACATGTACTTGTCTGCACTGAATTAAAATGACCTTGATGTACAACGAATTACATATATAACAAAAATAATGACAGACCTGGCCTTAGTAGTTGTTTATTAATGCTGCAGTATTATTTTGTTACATATTACCTTAAAAAATCTACACCTCATGCACTCCCATTCCCACCCATATTGATGAATGCGGTTGGCATATGACCCTTCCATTTGCTAAATTGCAAAAAAAAAAAAAGAACTTTTGATCTGGATTTTTTTTTTACCACATATTTATGGTTGGAATTATTAACTCAATCATTATTAAATCATTGTCATAATTTAAGCTTAGCAAAATTTTTCGTCACGTTTTATATTTTCAGAAATACATACAATATATATATATATATATATATATATATATATATATATATATATATATATATATATATATATATATATATATATATATATATATATATATATATAATTGTATATATATATTTTAAAACTTGAATGTAAAATATATCACACCATAATGGTTAATTTCACATAATATTGATATTGCAGCCAAAAAAATATGACTCTGCCATCAATTTGAGCTAGCATGAAAAGCCTATTCCAGCTTTTACATGGAAGCGAAGCCTCATTCCTTGGTTAATTTTATTAAGGCTAACCCCCCCTCCCCAATCTGCCATAAAAATGTCAACATGTTCATCGATTAAATAGGCCACATAATCAATGACAGAGCATGCTCACATAACATTGTAGTATTGCACCACTACATGGCTTGTAGATATATAAAGTTTAAATATCTGCATACGTTTACGTAGAGCTGGCTCAGTCAAGTGGTTACTTCGATATTACAAAATGTCATACTTACCTGTTCTTCTTAGAGCACTATTACAGACCGATGTAAACTTCCAGAACCACTATGTACCACTGACGCCATCCAGCCAATTTTTATTTGCATTTTTTTTTTTTTTTTTTTTTTTTTTTTTTTTATACATATTTTTCATAAGTTGATCGTTTTTTTCAACAGTTAATATGTCGTAAGTTCGGTTCCTATCAAAGCAACATAATTTCTTTTTTTTTTTTTTTAAATTCTTTTCTTATTAACATAGTAACAAGAGGCCCAAGGGTCTTAACGGTCACCTGAGTATAATACATGTACTGTAAAGGATCCATAGAAGTAAAAATAAATAAATAAATAAATAAATCAAAACAAACAGATAGATGAAGCTATAATACCCAAAAGCAAGAGAAATGCGATGATTAGGGATCAACAAAATAATTGTTACATTAAAAGTTTAAATCTAAAGTTTAAACTAGATAAGTTTAAACTTTAGATTCAAACTTTTAATGTAACAATTATTCTAACACTCAATAAGAAATCTTAAAATAGATCTATTTACTTGTCTGTGCTTGCTCCAATTTGTTACTATCACAGTATTATATACCGTAACAAGATGTGTTTGTGAAACACTGATGCCCCCGTATGGCAGCTTATGGCGAAGGTTAAAGTTTCTTCAAATGCAAGTCAAAATCCAGGTCAAAAGATAAAAAATGTTGATACCCAAAGAAAGGTCTTGTCTCGAGGAATACACCTGTGAAATTTGAAAGACCTAGATACAAGTGTTCAAAAGTTATGGCCAAGGTTAAAGTTTTTTAAATAAAAGTCAAACGTCAAGGTCAAGGTCAAAGTGGTCGATATCCAAAGGAAGATCTTGTCACAAGGATTACTTATGTGAAGTATGAAAGCCCTAGCACCAACCATTCAAAAATTATGGCCAAGGTTAAAGTTTTTCAAAAGTAGTTCAAACTCCTACGTCAAGGTCAAAGGGTCAAAGTGGTTGGTATGCAAAGAAGGTCTTGTCACAAGGATTACACATGTGAAGTATGGAAGCCCTAGCATCAACCATTCAAAAGTTATGGCCAAGGTTAAAGTTTTTCAAAAGTAGGTCAAACTCCTAGGTCAAGGTCAAAGGGTCAAAGTGGTGGTTGGTATCCAAAGGAAGGTCTTGTCACAAGGATTACATATGTGAAGTATGAAAGCCCTAGCTCCAACCATTCAAAAGTTATGGCCAAGGTTAAAGTTTTTCAAAAGTAGGTCAAACTCCTAAGTCAAGGTCAAAGGGTCAAAGTAATTGATATCCAGAGGAAGGTCTTGTCACAAGGAATACACATGTGAAGCTTGAAACCCTAAGCACCAACTGTTCAAAAGTTATGGCCAAGCTTAAAGTTTTTCAAAAGTAGGTCAAACGCCAAGGTCAAGGTCAAAAGGTCAAAGTTGTTGGTATCCAAAGGAAGGTCTTGTCACAAGGAATACACATGTGAAGTTTGAAACCCCAAACACCAACTGTTCAGAAGTTATGGCCAAGGTTAAAGTTTTTCAAAAGTAGGTCAAACGCCAAGGTCATGGTCAAAAGGTCAAAGTTGTTGGTATCCAAAGGAAGGCCTTGTCACAAAGAATACACATGTGAAGTTTGAAACCCCAAGCACCAACTGTTCAGAAGTTATGGCCAAGGTTAAAGTTTAATAAAATTTTGCAAAAGTGGGTCAAACTCCAAGGTCAAGGTCAAATATGATAGTACCCAAAGAAAGGTCATGCCACAAGGAATACTCATGTGAAATATGGAAGTCATAGCTCCAACCAATCAAAAGTTATGGGCAAGGTTAAAGTTGACAACAGACAGACAGACAAACGGACAAACAGATAAACAGACAAACAGACAGACAGGACAAAAACAATATACCCCTGGGATCTTTCGATCTGGGGGCATAAAAATTCATGTACATGTGTAACTCTCTTATTCAATTGACCTTTCAATTACATTACTTACAGTGATTAATTATCATACCAAGCGAATAGAAAAGGAGAAAGACCTCTCTCATTAGAATACAAATTAATAGAGTCCTGCCCAGCACCGAATCACTTGTCAAGTGGTCCAGAATTTCAAAAATCTGATAAAAATTTAAAAATATCCGTAATTATTACAACTTCGTACTCTGTTTGCTCCTGAATGCTCTGGAGCAGAGAAGAATGCATTTTCAATATAGATTCAACACAGTCCCACCCTAACACTAGAACTAGAAAAATTAAGACTGCTAAAGAATATCATTTATCATATAAAGTGTGAAAATCAAATAGAAATATGATTCTTTAATTCTCAATTAAAGGTTAAATGAATAATAAGAAATACTTCTGCATTTTTCTTCATACATGACATGTACTTGATTAATTCAACAATCCCTCAGATTAGAAACTAGAAAGAAATTTCAGTATGGCTTTACTGCTCTAATTATCAGTCTGCAGCTTTATTTGTAGCACATTAAACGTCCCTTTTCTTAATGCAGAGTATTTATTGATACACTGATTTCTATTTCTTTACATTTTTTTTCAGTACCCCCCCCCCCTTCAGATGAACATTCTTTACAATCTCCGGCCGTCAAAAGGACATATTATCGTTAAAATGACAACTTCAGGGACATATCCAGGAATCAAAGTTAGAGGGGGCAGATTTTGCAGTGCAAAAATGAAGTGTTGTAAGAGGACATCTTCACTGCATTTATTTCTTGTCGTCATGCTTATACTGGTGAAAATTAATAAAATTACGCTTATTTCAAGGTGGGATGCTAAACCAATATGGTTTCAGCACGGAAAGATTGATATTTGCTATTACTAATTTAATAAACTTTTTTTTATATTTCTTCAAAGAATATGTAAAAATTGTTTTATTTACAAATAAAATGCTTTTGAGTTCAAAACTGCTGTTGAAAATCAAGGAAAGTCAGATAGGCATTTTTTTTTTAAATTTAAATAAAAAAATATTTATTTATTTATAAAACACGTTATTTGTAAATAGTTTTTTACAGTTATACAGTTAAACATTTTTTAAAAAATACAAAAAATCATAAAAAATTATGAAATGCTAATATCAATCTTTCCGTGTTGAAACCAAATTACAAAAAGATATGTCTTAAAGATTTATTAAATAAAATTTTGGTGTAGCATTCTTCCTTGAGGTCTCTGAAAAGTGAAAACAAAGCCCCAGAAGTTCCACCTCTCAAGAAAATAGAAAGGAAACCTTTCATTTACAATCCTTTACCTGATATTAAATCATTTCTTTTCAAAGAAGGAACCATGATTCAATCTTAGGGGGCGCACCCATTGCCCCCCCCCCCCCCCACTTCCTAAAATCAATGAACTTGAGGATTGTTTATATATATATATATATATATATATATATATATATATATATATATATATATATATATATATATATATATATATATAGAGCAATGAAAAGATTACAAAGTCATTAAAAAAACAAGGAAATGGAAAAACAGCAAGTACAAAAACTAGCACTACAACTAAATTACTAAACTTTTATAATTTATACATGTATATATTAATTTACAATTTTACATCTTAAAAACCAGGTGATATGAATTATTGTACGGTGTGTTTTGATGTAGTATATAAAATTATAAAGGTATGATTTTTCATGAAATTGAATTTAAAAAAAACAACACTGTAGCTAGTACACAATCCAGTAAAAAGTTACTTTGACATCAAATCATGCTCGACTATTCTTAAGTAAGAGCATGTCTTTCAGTTTAATATATGTTGAAAGTAAAGAATTGCAGGAATGCTTATAAACATTTAATTGGCTATAGGTTTTCGACATTCTCAAAGAGCATGTACTAAAAATATTTAGAATTTTGAAATTTTATATGGCTGTTTTGTGATATTACATGTATATCACATTAAATACATTCTACATTACATTGCATTCTATTTCTTATTGCATTCCTGAGGAAAATGATGCTTATGTTCTTTTGAGTATCATTCATTTGAACAGGGCATTTTCGTAAGATATTGATCCATCCTCGTTTGTTGAGATCATAGACGAGTAAAAGAAGGAATCATTCGGACTGGACACCTGTCAAAATAAAGCAAACACGAAGCATCACAATAAGAAAACAACAAGTATTCGTGATGTAAAGTTGCTTTTGATACTTCATCTATTTTTAAAGATTAAAAAATGGGCATTGATACCCTGTATTACTAAAACTTTGCTATAGTAAAGGAAAAAAAACAGTATTATTAAAACCTTAATAGTACACAAAAATATGACGTTACTAACAGCTCAATTTATAATAAAAGAAAATACTGCTAAAACCTGAATTCAGATTAAAAAATGTATGAGAAAAAGAGTTATTAAAATTTTGATTTATAGTTTTAAATAATAAAAAAAGTGACAACATTACTAAAACGTTAATTTCTATTTGAAAAATATAACAATATAACTTTATCCTTCAATATTATATTTTTTAGGGGAAAAAAATGACAATATTGCTAAAACCCGAATTTCTAAAATGTGGTTTATTTACATCAAATTTCGGTTTTAAACAATATCAAATACTTAATACCTGTAATTCTCTAACAATCTGATTGATAGCTGCCAGTAAATATTCACACTGACATGTTTCTATAACAGTAGTTTCCAGTTCTTCATTTGGATTTAAATATAGTAGAATAATTCTGGACAGTTTATTATGGATTAACCATTTTTTCAGACGTTTCCATTCCAGCACTGCTTGGCATTTATCTGAAAAGAACAAATATTTAGATGTTTCATTTCAAGACTTGAACAGTTCCTTTTCACAATTCTGTTCAACTTAAGCTGATCCCCATTTTTGACCATTCATCCCAAAAATGACTTGGGTGTCTGGATAAGATGAGTTTAGCAGGAATATATATTCCGGTACAGTAAGTCAGGAAGATTATGAGTTCCTGTCATTCACTGACCAGGGCCCTGTGTTTTACAAAAGAACTTAAGACTAAGACCAAAATTTTAATTTTTTGCAATTTACTTTCTTCTTACATTAATTTAAAAATGTCATTTATCATTTTTCACAAGAGTTTAAAAGATATTTTTATGCACGTAATTCTGAACAGAATTATTATTTTTGCAAGATTTTAAATTAAGCTACAGTTTTTTTGGTCTTCGTCTTAATTTCATTTGTAAAACAGGACCCTGGGACGTTCTATTCTACTTCACACTCTCATACAAAGACTTCTTCCACTTTCATTCATGCTACCTTTGTGTATTCTTATACCATCCAGTGAAACTCTAATGGCACCTTTATTGAAGACCTGTGTAAAAAATATAGAGATCGTGAAAACAGTTTTTAAGGAGTTGGGTACTTCTATACATTGTGGAGACATCATGGTATTGGGAACAACTTCAAAGACAGTTATGGTCAATTTACAATGCAGTATTTTTATCAATTTTCAGAAATATTGGATGTACATGTATTATTGAAAATAAAATTGTCCTGCCAATTTTATTTAAAGAATGCAAGTTAGTGTTTAAAATTGATTTATTTCAAATATTATTATATACAAGTATATTACCTGAGGAGAATTTCCGTTCTTTTCGTTATCTGTTATCTTACAATCTCTAATTAAAACAGAAAAGTAGTCTTCCAAAGTGTGAGCAAGAAGGACATATTTTTCTTTTAATGTAAAACCGGGATCTTCATACTCTGAAAAGCGAAGCGAATTTTCTGGTTTCAACACAACTGGTAAAAAGAAAACTGCTACTCAGTCTCTTATTATTAAAAAAATTCTTGCGTGTACACATTCCATCTTTAGCAAAAATAAAATGCCTATAAGTATTTTTCAGACATGTCAACTCTTCATTTGAATTTTACAAAAAGGAGTCAGATGGCAAATACATTTAACCACGTAAGGTTTCATCCAAGTTAGAAATAGACATGTGTCAAGGCGTATCATATAATAACCAAAGGATTCATAAGCCTTGAGCAATAGAGTAACTACACCGTCATTGTGGCATAGCTGAGCCCCAAGAACCATGACACACCACGAATGCTAGGAACTGATATTCGTCAGTTTATAGCCTCCCTCTGAGTAAACAACACAATAGACATATGATTGATTATATGTTGTTTTAAGTCCCATTCGAGAATTTTTCACTTATATAGAAACGTCATCATATACCGTAGAAAGGCTTCTTTAGATTTTACTTGGCATTCAGGGTCATTTAGCAGTGAGGGATCTTTATCGTGCCAACGCCTGCCGTGACAAGGGGGCCTTAGTTTTTTAAGGTCTCATCTGAAAGATCTGCAACCTTCACTGCAAAGTGTCGAGCGCTTGACCAAAAGACATTTGAAATGAAATTAACAAAGGAATGTTCCCTATATGTATGTAAACCATTAATCCTTCATTATAATGTATACCCCTGCCATACTTGCAAGTCAATATCTTGAATTATAAATTTGACTTTGTAAGAACAATTGCTTTGTAAGATCCAAAGCAATTAAGCCTGTTAGTGAGCATCCCTAACTGCATCATCCATGCAAGTATTGTAAACATAAGGCTTATAGTTGCTTGGGAATGGACTAACTCCTTAAACTTTAACCTGTTCAATCATATGGAAAGTGTAGGTGAAATCCAGCATCCGAAGCATATCTGATACGTGTATCCCTACATGCATCATCCATGCAAGTTTGGTCTCCATAGGATTAATAATTACATATAATTGGGAATAGACTTGTTCTAAAACTGAAAAAAACTCACAAAATAGCAGAGTTAATGGTATCCTGGGAAAGTTTAAACGTTTGACCAGTGAGATGAGGGTCTTAATGGAGTTAAAGATTAAAACAATAAAAGTCTTAAATCATTAAGAATTCAGCATAGGAAAGCATAAAAATAAACTGCTGTTTATTTTAAACGTTTGCACTTAAACATTACTAACCTTAACCATTACTGCATGTAACTTTAGACGCCGAAACCAACGCCGGGGGAATAGCATAAGCGTATAAGCTCATTTCGACCTAGTCGAGGTGAGCTAAAACAATTTTTTATTTGAAACTTTGCCTCCTTTTGTGGTTTTTGTGGTTTTACCCTTGTTGTATAAAACACTTATTTCAGGGTATCTTCTTCAAAATTTGTGGATATTTTTCTCGTGAGTTTGCTTCATGTTTCTTATGATAAAGAAAAAATAAATTGTTGAGAAGAATTAGAGCAAAGAAATGATATTTAGCATGCATGTAAGAATATATCTATGATATCGATTTACATTTTCTTTAATGGGTTTAATGGAACTTTTAGTAGGCCTACAATCGTGTCACTTCGAACAGTCAACCAGTGACGCATGCAGTATACATTTCTTAGAGTAGGTGTTAGCATTGAAAGAATAAGAAGCTGGACGAACAAGCCAAGAAAAATGCCTCTTGTTCATTGTTTGTTTAACGTCTGTTTCGAGAATTTTTTACTCATATTGAGACGCCACCACTTGCCGGTGGAGGGCTGCAAATTTTGGACCTATACTCGGCACTCGGGGCCATTGAGCAGTGAGGAATCTTTTTCGTGCCAGCACGTACTGCGACACAGCATCTCGGTTTATACAATCTCCACGTCCTGCAGTGTGATAAGAACCCGCGGCGTAAGGATCAACACCTTACTCCGCGACTTTAGAGCAAACGCTCTAACCACTGCGCCATGCGGGCGATAAAAACCCTATTGTTCGACAAATAAGAAAGTGAAAAATTAAATCTCAAATATAACAGAATTTTCTTCAGTATTTCACTTCACATTAATTTATAATTTATGTAAATCTCCAAAATTTCACACGATCTCACAAGTGTCAAAATTATTCGTCTACCTGTAATGAGCTGTGCAGTGCAGTTTAGTGGATCCGGGTGATTTTATCGCTTGGGTTAAAAAAAAAAAAAAACAAAAACAGAACAAAATATACCTTACAATAATTTTTGCCGAAAAAATTTTCTGCAGCAAAGTTTGTCATAATTTTAATGTCTTTCAATTAATAAAACTTTGCTCTAAATACTTAGTTTACAAATTCAATTGATTTTTATACATTTGAAGCTATAGGCATTTTGCACGCCTTTTTCGCCCATCTTCTTTACAAATAGGCCTCATTTCATTAGGTTCATATCATATCTTGTTGGTTAAGATTTAAGAACCTTTTAAAATATGCAGTCTAATCTACAAAGTTGTAAAATTGGCCTTTTGTAGAAAGTATCTGAAATATTACCTTCTAATTTTTCCAGCTGTTCCTGGCTTACTGTCATTTCTCCTATATTGGTGTAAAAGATACAATTAAAGACACCATGTTTGAAAAACAATCCTTTAATGGAAAGGACATATTCAAAATAATGTTCACATTAAGTTTTTTTTTACCCTGTAGTACCGTCTTAATTCTTGTATTCTAGGTTTTCAATGTATCGATATAATTTTCGTATATATCAATACATTCTTCCGGGTAATTATTCTTTTAAAAATGCATGTTTATTGATTTTACTTCTCATCATTTCAGATTATTAATTTCAACAATACACATGTACTTACCACTAGAAATTGCCGATTTTGCTTCTAAGTACACCAAATGACATGCAACTGGGTCATCTTTAATCAGCTGAGTTTCTATCTCTTTATTAAAGCACCATTTTCTGAGGCAAAGTTCTGTGAAAAAGTGGAAATCTGTTTATTTTTTTTTAAATCAATGTTTTAAGTGATTATATTACCAAGTCTTATGTCATCTGTTAAAATCTTAATAAAAAATCAACAACGATCAATGCTAATCAATTCGCTTTAAAAAAAAAAAAGAAAGTTGTTTCGTTGTCCCCGTCTTTACAACATACAGAGCTGAATACATATGAACCTCGATTGAATACAATATTATAAACTTGTTTTCTTGATTTTAAAAGATTTCCCCTTCAAAAACCCCCAAAGTAAAACACCAAAAACCTATTAAGACGCTGTCTTCATCCAATGATTTGCATCAGAATGATGGCGTATTACTGAGTATTTGGAATAATTTGGTTAATAGTTTACGATTTTTAATAAAGAATGTGATTTTATCAAAGTTTCTCTACAACATAGATGAAATTTTGGACTCCTAAACAAACTCAGTTCTATAGGATGTTTCATATTAATTTATTTAACAAAACATAGACACTTCCCTTTCCGATTTCTGGTAATTTCGGGGAGACACCCCCCCCCCCCTTGAGTGATTTTGAGGACTTAGGAAAGCAGATTGATAAAAAAATATGAATTAGTCCTCTATATGTGTCTCATTTTGAACAATATATCGGTACTCGGTAGCGGCACTGGTTTGGTGTTTAAAAGGAACGTAATATTGGGGCGTAGAGGGCTTGTCCCCTTTTTTTCAACATAGCCTTTTTCACTGAAAAGACGACCCCCCCCCCTTTTGTTCCAGTACAGTCAAATCGTCCCGTGGCCCATGGTAATGTATTCATTAAATGTGTTTGTGGAAAAGCTTTGTTTTAAACCTACGGTAACCCCCCACCCCCACCACCACCACCACAATAGGATTTTCGACTTTTGGACAATTTACCCTTTTTGGGCTTGTCAAAGATTTTTCAATTGTCATTTTTCCCTCCCCCACCCCCCACCCCCTTTCGCTTTCAAAAACGATAATATGTATCTGATTCAACATTACCAGTTGTTGTTGACGATATGCGGGACTCTGGTTTTAATCTTTTGATAGGTGCGTTCTTTCCACAAAATAAGGAAAACCAAATCAAACTCGTCTTCTGTAAACCTGTAAATTATAAAGCTACACCAGGTGCGTTACTTACAGTTTATTAATGTTCTTAATTTCTACATAAATATGTAACGTATACAAATTGAAATTGTTATGCAATTCTTAATGTTTTTCACTTTTTTAAAAAAAAATATATATATATATATATATATATATATATATATATATATATATATATATATATATATATATATATATATATATATATATATATATTAACCAATGGAATATATTTTACATATTCTGTCATGACGTAGATCTACCTGAAATGCTGATTAGATAGCGATCGTAACAAGTCTGATATAGAAGTAATGTCAGGTTAGGGTATTCAATCACAGGCACTTGACGTTATATATTTTTCTTATTAAAAAAAATATAAGCCCGGCCATACATAATAATTAAATCACTGTGTTTTTTTAGGTTTGGGATTATATCTACATGTATATATTTTTTTTCAATAAGAAAAATATGTATCGTAATACATAAAATATGTCAAGTGCCTGTGTATTCAATGTATTATGGCTTTATAACAATTTTCACAAGACAGTTAACTAAGTATCATTTTCAGGACTAGATGATAAAAACTTTCGACTCAAACTCATCAAATCTGCAACAAACTAATAGGAGTGATAAGAATTTTGCTATTGTGTAAAACAATTAAAAAGATTTTTTTTTTTCAAAATCTATTGATAACAGGGAGAATAAAAAAAATCATTATATCAGTTAAATCTATGAAGACAAATATAGGTCATCTTGCAAAATATTTAGCAATTTAACCCCCCCCCCATTTTTCAAGAAGGGTATAGAACAATTAATTACTAGTTATAACCATTAATAGTTGCTGATAATGAAAAACAAAACCTGTCAAAGCGCAGGAGAAATCCGATGTATAAACCATACGGGTTAAGACTTTTTCTCTCCCAAGCCCCTTCTTAAACCAAACGTCATATTTTTGAAGTTAGTATGTTTGCAGACATTTTTTATTATTAAGGACATACGCAACGTAGTTTGAACTTTATTGCCTTTTTTCCCTGAAGTTGAAGAGTTCTAATACTTAAAGGAATTGTGTGCTACATTTGTATGTCTATATATATTGTTGTACACTTCTTCTAAAACAATTTGGATAAACAAAACATCTAGAATATGTGTTTAGTAATTTTTGTGTATTTTTCTTTGAATTATACAAGAATTTTCATCAACTGATATCTTTTCAAAACCCCTGGTAATGCATGCTGATTTTTTGTCGATGAACATCTGATGGCACTATAATCTTAAATTGAAAATATCTTGAAAAATTATCAGTAGGTAAGGTACGTTGCGTATGTCCTTAAGTATTAAAATACCAAACTGTTTGTTCTAACCAAATTATCTATAAATTTAGAGTAAAATATAAAACAGTATATCGTAAGTATCGTATTGTAACAGTATCAGTATCGTAAGAGCGGTCTAGCTGTGAAAAGTATGTACACTCTCTGTTTACCTAATATGAAATTTTAATCCATTTACTCAAAGAAATCAAACAAAGGTTAATAAAGATTAGGGTATGATTCGATACAAACCACAATGTGCATGCTATTGGATTTAAATGATTGATCGTGTCGATAAATTAGCTAGTTTAAAAGCGTTACCCAAAGAGAGACAGACTTTGGTGTGAATGTCAGTCACAGACATCTCATTTTCTCCCACAACTGGCACTGTAACCTATAGAAATACAACTAGCACTTTTAAAACCTATAAAAATACACGCCAAGGATGTGTAAACCTTTCTTTTTCTTTCTCATTTTCATTGATGGATATCAATATAATATCACAAGTATAGTAAAGAAGTAAAGTATAATAAGGAAGTCTTCTAACGGCACAAAATTTGATATACATGTATATGTATATATGTTTGTCAAGGCCAAATAACTCAGAAATATATATATATAAGAGCACCTGTTTAAAGTTTATAGGGCCTATAAAGGTGGAAAATGTCCCCCTTCGTGTATATTTTTGAAGTACGTGAAAATTTTCTACAAGCTCCGTAAATCAATAAACAAATATATCCATTTTACTTTGCTAAAATAATTTAACGTTACAGTCTGAAAATATGAACAATTTTAAAATACATTGGTAAATAATAAATATTACGTTTTACGTAGATATGAAGCCCGCGTGGCGCAGTGGTTAGAGCGTTCGCTCTAAAGTCGCGGACACAGGTACTTGTGGACAGGACCCCCCCCCCCCCCTCCCCCAGCAATTCAACCCCGAGGTTTGTTGGACACTTGTATGCCACTCCGGTTTGTTTACGTTATACCCCCACTAGTCTTTCTGGGTTTAAAAACATGTATTTATTTTATTTTAACCTAAAATGTCGGTTAACACTGTCTCTACATATATTTCTGACTTAGTTCATGTTATCGGATTGACTCTGCATCTCGTAAGAATCCCACAATTAATCCTTAAACAGCATTGTAGTCAGCGCGTTGAAAATTCCTTAGGTAAACGCAACGGAAGTACACCAAGAATGTATCACTTATTACGATAACGTCCGAGAGAGTTTTGGCCTGACGTAATAATATAGTGGGGTATTCTTGTGTGGAACGATTATTTTGGGGTTTTTACGATTTTTTCGTATGGTACACATGATGAATAAGTGTAATAAATATAATTTGTGGAAAAAATGTCCAACAAACCTCGGGGTTGAATTGCTGGGGGGGGGGGGGGGGAGTCCTGTCCACAAGTACCTGTGGTCGCGGAGTAAGGAGTTGATCCTTACGTAGCGGGTTCGAATCTCACTGTGGGATGTGGAGACCTTTCTTTCGGATGAGACCGTATAAACCGAGGTCCCGTGTCGCAGTAGGTGCTGGCACGTAAAAGATCCCTCATTGCTCAATGACCCTAAGTGCCGAGTAAAGGTCAAAATTTGCAGCTCTCCACCGACAAGTGGCGGCGTCTCCATAATGAGTGAAAATTTTTCGAGAGGGACGTTAAACAATAAACAAACAAACGAACAAACGTAGATATAAAAATATTGCGTATTTGCCTCGGATCATACCTGAACTTCCTTTCCATCAACTGTAATCACTTTCACTTTAATTAAGTGTTGTAATTCCACATCTTTGCTCATTATTACATGCTCTGCATCTCATTTTTTCGTGAAATAAACTATTTTTAAAAAAAATTGTCGGCTTCTCTTGTTTACATTTCCTATCATAAACAAACAGGGTACACCGAGCCCGACGAATGAAAGTCCGGAAAATAAAAGACCAAGTCGATTTGGTTTTTATGTTTATCCCTACCAGAGAAAATTCGGAAATCGAAATTGAGTCTCTTTGAGCAGACTAACGTGGTCCCGGCAGCCGAACAGGGATGTTGTCTGATTGTTTGTTGATTGTATTCATTTCAATATGTACAGCTCTTCTTGGAGAGGGTAAGTTGAAAATATATGTTAGAGATGAAGGTTCGAATTCCTCGTCTTTTTGTTAAAGCATGTAAAGATTCAGATGATATAATAGAAATTCGTGTGATTATTGTAAAGGTAACTCACTGTGAAAAGACTGATATCTCCTGGTATACCGCTGATTCAAGCTAGTATATAATTAAATCATGTGGAATGGAGGATAGAACTGTAAAAAAAAAATAAATAAGTAAATAAATAAGGGGGTGAGATACTGGCAAGTTGCATTGTTGAGGCTATAGTAATGCATTTCAAACCAAGTAAATATTATTTTCCTTCTTAGGATTGACATGGCTCCTAGTTTACCGCACAGAAAAGTACAAAAAATTGAAGGCAGAAGTTGAAAAACAGAGCAAAAAATGTGAGTTCTAATATAACACATTATATTTATCTTGTCCATTTAATCAGGGACCTATTTAATTTAAAAAAAAAACATACAGATCTGTGCCAAAAGTGAAGATAATTTCATTTTTTTCTCTATATATTTTATTGAAAACCACATATAGTTAAATCGCTGGCAAATGGTCAATTTTTGTCCAATTTCATTATTTATTTCAGTACTTAAACCAGAAAATGTGTAGTTATCTTTTTCTAAAAGATCATTCCATATTTAGTTTTTAGAAAAAGATAGTTCATCGTTTACATCAGTTCAAAAATTCAAGATCAATGTTGACTTTATAATTCATTGTGTGTATATGACTTAAATTTTCATGTCACACTAAAATTACAATATTTTTTAAATATCAATGCTATCAGATAAAAACTATTGTTTTTATCAAAATTTAAACAACTTCTTGGATTATCAAGAAATTTGTGGTAAAATCTGTCAAGAAATGTTGTCATTCCAGTGATTTTACAAAATGTTGTTTTCAATGAAATATATAGAGAAAAAATAAAATTATCTTCACTTTTGGCACACATTCTGTACATTATCACTGAGCGCACATACATGTATCTGTTGTTCTTATCAAACTTTATTGATTTTTTAGTGGAAAAGAAAAAAGAAGGTGGAGAATCCTCTGATAGAAGTCAGAAGAAGAAACTAGGTAACAACATCTATAAACCTGTAAAATTCTATGCAGGAATGAAAGCTAGGTAATAACATCTATAAACCTGTAAAATTCTAGGCAGGAATGAAAGCTAGGTAACAACATCTATAAACGTATAAAATTCTAGACAAGAATGAATACAAAGCTAGGTATTAAACAACATCTATAAACCTATAAAATTTTAGGCAGGAATGAAAGCTAGGTAACAAAATCTATAAACCTGTAAAATTTTAGGCAGGAATGAAAGCTAGGTAACAACATCTATAAACCTGTAAAATTCTAGGCAGGAATGAAAGCTAGGTAACAACATCTATAAATCTGTAAAATTCTAGGCTGGAATGAAAGCTAGGTAACAAGATCTTTAAACCTGTAAAATTTTAGGCAGGAATGAAAGCTAGGTAACAACATCTATAAACCTGTAAAATTTTAGGCAGGAATGAAAGCTAGGTAACAACATCTATAAACCTGTAAAATTCTAGACAGGAATGAAAGCTAAGTAACAACAACTATAAACCTGTAAAAGTCTAGGCATGAAAGCTAGGTAACAACATCTATAAACCTGTAAAATTCTAGGTATGAATATCACTTAATAAAATGAATATTCTTCTTTGACAATTAGAATGAAAATCTCTGAAATAAATCCCAGTTAGTGAAATGCAACCAAAGTCAAAGTCCAAATACATGCATTTTATAGATACACTACAAAACTGCATATTTAAGAAAATGTGATGTTCTTGTATGCCTTTGTGCTACTTTTAATCTTTAATCATGACACATGATTACTTTGCTTCCTTCAAAGAATTTTTATTACAATATACACTTGCAATGGCAACTTGTTGTTTGTCAAATAAACACAGAATACTGAATCACTTTTAATTTTGTTTTACATTGAATTTTTAAAGGAATTATAGATTTTTAAATCAAATGAAATAATCCCTGACTCTGCTTAATAAGTTTTAAAATACAGTCAAACCTCGTTATCTCAACTCAATGGGACCGAGAAAAAACTTTGAGATATCCAAGGATTCAAGATATCCAGGGTAATATACTTAAAGAATATGGGGTTGGGACTTCCAAATCACTTCAACATATCCATGGTGTTCGAGATATCAGTGTTCTAGATACCAAAGTTCAACTGTATTAATTACTTACTGTTGATGTTTCAGAACGCCAGGAAGAAAGACTGAAAAATCACAACAGAGACTTGTCCTTTGTAAGTCTTCATTTTCATATAGATTTTGGGTTTGGTAATATATTTATTATTAGAATCTCTGTACCAGGATGTAGAAATGAATGTTCATTATTATTTTTTTTTTACAGGTTAAGATGAAGTCGATGTTTGCCATAGGATTTGCATTCACAGCACTACTCAGCATGTTTAACTCAATGTAAAATAAGATAATTCAAACTCAGAATTAGGAGAAAAAATTCAATTTTTCTCTGATTGACAATTAAAGCAAGTAACTTGTTGCATAAAAAAAGCAACAATGTATTTCAATGATTCTTTTCCATACTTAGATAGAGGCATTCATGTAAAACGTGCATTACTAAAAGCATTTGATTCTAATATTTATATTAAACATAGAGAAAAGAGGATTTTAATGTTATACCCAAGATCTTGAAATATGTTGATATTTCTGATTTTCCTACAGATTTGATGGCCGGGTTGTAGCCAAGATGCCTTTTGTTCCCATCAGTCTACTGCAAGGAATCTCCCATAGAAACCTAGGAGGAGACGATTACTCAGAGTGTTCATTCATATTTCTCTACATCTTGTGCACCATGTCAATCAGACAGGTAGGTCTTGCAAATGTTATTTTATTTTATTTATTTATTTGTTTGTTG
Organism: Saccostrea echinata; assembly: GCF_033153115.1. NCBI lineage: Eukaryota > Metazoa > Mollusca > Bivalvia > Ostreida > Ostreidae > Saccostrea > Saccostrea echinata. The sequence continues at coordinate 15,500,728 of NW_026889779.1, forward strand.
TTTTTTTTTGTTTTTTTTTTGCAAAAGGAGGAAACTTCTTTTTTTTTAGTTACAGGTACGTGTAATCTGATTAAAATCAGATCTTTGTCATGCTCCGAAATTCTGATAGTCGCTGTACAAGGATCTTTTTGTACAGGATGAATTCCAAAAGTAATTGATAAATCTATTTGGAAAAAAATGCTCTTTGTGTCTTTATTTTCCAAAATTAAAACCAGAGAATCATATACTGATAAAAGTTTGGTTTTTTTTTTTAAAAGGGAGGAAAATGTTGCACTCCTGACATTATTGGGTATGCACAGATACTAGACTCTCATTAATGCTGCATGTGATTTATATAACATTTTTAAGTTTTAAATTATACATCAATTATTGTTTTACACTTTGAAAATTCTATTTTGATTTAATTACACGTATCTTTCTGATTTCTAAAATCGATATTTTGGCAACACTACATTTTTTTCTGTTGCACTCCTGACATGGTAGAACATTTTTTTTCAGCATCAGCCATGACCACAACTTGGTCAAACAAAAGTTGCTACAGTCTACATTTAAAGCTCAATGCTTTGAATATTAACAGGAAAATCTTTATTTTCAATATAAACCATTGTTATGCATTTCACAGACCTTCAAAACATATTGAATTTCACAAAATGTCACTAAAAGGTGTTGCACTCCTGACATTTTAAGCATCATTTTTCATGAATTGAGATATCAATGAGGTATTTAGCAGATATTTAGACACTATCTAAGGACAAATGCTGAGACATAGAAATTTATTCCCATTTCCTGTATTTTTAGTGCAGGTTGAAAAATATTTGTTTGGTCATTTTTTTTTAATTCACCCTACAGCGACTATCAACATTTGGTGGCATAACAAAGATATGATTTTAATCAGATTGAATTACAGGGTGCTAAAGATTGTGTACAGAAAATCATAAGAAGCATCATTCTACAATTTTCAGTATTTATGAAAAAAAAATTAAGATCCTACCTTATATTTTCTTTAAAGTGTGAATAATCAAAACTCTGAACTTCTTTTATTTAAATTTCTTATATGTGCAGAATGTCCAGAAGATCCTAGGACTGGCCCCGTCCAGAGCAGCAAGTAAACAAGGAGGGGGGCTGTTTGCTACTCCAGGTCAACTGAACACAAGATAAAATAGTGTGATCATTGCAATATAAACTTTGAAAAAAATATAGTAAAATCATTCAGTCTGATATTTGTTCCATTCACTAAATAAATGCAACAGCTAATCCTGTACTCTTGACAGAGACATGGTACAATGTGGTTTGTGCATTTTTTTTAATTTAAATTGATAAAGAAATGCAGTATGTATTTCAATAAAAGGAAATGAAAGATACTTTCCTTTACTGTTATATGTTCTACAAATCAGGAAAGGAGAGTAATCTGTTTTAGTAAGGACCTACATGTATATACTAACATAATATATTCCATGTACATAGAAATAGGGATGTCAATTTTATTCGGACAGCTTAGTCGAATAGTCAGAGGCTTTAGTCGAACGATGGTCGACTACTCGTTGTAATTAAAATAAATTTTCATGTCATTTTCACTATTTGTCTTTAACAGACTGCTTGTATAATATTTTATCTACCCTATTGCCATTATCGGTGATTATACAACGAATTTCTGAATCGTAAACATTTACGTACATGCAGTACTGTAATGAATATATGTATCCAAGGTATTTGATTTCAAATATAATATTTACTGCACATTTTATCTAAATGCAGGATATCAAACGCTCGCATTTGTCCTGTCTTTTCATAACGCTAGTACATGTATTCGTTAATTGAAGCCATTTCAACTGTTGAATGTGTGACTGTCTTGTCATTGCCCAGTGACTGGTAAACAGTTATTAAAGCGTACCTCTTATAAGGAACAGAAAGCTTGCGATAAATTTTAATTTTGAGATTTTGTACAAACAATCAATACAATCTTGAAATTACTGCATGTTATTGATATCAGGAAAAAAACATTTAATTACGTTCACAACTGTCCCCCGATTTAAATGCATTTACAATTACCTGGTATGTAACAGCTGTTCAATTATTCTTCATGAATAGTTGCATTACGCGAGATCTTAAAGAATTGCAGGTTTAAACTTATTTGGATTTACAGTACCAAATCATTCTTGAGAACCCTCTCTATTTACAACAATAAGAGGTAGACAATCCTTGAAAATCATGTTTGTGATACATGTAGCAACATTTTTTCTGGCTCTGCACTTTGGCATTTTTGCGAAGAATTTACTAAAAAAGTTTCACTTGAAGATTTCGCTATGTTGGACGGATTCGGCATATAATATAATAATTTTTCACGTTTGGGAAAGGAGTTAACGTTTTCTTTCTCGTTGGGCACTAATTGTGCTCCTTTATTGGCAGACCTGTTTTGATATTCCTATGAAGCAGAATTTATTCAAGAACATACTTGGCCTTCAACTAGACATTCAGATATATCGACGACGTTTTATCAAGTAACAATAGTTAATTCCATTCATATGTCGACTAGATATATCCCAGTGAACTCGAAATAAAAGGCACCACAGAGTCTGTCACACCTGCTTCATTTTTGGATGTTTTACTTACTGAAGACGATAAAGGCCAACTAAATTTATTTAAAAACTGAACTCTATGACAAACGAGATGACTTCAGCTTTTCCGTCGTCATATTTCGATTCCTTATTTATGTATTAATATTCCACTATCACCTATATATGGTGTTTATGTCTCCCATCTTATTGGATGCTCAAAAGCATGCTCTGAGTACGATCGTTTTTTTTAACCGAGGTAAGATACTGACTAAGTTGATGTTACAGGGATTTCAACAACCTCGTCAAAAGTCAGCATTTCATAAATTCTATGGTCCGACGTTATAATGACAAAGATTTTCAGGACAGATTATTTTTTTGTCAAGAATCGAGAACAGATTATTTATTTTCTTCTTCAAAGCAAAAAAGGATTGACAAGGGAAAACAAATGTCCAAACACCAATCCTTTATTTTGTGTGCGCGCGAATGTCTGTGTGTGTGTTGGGGGGGGGGGGTGCCAGCATTCAAGGTCAAACATTTATTTTCTTGCCAGTTGAGGTCAGATTACTAATTTTCAACACTTTCAAGGCCAAATTATTTATTTCAAATCTGCCCCCCCCCCCCGATTCAAATGTTCGTCCCCTGAGCAAATACAACCTATCACTGGGTCGTATTTGACCGACATTTTTCAAACCAATTGTTAAGCCTTTGTTTTCATACTAAAATTGACTACGATTTTTCCGTCTACCTGATCAAATACATAGATCTCACGGCGGGTATAACCGTTCGACAGGGGATGTTTACTCCTCCTAGGCATCTGATCCTACCTAGAATTTCCAGAGGTCTGTGTATTATGCCTTGTTCAAATATGTATATTAAGCCTATTAAGATCAATCTTTGGGTAGGAAAAAAATTACTTAGTAAAAGGCGTAACAACGCCTTTTCTAAAGGCGTCTTAAAGCGAAAAAAAGTCAGTCGTAATTTAATAACGCGAAGTCAAAAGGCGTTATATAACGACAATTTTGAAACTGAGGGGACCAGCCTACCAAAAATTTGACAAGCAAAAAAAAAAAACAACGACAACAAACAAACAAAAACAAAACATACACCCCCTCAAAAAAAAAAAATACAAAACAAAACTAACAACAACAACAACCACACAAAACAAAGCTAAACTGCCTTAACTCGAAAATCCTCTTTCTGGTGTTGGAGTAGGGGTGAGGGGGTCTTTTTCTAACTTTTCGGTACAACTTTTTTTAAATGCAATAATCTTGATAGGCGTAATAACCGATAACGCTTTTTTCAAAGGCGTTATTTTGCGTAATAACGCCTTTTTCGCATTATTACATCTTTTTATATTGCGCTATAACGCCTTTAAAAAATTTTCTCTCCATTGATTGATCCTAGTAGGTTTTTATATAAACCCCCCCCCCCCCTATAACGAATTTATTAGGTTCGAGGTAATAAAATGTTCTTCAAAGGCGCATGCGCATTTGAAGAATCCGGAAGCGAAATTACTCATCGGAAATAAAATGGCCTTGTTTTGAATTTGCGATCTTTTGATTAACGGAGGTAATTATGAAGAGACTAATAGTCCTGTTATGTTTCTTTAAATGTGTCGTTGCAAACGATCCAGACGTCACAATAGATGAAACCAGTCCAGCTACAAAATTTACACCTTTTGAGAAAATAATGACGGTGACGAAAAACAGCGACGCTTATCTTACCTGTAAAGTAGAAAATAAACCTCCAGACAAAGATGTCGAGTGGGTGGGTATACCGATGCAACCTGGGGCACCCCTGATTTCTATTTCTACCGGTCCAGATTCCAAAGATCCCTTCAAATACCAAATAGATGTCCCCTCTTCCTTGCAGTGGAGATTGAAAATCCAGAACGTGCAAGTGTCTGATGAAATGAAGTACTACTGTCAGGTTTCAATTGGCGTTCAAAAGTATGCTAAAGATGTAAGGACTTTAAGAGTTGTGACAGCACCACAAATCGCCGACCTTGAAACCGACAGTGATATGACTGTTAAAGTTGGAGATCCTGTATCCTTGAAATGCAATGCAACTGGTAGACCCTTTCCAATTGTTAGATGGGAGAAGCTTGCAGGAGGACTTTTGCCAACTGGAGGACGAGAGCATCGAGATTATGTTCTTGATCTTGGTAAAGCCAAACCAGAACACCGTGGATCATATAAATGTACAGCCCAAAATGAAAAAGGAAAAGCTTCTCGAATTGTGTCAGTGGTGGTCCAATTCAAACCAATTGCAAGGGCAGTGGAAAATCCAGTACAGCAGATGGTTGGATACAGAAAAGACTTGATGTGTGAATTTGAAGGTTATCCTATTCCTACTAAAGAACAGGTTAGATGGTCCAAGAATGGGAATGCCATTGCTGAAGGTGGAAATTATGAAACATCCTATATTGAAGGAGCTTCTGACAAAGTTCGAATCAAACTAACAATAAAAAGAGTAAGCAATGCTGATTTCGGTTATTACCAGTGTGGTGGATCAAATTCAGAAGGAAGTGGAAGTACTCAGATAGAGCTTCAGTCATCTACTGTTCCAACTCCAGACTCTACTGGCCAAATAAACAGTGCTGGAATGCTAACTGTCAGCATGATTACTATCATGATGTTACTCTCAGTGTGTCTTTTGCATAAATTTTAGAAATGTATGAAAAAAACCTGAATGTTATTCTGGATTATGCAATTTATGTACAGAAGTTATTTAATATCATATAGCAATTGGGCTTGATCAAATATAATATGTTTGTCAAAAACTTCAATTTTCATGTCTGACATCATAAATTTTACATACACTTCTGACATGTTTGTGCCATTTCGTACTGTTATAACCAAAAACACAGGTATATGTTTGAAATTTGATATTTTTAGGGTTGTGAAAATTTGTACATGGTTGTGATTTTTCAGACCTATAAACTTTACTTGATTGACTGATAGTATCTTGATTTCTTAAAATTCAGGACTGAGGCATTTCATTTCTATATTAGTAAAGCTGAAATAAGATTTAGCAGCATTGCTATGTGACTGTTGATATAGATTGAATTTATTATATGGAATACTAGTAAACAAATGTTTTATTTCATGTTCACTCAGAAGCTTTTTTTTTTGTTGTTGCAATTTTCATATCAGAATTTTTTACTTTGGTAAATGTAAGTTCTCTTCAAATGTATGATTGAGTGAATATATTCATAGCATTTCTCATCAGATGTTTAACACATTACTGTTGTTTATTAATATTTGGTAGGTCAGTTTTGAATATTTGTTATAATTCTATTTCAGCTCCACTTTGCTAAGATCATTGTAAATTGATAGAGATTTGAAATTGAAAAAGAATTGTACCAGTGTACTTACTACTAATTAAAATTTAAGAAACATGTAATTGGCATTGCAGTAAGCCAGGCATTTAAAAAATAGTCCGAATTTTGTCTTGGGGCATGTAGGGGAAGAACAAAGTATTTTACCATATCTAGCTAGAATGTAGTGAATTAGTACTAATTGTGATTGGTCATTTAGTGTCATTTGAAGAATGTGTATACCATACAGTCACCACTACCTCTACACCGATTATGCACTCTTTTCTTCACCCCAGTCAGTGGCTGTCATAGATTATGTTCTGATGCAAAAAGGTGAATGCCTTATTACAATACTGTCTACACTTTCTAAACTAATTGTGATAAATTTTTGGTCTATCTAATGTCTTTTTTTCATCTATGTTTTAGCTTCATGAATATATTGATTATCATTTTGGAAACGTTTTACATAATCATCTAGTGACAGGTTACTAAGTTTTAACTGGTTAGTTGGATTCATGTCCATCTTGACTTTAACTTACAAACCACTTATAACAATTATAACCCTATAATTGGTCTCTAAACAATATGTAACTATTAAGGCAGTATGTGTTGTTAATACCCATGATTTATACATTCCAAAGATGCATTGTAACAGGAGGTGGGTATAAGTTTTTGTTTCAAACTCATTCTACAAAACAACATTTTTAAAACAAATGATTATTAAGGCAACAATGAAGCTGTTTGTGTTTTGAAAACATGGTAAATCAGAGGGAGTAGTTACGTGATACATTTATATGTATCTTACTTTGTTGAGCTGGTCAAAGCATATAAATTTCTCGTCAGTTGTAATAGCTTTTTGTAATGTCATCCATTTCAAAAATTAATTTTACAGGTGTATTGATTTATATAAATTGTGTCCTAATTTTATATATAACTCCTCATGAGCACATAATTTGAAGACAGTTACATTTTTCATTGTATATAATCAATATTTCATATAGTTTTAGGTTGATAATCTGTAACATACCTATTCCATATATGGGAGGATATTTTTATACAGGATGCTGTTTTGTCCATTTATATTAATACACATTCCTTTTATGTACATGTGTATAATTTGTACATGGATTTACTTGTATTTACATCATGATTTTTTTTAAATAAACCTTTTACTTTATATAATGAAATAAATATATAAATAGATTCATGAGATCGTTTGGTTTTTATTTTGTTTATTTTTTTTTTTTTTACCAAAGTATACATGTAGAACAAAGAAAAAAACTTGTCAATGAGGAAATTTGATCTACTGGCTACTGTATGAGATTGTCCAATGGTAAGCAGGCTACCTGTGTTGAGAAATGCTAATGCTTTTTCATTAGCCAATAAATTTCTACTTTATTGAGGATCTATGCCTCTAAGTCTCTCCATTTACATGTATTAATAGGTCACCCCCTATTGCTGTCACTAGCTGAATGCATAGCAAAAATAATCAAGGACATCTCTTGCATAAATTGTGAACTTCCTGGCCTACTCAAAGGGTTAAAGTCTTGGGGTTAAACTGTTAGTAGTAAAAATGCATTTCATTTCTAAAATCTTCAGGATTTAACTAGCCAGAATCAAGACGATAAGTTATGTCTATATCAATAACAAACAAGCAGGTTCTTGCAACATATGAACTCTGTGCAAGGGGTGCTAATAACAAAATACATGTACTGAATCAGAACCCAGGGTGGAGCTATTTGTAGTATATTATGAATTTCAAAATGGATTTTTGTGATAAAAAATTTATGAGAACTACTGCAAAGTAAGGTATTTCCATCCTCCTGTAGTGTCATAGGTTTTTGCAAAATCTGTTGTTAATTTGAAGTCATATATGGCATATTTTTTGATAAGTTCTGAATCAGTAACCAAAATTAAAAAAGATCTTTCTATTTGTTTTATAACTTTATGTAAAGATAGGACTTTCCTGTAAATTACATAATTTAAATCAACCACGTTTCAAAGATACTAAAAATTTAAAACGATAACCGATTTATTTACCCACTCCACATTTAGATAATAACATATATCATGTATATTTACACTCAATCTCGTATTATTAGTTTTCAAGCTCAGATATGCCATATATAGCTTTAAATTCATACCCAATAGAAATAAATCTTTTGGAAGAATGTTTTTCAATAGGTGTAATGAAAAATATTGCTTAGTAAAAGAATTTTAGAATTAAATATTTTCAATTATTAATTATTTTTAAAAAAAATTATGCTAAGGGCAATTACTCACCATGTATCTTCCATTCAGGCATTTTCTTTATTATACTTCTTAGGTCAAATGGTTTCTTTCCTGATATTCCCAATTCATGCATATTTATAAAGTAACAATTATTTTGGAACTTTCAGTATCAGAATTATGTATTTGAACCAGTTTTTAAATAGTTTTAATAATAATGTACATACTAAAAATGTCTAATTTTTTTTATGCCTCTGTTTATTTATGTCTGACATCTTAAAAATATGGCAATCTGTACATTTTCTGTGATTATTAATTAATTTAGACACTTTTTCTACTTTGAACCCATAAAATTGTATGGTGAAATTACCTTTAATTTAAACTAAAAAAAATGGGGGGGGGGGGGGGGGGAGGGGTTATTGTCTTAAACTTGGGAACTTTCGATGGCTTTAAGGCGTCCCCAGACTTCAGGCCCTTCAGAAAATCCTGGATCCGCCACAGAATCTTCAGCTTCACATTCCGGAAAATGACATGTATATTCAGAAACTAGTTTTGCCAAAGTCATTATCCTTTTTGCGTTTGCAAGAACAAGTTAGAAAAGGGCTAACCGCAAACTTAATATTTACATCGATGTATTCTTGTGACTTCAGACTCAGACTTCAGCATCTAAACTTTGTCAGAGTTTATATTTTTTACAAGGCTAAGAGTGAGGGTCAAATACGATGTCATTAAAAATTCGCCATGGTTCTTTCGTCTCGTTATTAATAATGACATATTTAGTGCAAGGAAAAAGCACACAACCACACATTTTGTTTATATTAGCAGACGATTTTGGTTTCAACGACATTGGATATCATAATTCCGAAATAATGACACCAAACCTAGATAAACTTGCTGCAGAAGGAATAAAGTTAGAGAATTATTATGTGCAGCCAATATGTACACCCACTAGGAGTCAACTACTATCGGGAAGATACCAGGTACTGGTAATAATTAATGTTAGCTGCAGGTCTGTAACTTGCTGGTCTGAAAAAAATTTGGATGGACAACCATAGAGCTACGGTGTCACCCAGTGAAAAAAAGTGTATATAAATTGCACACAAAAAGTACGCTGTTTCTTGATTTATTTATCCATATAATTAAACTGCCATCTCAAAATATTACTAACTGTGTTTGTAACATATCCTTTTACTATTTCCACATCTAAACATTTCCTATATCTGTTGTTAATAGCCCTCCTGGGCCTGACATTGAGACCTTTCAAAATTTCTCCTATTTATACTGCCATTTAATGATTTTGGGTGGCAAGACAATTTGGCGCTTTGTACAGATGTCAACTACAAGAGTATTTGATAGGGTTCTCAGGAAGTTTTTTGAAATCAAGCATTTGTGCAGTTGAAGTAAGATTTTGGGTAAATAAATCCAGAACCAATAGCAACTTTTTTGTGCAACAAATATGCAGTTTTTTGATGGGTGTCACTGAAGCTCTCCAGTCTGGCATTTTTTTTCGGAGAGCTACATGCAGTCCAGTGCAGCTAGATCAATATATGCAGTGCATGGTCATATCAGGGATGTATGTATAGATACCAGGTTATATATGTTGTTGGTATGGTTATTCAGAAATTTATTGTAATAAGTATTTTATCAATGTTGTTGACATTATTAAATTTTCACATTAGATACACACAGGTCTCCAGCATGGAATAATTTGGCCTCAACAACCAAATGCATTACCATTGGACAGTCCAATACTACCACAGAAACTAAAGGAAGTTGGATATTCAACTCATGCTGTTGGGAAGTGGCACGTTGGCTTCTATAAGAAGGAGTTTTTACCCACAAGCAGGGGATTTGATTCTTACTTTGGTACATTTTGACAATTATCTTGGGTTTCAAATGCCACTTAAATATTAAACAATTATTATTAATTTAAAAAAGTAACAGTTGGAATGCTAAACATCAACAGTCCAGGGGCGTCGGCAAGTATTTGACATTGGGGAGGCGAATTGGATGGAAAAGGGGGGTACATCCCAATTTGCACCTGTGTAAACAATAGCTTTCACACTTTGCTGCTCTATTGACCACAGATTGCCATTATTCTTGACGCTCCATTGACCACAAATGTTGTAATTCTGTATTTCTTATTTATAATTCATTTTTTCTTTCATTTTTTTTTTCTTTTTTTTTGCAAAATTATTGGAGCGGTGGTCGCCACCCCTTTGCCGACCCCCCTGCAGTCTGTGCATCCATGTAACTCTGAAGGAATGAATTTACAGCTAAGGGTACTTTTTTCAGTGTAGATTATCACAATTTTTTTCAACAAATTTGACTTGATGCCAAAATTGCCATACTCATGTTATGGAAAATGCCCCATTTTGAGGGTGTCCAGCAAGGAGTATAAGTGTGAAGGATAGTTCCATTTATTTTACAAATGAAGTTTAAAGTTTTGAGTACGTTGTACATAAAACTATATACATGTACATCAAACAATTGTCTATCCCAGTCATTAGTGAATCCAGTCTTTAGTCATTCATGTTAACTTTGCACCTAGAATACATGTACTTTTTTTTAGTTGTTCCTATGTGTATAAGTAATGATATTTTTGAAGACATAGAAGTTTGGGGAATCATTAAAGGGGAATAAATGAATGTTTTTAACAGTAATTTTTCTCACAGGCAGAGTAGGTGTTAATTTTTTAGCTCACCTAAGCCAAAGGCTCAACTGAGCTTTTCTGATCAAAGAATATCTGGCGTCGTCTGTCTTGTGTCATCTGTCATCTGTAAACATTTCACAATCGTCTTCTTCTCAAGAACCACATGGCTAATTTCAACCAAACTTGCCACAAAGCATCCTTGGGTGAAGGAAATTTAAGTTTGTTCACAGCCAAGGGGAGATAATCAAAAATTTTGAAAATTTGATGGCAACTTTGAAAAAATCTTCCCAGGAACCACTGGGCAAGAAAAGGTGAAAATTGTAAGAGAGTAGGGCCACAACAGGGATCAAAATTGTACATAGGAATATATAGGGAAAATCTTTAAAAAAATATTCTGAAGAACATTAAAGCCACAATCTAATATTTATAAGGAAACATCATCCTCAGGTAGTGTAGATTGAAGTTTGTTCAAATCATGACCCCTGGGTGTAGGTCGGGGCAGAAATGGGGGATCAAAGTTTAACATAGGAATATATAGAAGTCTTTAGAAATCTTTTCCCCAGGAACAGCAAAGCCACGATTATCATACTTATATGGAAGCATCCTCGGGTAGTGTAGATTCAAGTTTGTTCAAATCATGACCCCTCGTGTAGGTTCAGGCCATAAAAAGTGATTAAAGTTTTATCTGAGAATATGTCGGAAAAGAATCTTCTGATGAAGAACAGAAGGCCCATAGTTACTCAGGAGAGCATTGTGGTCCCTGGACCCTTATAAATGTAAATTGAACCACAAAAGTCCTATGCATGTAGATATAATTTTCTTGCTGTTGAATGTTTCCAGGATATCTGACTGGCAGTGAAGATTATTACACTCATTATCGATGCGATGGCAAAATGTGTGGCACAGATCTCAGAGATAATACTTATCCTGCCAATTGTTCTGGCAAATATTCCACATACCTGTTTTCACAGAAAGCAGCTGACATTGTTAAAAAACACAATACTGATCAGGTCTGTATGCAGTGTTTCAATAGATGTAAAAGAGAGATATAGGTAATAAAGAGGAATTTCGGTCATTAATAAAATTATGTCTTGATTTTGTCTTTAATTGTTGTTCTTTAAACAAAAGATCTGCTGTCTTTTTAGCTCACCTGAGCTGAAAGCTCAAGTGAGCTTTTCTGATCACATTTTGTCTGTAGTCCGTCTATCTGTCTGTCCGTCCGTCTGTAAACTTTTCACATTTTCGACTTCTTCTCCAGAACCACTTGGCCAATTTCAACCAAACTTGCCACAAAGCATCCTTGAGTGAAGGGGGTTCAAGTTTGTTCAAATGAAGGGCCAAGCCCTCTTCCAAGGGGAGATAATTAAGAATTTGTGAAAATTTGGTGTCATCTTTTAAAAATCATCTTCTCCAGAACCATTGAGCCAGAAAAGTTTATACTTATCTGAAACCTTCATTACATAGTGTAGATTCAAGTTTGTTCAAATCATGACCCCCGGGGGTAGGGTGGGGCCACAATGGGGGATCAAAGTTTTACATAGGAATATATAGGGAAAATCTTTAAAAATCTTCTTCTCAAGAACAACAAAGCCACAATTAGTCATACTGATATGGAATCATCCTCAGGTAGTGTAGATTCAAATTTGTTCAAATCTTGACCCCCGGGGATTAGGGTGGGGCTACAATGGGGGATCAAATTTTTACATAGGAATATATAGGAAAATTCTTTAAAAATCTTCATCTCAAGAACAACAAAGCCACAATTAGTCATATTGATGTGGAATCATCCTCAGGTAGTGTAGATTCAAATTTGTTCAAATCATGACCCCTGGGGGTAGGGTGGGGCCACAGTGGAGGATCGAACTTTTACATATGAATATATGGAAAATCTTTAAAAATCTTCTTCTCAAGAACAACAAAGCCACAATTAGTCATACTGATATGGAATCATCCTCAGGTAGTGTAGATTCAAATTTGTTCAAATCATGACCACCTGGGGATTAGGGTGGGGCTACAATGGGGGATCAATTTTTTACATAGGAATATATAGGAAATTCTTTAAAAATCTTCTTCTCAAGAACAACAAAGCCACAATTAGTCATATTGATATGGAATCATCCTCAGGTAGTGTAGATTCAAATTTGTTCAAATCATGACCCCTGGGGGTAGGGTGGGGCCACAATGAGGAATCAAAGTTTTATATAGGAATATATATAAAAAAAATCTTCTTCTCAAGAACAACAGAGTCACAATTAGTCATATTGATATGGAATCATCCTCAGGTTGTGTAGATTCAAGTTTGTTCAAATCATTACCTCAGGGGTAGGGTGGGGCCACAATGGGGGATCAAACTTTTACATAGGAATATATGCGGAAAATCTTTAAAAACTTCTTCTCAAGAACAACAAAGCCACAATTAGTCATATTGATTTGGAATCATCCTCAGGTAGTGTAGATTCAAGGTTGTTCAAATCATGACCCCTGGGGGTAGGGTGGGGCTACAATGGGGGATCAAATTTTTACATATTAATATATAGGAAAATTCTTTAAAAATCTTCTTCTCAAGAACAACAAAGCCACAATTAGTCATATTGATATGGAATCATCCCCAAATATTGTAGAATCAAGCTTGTTCAAGGCATTCTCCAGTAGTAGGGTGGGGCCATAATGGGGGATCAAAGTTTTACAAAAGAACATATACAGGAAATATCTTTAAAAATCTTCTTCATTCTCAAGAACAACAAAGCCATGATCAGTCATATTGATATGGAAGCATCCTCAGGTAGTGTACGTTCAAGTTTGTTCAAATCATGAACCCCCCCCCCCCCCCCCCCCCCCCGGGGGAGGGTGTTAGACATATTTAAAATTCTGTTTTAAAGAACAGCAAAATCATGATTAGTTATATGAAGAAAGAAGCATCCTCAGAAGGTTTATATTCAATTTCATTCAAAACATGGCACCTTGGGGTAGGGTATGCCTAGTACAGGCGATCAAAGCTTTATATATGAATATATAGGAGAAATATAGGAGAGGAAATCTGCTGACGAAGAACAGCAGGGCCATATTGACTCAGGTGAGCGTTGTGGCCCATGGGCCTCTTGTTTTAGGTTCTGGTAAATAGGACATATAAAAATATTTTAAAATATAACACTTTCAATGTATGTTCTATCATTTAAAAAATTCTTACAGCCTCTATTCCTGTATCTTCCATTCCAATCAGTTCATGCCCCACTTCAAGTACCAGAGAAATACATAACGCCATATTTGCATATCAAAGATAAACACAGGAGAGTTTATGCTGGTAGGACTGAAACTAATTGATTCTTCTTATATATATTTATTTTTTAAATTACATAGTATTTTATATCAAAGGCAGTTGTTAACAATATATCAGGTATAATTTCCACAGAATGAAAAATTTTGTTCTCCATATTTTATAGCAATGGTGTCTGCTATGGATGAGGCCATTGGGAATCTTACTGAAGTTTTCAAACAGAAAGGGATGTGGAACAACACACTGATGGTGTTCTCAACAGGTAATAATTCAAATTACTGTTGGCATATACATTCCAATCAACAACAATAATTATAATACGTGAGATAACAACAACAGAACAATGACAGTATTGTAGATCATCTATTTTGGTATATAGAAATGCTTGCAGTGAAGGTGTGGAACAACACACTGATGGTGTTTTAGACAGGTAAATATGGGAATTGCTATTGTTATGTACCTTACAATCAACAGTAATACTCATTATAGCAATGAACAGGAGAAAGAACAACAGCAAGTGACAGTAATGTAATATATCTGATATATAAAGGAATGCTTGTAACAGAGTAATAGGGGTCAAAGATAGCAACAAAAAAACCCTCTATATTTCTTTCATAGGGAGACACATTTCCAAATACATTAACATGTTTTAAAAAGATGTGTTACACTTGTTAAAAGAAGTAGTTTTCAGTGTTGTTGATGAAAGATGTTAAAACGACAACCAGAGGACAATCTTTCCCATATGCTATTCATTGAAGACATACATAGATACATTTAGCCTGTATACTAATTTGAGGATAAATAAATCAATGAAAGAAAAAAAGGTCAAACTTTTCCAGCAATGTCCAATGCCAACTCTGGCAATGAATTGTTTGTTAGTGTTCTCACATAACATCAAAACATTTTTTGACAGATGTATTTTGTCAAAAACAAAAGGAGAGAAAGACCAACATATCTTACTTTGTGTAATGGTAGCATATATTTCTTGATTTCTCATGTTTACTTTTAGATAATGGTGGCCAAATTCTTGAAGGTGGAAACAACTATCCACTGAAAGGCTGGAAAGGTTCTCTTTGGGAAGGAGGAATGCGTGGAGTAGGCTTCGTTCATGGCCAGATGTTGAAGAGAAGAGGGGTTGTATCAAATGATTTAATACACGTCACAGACTGGTACCCTACTCTTGTATCTTTGGCTGGTGGTAATTTGAATGGAACAAAACCATTAGATGGTGTGAACCAGTGGAAAACTTTAAGGTACTTATAGAATTTTATTTTCCCTCGTAAAATCACATCATGTAATACTTAGTTTTAGCCTATAGTTAATGGATTTTGTTCAAAATAATATTTTGCTTGGGAATATATGTGTTTAAAATTTTTTATAAAGGATGTTCTATATCATATGATTGAGTGGTATTTTATTTGGACAACATGATTGTCAAAAAAAAAATGTTGTTAGTGAAGGATCAACTGAAAATCAGAGGAAAGCCATTCTACACAACATTGATCCGCTATCTAAACCAAAGGGACAGATATGGCCAAATAGCCCATTTGACAACAGAATAAGGGCAGCTCTACGAATGGGTGACTGGAAACTTGTAACGGGCAATCCAGGTAATGTGAAATAATATCTTATTATCCATCAGAAAAATACAGTCAATATGATTGGTCTAGAGCTTGTCATGTGCAGGGAGACAATTCTTGATGTCTCCTACAAGTGCAGGGTGACAACTGTGATTTATCCCTTCAAATGAAAATTTAAATCAAATAGGGAAAGCAAGCATGCAAGGTAAAAACTGTGTTGTCTCCCTTTAGATAAAATTAAGCAAGATAACTGATAAAACTGATAATTATATATGGAGGATCGGTAAACAATAAATTCTAACGATGAAGTCAAAGTTGTCTGTTGACATATTTTGAAGGAGTGGGTAAGAGAACACAAGAGATTTGCTATTATCCTATATACTCTATACTCTAGTTTATTAAATTTAGATTCTTCAGGATAAAACTATTACAGACTGTTAAGTAGGGAGTCATCACAAATTATCAGGTTCTGAGTAGGGATGTCACTCTTGGTGTCATGTGCCCTTGGGTGACAACCTTACTCAACTCCAATAATGTGTGATGCCTCTCTACTAAACAAACCATAACTATTTAATATTATATCACTGATTAAGAACCAAAAACTCTATTGGATTATTGAATGTAGTATTTATTATGTCTCTCTCCAATGTACATGTAGTGGAGACCCATTGTTTGTGCCAAATCTGTCTGTCATAAAATAATGTCTGGGCTATAACTCTTAAACTTTTGGTCTCCTGATTGAGTATGTTGTTGTTAACTTAATCCAGGGTGTTTAATTTTCTTGAATGAAAGTCATATTTTTTAAGACAAGGAAAGTAAGTGGGCAAAGAGAGATCTGAAGTGGTGTCCAGGCTTTATGTACTGTGGAATGTGCTTTGTTTATTTTATTCAAATTCAAATCCCAGGGTTAAGGTCACAAGTCAATGACACATTGAAATTATGTCTGAGCTTTATTTTAGAAACATAAAATAATTAGACTGCAAGAATTAGAATAAATATTATTAGATTGGACTAAATTCAAACTACCTGTAAGTGTTTTCATGCCCAAGACTCAAGTTTGTCTTCCTCTGAAAGGTAACCAGGAACCAAAATTGTTTTCTTCTTCAAAATTTTGCCAGAAGTTCATAATATAACTTGACTTGTTTCTCTTAAGAATACATTTTCAAAAATTTACCCTGCAGTGAAATTCATGGGTTTAGAGCTCAAGGACAGGATGTGGCTAAGTACTCTACTATATTGAAAATGCATAGATTTAAATGCTTTTTCCTACTGGACAACTAATGGGTTTCTATGGCACTAAGTGGATGAGAGTCATTGTCTCCATTTGCAATCCACTGCAGTTTAACTTCCAGTGTAAGCTTGTAATCATTTCTGCAGGGTTGACTTAAACAATGCATAGAAAATACTTTGTTAAACACAACACACATCAGGTGCACACTATTGGATTTGAATCAGCAACCTTTTGGTTCTGACTGAACACCTATGACCATGCATTCATGTTTCTTAGAAAAGAGGCAGAGATCCTTGCTGTTTGAAAGAGGGTGGTGGTTGTGGTATGGTTTATATACATGATATTCAATAAAACACCCGATAAATCTTTTACATTTAGATTTTTGAGTGATGACTGTTGAGATACATGTACATGTGTTACTCACACATAACCATCAAGGTTCACAGGCCTCTTGTTAAAAATAAATAATGAAATGAATATTAGTTTTGTGAGATTAAGCTAAATTATTTCAGTATTTTTTTCTTTTCAGGGAATGGAAGCTGGATTCCACCACCTCACATGAACTCTGGACGTTTGGATATGGAAAATTCTACTTCAAATAAGAATATTTGGCTGTTTAACATAACAGCAGACCCATATGAACACAAAGACGTCTCAGACACCATGCCACATGTGGTGATGCAGATGCTAAGTCTTCTGGCACAGTACAACAAGACAGCTGTACCCTGCAGGTATCCAAAAATGGATCCCAAAGCTGATCCAAAATACCACGGAGGATACTGGGGACCATGGCTGTGAGAAGTGATCCCCGCACTCAACTTGAAATAAAAGTTCAGTTTGGCTAACTCAGTAGTGATAAAACATCTCAAGGGACCATTTTCCTTAGTACATGGATATTTTTCCAGTGGTTTTGCTCAGGTATGGGGTAATGGTAATGTGTAATGGTAATGCTGTAATCATTACATTTTTTCAAAGTAATGGGATGTAATGTGTAATGGATCCATCTTTCAATTACAAGTACATGTAATTGTAATGCAAAACTTTTGCTCTCAGTAGAATGTAAACCATGCTTTACTATGCAAAGACAATTACAGTAAAACATGTTTATAGCAAAGTGCCAGGGACGAACAATTTTTATTCATTATATATACATGTAGATATAATTTATTATATCCGTTAAATTCACAATGTGTTTTAAATCCATTGGGAATGAAAATAACTTTGCTGTAAGCAAGAATTCATTATAAGTGTATTCGCTTGAACCATGGTTTACTGTAATTATTCCAAAAAAAATTCAGTTTTGGTCAATGTGGGAATATTCTACAGATTTAAGAACACATTTTTTGTTAGGTTACCTGAGTCACTCAGGTGACCTATTGCTATCCATTCTCGTCCGTCTGCGTGCGTCGTGCGGTGTGCGTCGTGTGTTAACATTTGAACATTTTTAGCTTCTTCTCTGAAATCGCTTAACCAATTTCAACCAAATTTGGCATATAGCATCTATGGGTGAAGGGGAACAAAAATTTTGAATTTCATGGTCCATGTCCCCCTGGGGCCTGAGGGGTGGGGCTAAAACCACCAAAAATAATGCAATCTTTAAAAATCTTCTTCTTTACTCCAGGACATCAAGCAGTCAAACTGTTGGCATGATTGTAATAAGCATTGAGCCCTCTACCAAAATTGTGAAATTCATGGCCCCAGGGTCAGGGGTTCTGGTGCTAGGGTGGGGTTATATAGATCATATAGTGAAAGTGCATTATTTCTTTGAAAATCTTCTTCTCTGCTCCTGGGTATTAAATAAACTAACTAAGTACATAGTTATGAAGAGCAAGAGTGCCTCTTCCAAAATTATGAAATTCATGGCCCCAGGATCAGGGGTTCTAGTGTTAGGACGGGGCTCTATTGATTATTATATTGAAAATGCATTAATTCTTTGAAAGTCTTCATCTCTGCTCCTGGGTATTAAATAAACTAACTAAGTACATAGTTATTATGAGCAAGAGTGCCTCTTCCAAAATTGTGAATTTCATGGCCCCAGGGTCAGGGGTTCTGGTGTTAGGGTGGGGCTCTATTGATTATATAGTGAAGATGCATTAATTCTTTGAAAATCTTCTTCACTGCTCCTGGGTATTAAATAAACTAACTTAGTACATAGTTATGATGAGCAAGAGTGCCTCTTCCAAAATTGTGAATTTCATGGCCCCTGGGTCAGGGGTTCTGGTGTTAGGGCAGGGCTCTATTGATTATATAGTAGAATTGCATTAATTTTTTTGAAAATCTTTTTCTCTGCTCCTGGGTATTAAATAAACTAACTAAGAACATAGTTATAGTGAGCATGGCTGCCTTTTCAGAAATTGTGAATTATATGGCCCTTGGGTCAGGGGTTCTGGTGTTAGGGTGGGGCTCTATTGATTATATAGTAAAATTGCATTAATTCTTTGAAAATCTTCTCTGCTCCTGGATATTAAATAAACTAAGTACATAGTTATGATGAGCATGACTGCCTCCTCAGAAATTATGAATTTCATGGCCCCTGGGTCAGGGGTTCTGGTGTTAGGGTGGGGCTATATTGATTATATAGGGAAAAGGCATGAATTCTTTCAAAATCATCTTCTCTGTTCCTGGGTATTTTTCAAACAAAGGAAGTGCATGGTTATGATAAGGAAGAATGCCTCTTCCAAAATTGTGAAATTCATGGCCCCTGGGTCAGGGGTTCTGGTGGGGGGGGGGGGGGAGCTCTATTGATTATATAGTGAAAATGCATAATTTCTTTCCAAATATTTTTTTCTACTACTGGTTATAAAGTAAAGAAACAAGTGTATAGTTATGATGAGAAAGGGTGCTTCTTCCAGAATTGTGAGTTCGTGGCCAATGGTTCAGATGTTCTGGTGTAAGGATGGGGCTTTATTTATTTTTAATAATATGGTGAAAATGCATTTCTTTGAAAATCTTTTATGCTTCTGGGGATGTTCAAGGCAAACAGAGTAAAACTTTAAATATGCAAGGGTATTTTTACCAGTATTTTGAACACCTGGACCATTTAGTCAAGTGTTCTGGTCCTGGCCAGGGCTCTATTACCAGTAACTTGTATTCTGCTGAGCAAAGTTATTCCCCTTTGCCATTCACCTTTGATAATTAATCAATGTAAATAATGTATTTGAAAGCTTAATAGAATAAGAGAATTATGCAAGACAATTTATTGTATATTAAAAAAAAGTACTTTCATAGTTTTAATGACTTGGAAATAATAGATGAATAAAAATGAGACAAAACTAACTTATCTTTTTAAATGTTCTTCAAAGGCCAAGAGAGGCCATTGTGAGAAGTAATAATATGGGGTTAAATAATAGACATTTTGTTAATAGTCTGCATGGCAGATAGATACTAGACCAATTATTTTGTTGATGCTAATCAGACTATTTTTCTTGCTTTTGGGCAACAAAGCTTCATTTATCAGTTTATGGATCCTCTAAATCGTTGTATTGTACTCAGGTGACCGTTAAGGCCCTTGGGCCTCTTGTTTGTATTATATGTATTATGTATTATAGGGTGAAGTATTGCAGCACTTGTAATGTATAAAACTTCTACTTACATATATGAGGGCTGCTCAGAAGTTATTGAGACACTCCGTTTATTCTTCTTTCTAATCTACATCTTTTGGTGAAAATTGGTATATAAGTTTAACAAACTCTGGCGATAAATAATAGCAAGATCTATTTCAGAAATAACTTCATTTTTTAAAAATTTTAAATGTTATATAAATGTATCGATGGTAGACATACTGGCCCAGTCAGTGATTCAGATGCAGAAAATTTGTATCTACTCTGTATGTACTTAGTCCCATTGGACCCAGAGTAAATAAGGAATTATATTTCAGTCATATAAATGTATGTCATTTTAAGCTTTAGTGGTCAGAGACCATAAAAAGCTTATGCATTATTAGTAAAGTGCCCATTGTCTGTCTGTCTATAAACAAACCTCAGCAGTGCTAAGCCTGTACAAAATGATACGCATTAACTATATTGTAAAAGATTTTTCATGGCAGTTTGACATTGATAGCAACAATACACAACTTGAATATAATGGGGGGATAAAAAATGAAGAGAGTTCGTATCCTCAAATGTTAAAGTGGTGACAGAAAAAGAAGTGTTAACGCTTCCCGATCGTTTCCATGTGAGAAAACAAAAATAACACCGAGGTAATGTTTAAATTTTTAATCTCTTCGGAGTACTTCAAATTAATGGACATATGCAAGTTTTTAATTTCACAGGGACTTCTCTAATGATGGTATAATCTAGAAATTTTGTATATTTCTATTATATGTCCTTGGTGAAATTTTGGTATTGTTTTTAATGAATCGATCACTTTCTTCTACGGAGTTATAGTCTCAATGATTTCCAAACAGCCCTCCTACTACTAGGTCAAAGGGCAAGAAGCAATATGACACACAGTAATTTTTTTATATGTATATACAAGGTGCATTTTTTCAATAGATACATGTATATAAGTGTTTTTCTAACTTGTTCAAAAATTACATTAATTACACAAGTATAACTTGTACTGAAGAAAAACAAGGAATCTCTGACACCTTACTTAATTTTTCAGAAGTTTATCTTAATGAACACTTTAATTAATTTCTGTACATTTTCTTGCTTTTAAAGAAGATTATGACTTTTCCCATTTCACATGCTTTGGAACCTTATTGTTCCTTCAACTTTATTCATCACTGATAAGGAACAGATTTATTTCATGGAATCAAAATGATTTATCAATAGACTGTTGTCACCTTTTAGATAGAAATGAAAGATACAGGAAACTTAACATGAATCTTTTTACATGGTGTTGTTAGAAGTTAGGGAAATGTTTATCATTGATTTTTTTTTAAATGTCAAAAATCATGCAGTGGGGATGGACCTCGTTGGTCAAAAGCTTCCATAGTCTTTCAGATTTTTCCATATTCTTTTTATGTACTGTGTATTATTTGTAAAGAAATAAGAAAAAATGAAGTATTTTTGACATGTTTGTTTTTTTTTTTTTAATAAATACATGTAACAGTTTTGAAATACACTTGTATTGAATTTCTCGAGTCATATTTTTCTGGAAATATTTACTAAGTTTTGTTGAATACAAAAATGTAGCAAGAGTGGCATTTCAAATCCAGCCACATCAAACTAAAGTGTAATTAAAACATTTTTGTAACACCATTATTTTGTTCCTACAGTTTCATATTCCAAAGATACAAAACTCAGATGGTCTGTTACTAGTATGTCAGATACGGAACTGAGACTCGGTCCCAGTCCCGTATCTGACATATTAGACCATCTTCGTCTTGTATCCTTACATAAAATGAAAACAGAACACCGTGAAATTAATATCACACAGAAAATCGACTCTGATGATATTGATGTCTAATGAAATTCATAATAAAACTTGGATAAACGCTCCATTTCCTCATATATTTTTAAACTAGAGTGTTTCAAGGAGCGCATGTGTCGCCTGCTTTGTAGCTTCTTTAAATAAATATGAGTGGTCAGCTATCATTACAGTTCATGCGAAAAAAACATTCATGGATAGTATAAGACTGCGATAGAATCTGACAATGAAAGAAAATTCCCAACCCTCATAAGAATGATTAAATTGAAATTATTAGGAATAATTATTTATCATTTTATAAATATGTTTCTAGCAGTCGCCCAAAAGAGATTTCAGTCTGTCTTTAATGAACTTTTGCTGTTCGTTATCTCAATATTTAATGTTTATAGAGAATATTCAGAGGCATACCTTCTCTAGTCTTGTTCCTAAATTGATTTGCTTTAGAAAGACTCAAAATGCTATTCTACGCGCAAGGACCCCCTTCCCTCGTCATATTTTTTGCCTGGACAGTGTGTTAGATGCTGCAGTGCCTACTTAAAACATCGTAGTGACATTGCCCACAACATAATCTAGAAAGCAGCATAGTTTAATAATCTTATATTAAATCTCTTGATATGATCTTGTGATGCATATTGTGTTGTATAACTTAAAGATAAAATTTGATAAAAAGTTCAATAATTATATACACATCTTTGTAGAGTTACGTCTCAAAAGATAACATTTATTTTGATATACAAATGTGCATCTTAGACAGTTATCTGTAGATATCATGTGATAGTCATGTGAATCTTGTAAAAAAGTAACTTTTTGTACAGAGATTCATGCACTTTGTTAGCTGTGTCACTTGTCATAACACAATATCATGAAAACATTAAATGTGTGCAATACTCTGGTTTTTCTATCAATTACCTGCTTTGTGAAAAGCCAGAGTACAAAACCACACATTTTACTCGTGATAGCAGATGATTTTGGTTACAACGACATCGGGTATCATGGCTCTGAGATAAAAACACCGAACTTGGATAAACTTGCCGGAGAGGGAATCAAATTGGAGAATTATTACGTGCAGCCAATATGTACTCCTACCAGAAGTCAACTGATGTCTGGACGCTATCAGGTAAATTTCCTGCTCATGAAGTACTGCTGTGTTGTGATAAAAGGAGAAGCCTTACTGGAATATTTAGATCCCCAATATATATATATATATATATATATATATATATATATATATATATATATATATATATATATATATATATATATATATATATATATATATATATATATATATCTTTATAAAGTCAATACAGATTTACTTATTTTGATTGTATTTATTTCAATACTTTGTAGAGGGTATTTGTACGAACTCCCCTCTACAGTTTGACGGAGTTTCTTTACATAGATGTCATTGGCAGACCGGTTTGCTATTTATTAGTAAAACAAGATATCTCTCTGTATCTCTTTTCCTTGAGTGGTACCTCTCAAACAGAAAGAGATAGCTCATTATATCTGAGAAATATCTCTAATGGAAAAAGATACATGTTTTGAATAAAGATAAATCGTTTTCAAAAAAATAGTATCTCTTGGAAACAGAGATATCCCTTTCCCCATAAGAGATATCTATTTTCCTTAGATGTTATATATCACTTTCAGTATAAATATATTTTAAAAAAGAAATTCATCTTATAAACCCTGATATTCCTTTCAAAAGATATCGATATTTCTTCATGCATTCTAGATTGGCTATTTCTATAAGAAATGCCTTTGTTTCGAAATGAGATGCCGGGGTATCTCTTTTGATTGATCTTCCTCTTTTTGGACGCTTAATCAATCCGTCTTAAAGTTTTTTTAAAGATCTCATACATAGACAGGAGCATAGTGAAATTCCAGGTCATGATGAACTCTACAAGTGCCTATGGAAATGACAGATTAACGTCAATTTATAGAATGCTTCGGCAAACAATTGAAATTATATATATATATATATATATATATATATATATATATATATATATATATATATATATATATATATATATATATAATCGTTATTCCTTTATTCTTTTTTTTTAAATTCAACTCTCTATTCTAACATATTCTTGGTTTTGCTTTTGGATATAAAAAAGAACTGGAAATTCCAAGGTAAAATTGAAAATTATTTTTGGTCACATGTATGTTTTATTCTGAAGACATTCAGAGAGATAGCTCTTTTGATCTAAGAGACATCTCTTTTTGCAGAAGGAAGTACATGTATCTCTTTTTGATTATAAGAGATATAGCTTTCGCAGAAAAATCTCTTACTTTTACTTTTTGCGTATATCTATTTTGGACGGAGATATCTCTTTTAGTAACAGAGTCTCCACTTTGTATTAGAAAAATATCTCTTAAGCATATAAACATATCTATCTATTATAAAAAAAAAAATCTCTTTTTATGATAGAAATATTTCTTTCAGACTTAGAAATATTTCTTTCTATAGGGTTATCTTCTAAACGTAAAAAAATATCTCCCGAAATTAAAGGGAAGTCTTGTTTTCAGAATAGTTATATAAACGGCTTGTCTTACATTGAGATGTGATCTAGAATTATACTTATTGTATTTTTTGTATTTGAAATAAATCATTTTCTCCAATCAGTAAAATAATTGGGGTTTACCTTAAACATATTTTATTAAAGATTCACACTGGTCTTCAGCACGGAGTTATTATGTCTTCACAACCTAACGGATTGCCCCTTGATGAAACAATACTTCCTCAAAAGCTGAAGGAAGTGGGATATGCAACACATGCTGTTGGAAAGTGGCACTTAGGATTTTACAAAAAAGAATTTTTACCAACAAACAGGGGATTTGATTCATATTTTGGTGAGAATTGCCTGTTTATGTGCATCATATGCAGGATAAATACCATATTAGCTCACTTGACTAACGCACGGGGATAAGTCCATTCATAACGATTTCTAGGGAATTAGTCACATCTAACAATCTAATGTTATGTAGGGAAAAAATCAGTAGAGGTATAATAAATACCATATAATTACGAAAGCCATACTTGGTTGTCTATGCCAACATCCATCGCATTGAAATTATGTAAATAATCACTTATGTTACAATAAGTAAATAAATAAATAAAATAAAATAATTAATACTGTACATATTAGAAATTTTGTCACTGTTTCAGGTTATCTATCAGGGGCTGAGGACTATTTTACACATATAACATGTGGTGGTCCCAGAAGTGTGCACATGTGTGGCACAGATTTGCGTGACAATACAGCACCCGCCAACTATTCTGGACAATATTCAGCTCATTTATTTGCCCAGAAAGCAACTGACGTTGTCAAAAATCACAATACAGACCAAGTACAGTATCCTATAAATCTAGATTTAAAAAGACCAGTCTGTATCTTAATATTATACATTTTCAGTATGCTTTGAAAATATAAGTATATTTAATGTATATTTTTACTAACGGGAACTATACTTTTACTTTGTTTGCTAATCCGTTCTGTTTATTCTGAAAACAAAAATGAATAAGCAAAATCTTAATTTGATAAAACAGCCTCTATTCCTCTACCTACCTTTCCAATCCGTACATTCACCCCTTGAGGTACCCGAGAAGTACATAAAGCCATATATGCACATCCAAGACAAAGACAGAAGGACTTATGCAGGTAATACCTAACAAGGTTTTGGTCATTTTAAGCTAATAAAAAAGTGAATATTTTGATAATTCATTACATCAGAATAAGAATCAGAACTTTAGAAATTACTCATTTTTTTGTATGTAACATGCAATGCAGTAGGAACCGGGGGGGGGGGGGGGGGCTGATTTTGCTAGTAAAGGAATCCCCCCCCCCCAACTGAAAATGTATGCTTCTTACGGGTCTGACATGTATTTTGACAATTAAAGATCTAAAAAAAAACATGCTTTCACATTAAGTTCTTGGCATTGTCAGAAGTGTACAGTTTAATTGTAGCTTACAACTTGATGCTACTAGGAGCGTTGACAGTAACTCATAATTGCACTCTGCTTCTTGACTGTGTTGGAGACATTACTAAGGTCCGACGGCACTTTCCTCGAATACCTGTTTTTGTATCTCTATGTAGTATACCAAAACAATAATTGTTATTATCTTCTGATTTCTAAACTGTTTTCGACATGTATTTAAAATGTACTGTGTACTTGGTACATAAAGGAAAAATTGTGATTTAAGCTTTTCTAGTGATTTACAATACGACTATAAAGGAAATAACATCCTCTGTAATGCATGGTACTGTACACCTTAATTTTTAACTATCTGAAGTAGCACTACAATCACAAATTCCTTGGAAAATCTGTATATTATTGAGGAACGCTTCGTTGTTGTCGGACCTTAAACAATTCATTATTAGCGTATATTTACTTTGATGTAATCACTTTGGAACTTAGGTCTTGAAATGGACTTAAATTACACCACTTAATCCGAAATTGAAACTTATAAAATTTAATTGCCCTTTCACCTGTCATAACCAATAACACACAAGAAGAAAGATATTGCTATCCATGAAAAAAGGTGAAGAGGTAGCGGCAATATTCCAGAACATTTTTCCAGAAACATGCAGATGTTAGACTTAATAACATTTGAATTAAGATTTAAGACATTTAGAGAGAAATTTAAGTGTTTTGAAAATGTATGGTCATCTTAGGTATGGTGTCTGCTATGGATGA
Organism: Saccostrea echinata; assembly: GCF_033153115.1. NCBI lineage: Eukaryota > Metazoa > Mollusca > Bivalvia > Ostreida > Ostreidae > Saccostrea > Saccostrea echinata. The sequence goes on from NW_026889779.1 coordinate 15,527,650, forward strand.
GGCTATAGGGAACCTTACGGAGGTTTTGAAGCAGAAGGGGATGTGGGAAAACACTCTGATGGTGTTTTCTACAGGTAAGCTGCTGTTTTCATAACCGACTCAGATAATTTTAATAGAACCACAGACAAAAATAGAACAAAACAAAACAAAAGAATATATAACAAACAAACAGCAAACGTGTATCGACTACAATTCTAGATAACGGGGGACAAATCCATGCTGGAGGAAACAACTATCCTCTTAGAGGATGGAAAGACTCTCTCTGGGAGGGAGGAATGCATGGAGTAGGATTTGTACATGGTCAGATGTTGAAAAGGAAAGGGGTCGTCTCAAGAGACCTAATTCATGTCTCAGACTGGTTCCCCACACTTGTGTCGGTGGTTGGTGGTAATCTAAATGGAACAAAACCATTGGATGGAGTGGATCAGTGGAAAACTATAAGGTACAATAACCAAACAGCTTAGTGGCGCTGGATACGGTTCCTTACATAGGCCAAGAATCATAGATGTCCATGAATGCAGCATGGATTCAAAAATGCAATGTGTGTAAATGTCTTGAATCGACTGAAAAATGAATATTTCATAAACCAAAATAGGCTGAAATTGTTATAAGTCAATTAACGAAGTACACAACAATGACAAATGTCATATTTTCAGATCGTTAATCAAATTAAGTAATTTTTGTATTTATTTTTTATTTTACAGTGAGGGTATACCAAACAGCCAAAGAGAGGTTATATTGCATAACATAGACCCGCTGTACAATCCTGTTGGAGACCGGGTGCCCAACAGTCCATTTGATAACAGAATACGAGCAGCAGTTAGGAAGGGGGATTGGAAATTGATAACAGGTTTTCCCGGTGAGCATTTTGTCAGTAGGTACATGTGGCAACCTGATAAATGTATTTTATAGTCACAAATGTTTATATCAAAGAAAAAAAAATCAATTCCATGGTCACATCATCTTTGCTTACCAAGGATTTCCGATCCGAAATCTACTCTTGTAGAGTAGATTTCGGATCGGAAACCCTTGGCAGAGTAGATTTCGGATCGGAAACCCTTGGCAAGCGAAGATGTAGTCACATGTGTAACGAAATACATAAAACGAAAATAATCATAGCCTTAGATATAAAACTGAGAATGGGAATAATGTTTTTGGTATGTGTTTTTGTCCAAAAGTTAAAAAGTAATCCTAAAATTTTCTCATTATCTGAAAGAGATTTCATGATTGGTCAGTTTAAAGGTCATGGTCCAATTCAAACGATGGAAGACCAAAACATAAAAAAAACACTTCAGGGTAGTTTGCTTATCAAACACATTTTATAATTTCACTGTTTTTTGTAATCAATAATGTATTGACATTTTCATATTAAATTTTATTGCACCTGTCAGGAAATGGTAGTTGGGTTCCTCCACCCCACATGAAATCAGCATTAACCCAAACAGACAGCAATTCCGCTGTAAAGAATCTGTGGCTCTTCAACATTACTGCTGATCCCAACGAACATAACGATTTATCCGACTCTATGCCTACTGTGGTGATGGAGATGCTGGACCTGCTTGCTCAGTATAACAAAACAGCCGTACCCTGCAGGTTTCCAAAACCGGATCCAAAGTCTGACCCTAAGTACCATGGGGGATACTGGGGTCCTTGGATGTGATAGAAGATAAATGTGGAAATTGATTTTAATGTTCCTTTACATGTATTTACATATACCTATAAAATCACATATTTTCTTACGGTCAAATTTTCGTTGTTTGAGGGAAAAGTATGGGTTCATGGGGATTTGATTTCGTAGATGAAGAATTGTTGAATAATTATGTATATGGCATTTTGCATTTCGTGGTGGACATTGATTCCTGTGTCTTTTTATACGTCGAAAACAACGAAAATTAGTGATTTCACAGTATGTATACAAGTACTCTCAATAAATCAGCAAATGTAAGGTTATAGCACCTGCATACTTTTTCTCTGGAAATAATACATTATTCCCAAAAGAGGCAATAAGGAAAGAAGATATAATTTTAATTTAAGAAATCATGTTAATTGTTTTAGTATTTTTTCAATCTATCTAATGTGAAAAAAATAACGTGAAATAGTTACTACAGAGTCTGCAACAGACGAACTCTTACACATAATATCAAAAATATTTACTTGTACATCCATTGAAGATTTTCTCCTTTATTTCTTATGAAAACTACTTTCATCAATCGGTAAACACCACTAAACTTTTCAAACCACCTGTATAGATCTCTTATATGCAGTGTGCTTTTCAATGACGTATTTATCAATAATACAATATTTAACATACTTCATACTACCTTATATAATTATTCATACAAACATATATATAGTAGTAACCAATAAAATGCCTTCCTTATTATTGTTTACACGGGTTATATATTTTTTTCTGTAACTGTTGCGACGTTAATTAATTCCCTTTACAAATAAAGGAAGCATTTTATTGTTTAAATATCTGCAATCACTGGGTGCTGCGGGAGAACGGTAAGAGACTAGCAATCAGACTACATAAAGCCAAAGGTTTCTCTCATTTATAGAAATTGATACATTTATGTCTCATTTAAGGCTTTTATGCATGAATCTATAAAAAAAGGGGAGGGGGGTCCGGACCCCCCCCCCTAGAATTTAAGAGTTATTAAATTTCTATGAAAAAAATAACGAAAAAGTTGATATTTGACCCCATTAGGACACACGGATCTCTCTTAAAATAGAGTGGAGAGTTATGTATCTGAAGAAAATTGACTAAGGAAGTCTACATTACCCCCTTGGTTTTACAGGTTCGGGCGAATTGCTATTGTCCTTTTTTTTCTTGGCAAAAAATTCTAAGTCTGACATTTGTTAAGAGTTGATGTGGACCCCCACTCCTTCTTGATCCTCACCTGCATTTGTAAGCATTTTTCAAAATATTAGACATATTATATAAAATTTTTAATAAACTTATACACACTCGATAAAAACTAGAGATTGACAAAATAACTAGTAAACCAAAAAAAGCTGAACTATTTTGAAATAGTTTTATAGTTCGTTTAGATGTGGAGAAGACCAACAGCGTTTTAGTGTTATCATTTTATCGATTTGAATATATGATACAAGGAAACAGAATTATTCTGCAATAAATTCAACCCCAAAATTATTGTCTTTAAGCAGACAAGACCTTTGTGGTATGATTTTTTTCCCCAGTTTTGCATGTCAATTGATTTCGTTCTACGGTTTCATATGTTTTCTCTTTCACTACATTATTTCTGGACATCTAGAAATAAGGAAGCACATGATATTTTCCCCATAAATGCATAACTGATATGGCAATTTTAAGAATATTCAACTGTTTAAAGGAAAATACATATGCACTCATCTTCCAGTCACATCAGGACAATATTTCCCTCTGAAAAGAAATTATAACTTTTAAAGAAATAATTCATTCAAATTTTTTAATTTTTTTTTCTTTTCACATACAAAGGGAAATTGTGAGTTTATAAAGAATAACACTTTCTTACTTTTAATTGTTGTATATAATTGAGTGTTTTTTATCTCCGAAAAGTTGAAAGGATATGGCGTTGAGTTTTGTTATGCTCAAAAAAATTATATCCTTTCAAGTACTTACGTTAATCTAGACAAATCACACGACAGTCATATGATACATTGAAACTCAATGATAACATCCTACATGTATAAGATTGTGTTCTTATTGATACCTATCATCAGATATTGATTGAACAAACACTAATACAGATAAATAGGAATATGAAAACATTACTCTGCACGGTCGTCCTTCTAGCAGTAGCGTGCTTTATAAAAGGTCAAAATACGAAACCGCATATTTTACTTGTGATAGCAGATGATTTTGGTTACAACGACATCGGGTATCATGGCTCTGAGATAAAAACACCGAACTTGGATAAACTTGCCGGAGAGGGAATCAAATTGGAGAATTATTACGTGCAGCCAATATGTACTCCTACCAGAAGTCAACTGATGTCCGGACGCTATCAGGTATTTGATGTCCTTCATAATACAAACATGTTTGAAACTCATATAAATCAAAAATTTTAAATCAAGAGTCAAGGTGTGTATATTAATTGTGCAAGTGTTTTTAAACTTTGAAGGCAATGGGTCGTAATTTTATTAAATGAGAAAACACTTTTGGTTGCCGTCAAAGTGGTTCAGTCAAAAGGTTATTGACTCACAGTAACATTGAGGTAGATGACGGTCTACTACTGTCTTAGTTATAATTTTCAGTGATGTTACTATAAGGTGGTATTATCCGCGAGTTATAAAGACAGAAGTTTAAAAAAATTATTTCTTTAGACTCCTTCTTTCAGAACTGTAGAGAAATTAACACTGAGTGCAAAGAAATTATGTACATTTATATGTTTTCATGATATATGATAATGTCCTAATAAGTTAATTTTTATATTGAAGATACATACAGGCCTTCAACATGGAGTAATCCGTCCTCCCCAACCCAACGGCTTACCTCTAGACAGCCCAATACTACCAGAAAAGCTCAAGGAAGCGGGATATTCAACGCACGCGGTAGGGAAATGGCATCTGGGATTTTATAAAAAGGAATATCTCCCAACAAACAGAGGGTTCGACTCTTACTTTGGTGAGTTAGAATGATACAAGTAAGTAAGTGACTTTTCAGAGCAAGGTGTAAGCTACGGAAACCGGTAGGTGCCAGGTAGAAAAATATTTTATCTGGCGGCCGCCAGATAACTTTCTGGCGTCCGCCAGATAAATAACTGGCGGCCGCCAGATAAAAAGATCTGGCGGCCGCCATATAATTTTCTGGCGGCCGCCAGAAAGTTATTTGGCGGCCGCCAGATAACTTTCTGGCGGCCGCCAGATAAAATATTTTTTCTACCTGGCACCAACCGGCTTCCGTAGTAAGCCTACAAAAGTATTGATTCTTAAGTGAGTAAAGGTGTAAAAATCACTGTGTTGACTATGAATTTATTAAAACCTGCTTCCCAGCTTGAAATTTTTGGAGCAGATATATTTCAAAGTATTTTATGCCCTATATTGATCAGAGATGCATGGACGATGCATGTACTACGTTTCATCGTACCAGTCAGGTTTCAGATGCTGTATTTTTAGTCAATAACCATTTTATAATGTTAGGGGAGACTGGCTTTTGGAGCAGGCTAAATGTCAGAGAAGGTCTCATTTCCACGTAAGTATAAGACCTACCTGGACCAAACATGCATGATGCATCAAGGGATATGCACAACGATGCGTGAAAATTGTTTCTGGAGCAGTTCTATTCTCAAGTAGCCATATGCCCTACTAGGACTAAACTTGCATGGAACTAGGGATGAAACATACAAGAAATGCCTCGGATTCGGGATCTGGCCTATATTTTCTGGACTATGTTAAAGTTTTTTGAAGAGGTTCATTCCCAGGTTACTAAAAGCCCTTTGCTGACCAAACTTAATAAAAGATGCATCTTGGAATGCACACTACCAAACATACTTTGGATGCTGAATATTACATTTCCTGGTTGATTGAGCAGAAAAGGTTTTTGAAGAAAATCAAGTCCCAATTAAATAACTAAAATGTTAGCCAGACGAAATTTGCATTTGGGATGTACACTACCAGAACATTTGTTTGTTATGCGACTTTGCCTTCAATACTTATAGTTGAGGTGACCTTTGAAATCTTTGTTTAACTGTGTTTTAAGATCTGTCAGGAAATCTGATGTTCTTTACTTTTATAGGGTACCTGACTGGAGCGGAGGACTACTTTACACATGAGCGATGTTTTGGGAAGATGTGTGGAACAGATTTACACGATAATACAAACCCAGCCAACTATTCCGGACAGTATTCGGCTCATTTATTTTCTCAAAAAGCGGCTGATGTTGTCAAAAATCACAATACAAATCAGGTATTTTTAGCTCACCTGAGCTGAAAGCTCAAGTGAGCTTTTCTGATCACCCATTGTCCGTCGTCCGTCTGTAAACTTTTCACATTTTCAACTTCTTCTCAAGAACCACTGGGCCAATTTTAACCAAATTTGGTACAAAGTATCCTTGGGTAAAGTGGAGTTAAAATTGTTAAAATAAAGGGCCAAGTCCCCTTAAAAGGGGAGATAATCAAGAAAAGACAAAAATAGGGTGGAGTCATTAAAAAATCTTCTTCTCAAGAACCACTGGGCCAAAAAAGCTAAAACTTATGTGGAAGCATCCTGGGATAGTGTAGATTCTAAATTGTTCAAATCATAACCCCCGGGGGTAGGGCGGGGCCACAATAGGGAATCCAAATTTTACATTGAAATATATAGGAACAAGATGTGTTTGTGAAACACTGATGCCCCCGTATGGCAGCTTATGGCGAAGGTTAAAGTTTCTCAAATGGAAGTCAAAATCCAGGCCAAAAGATAAAAAATGTTAAATTTGAAAGCCCTAGCTCCAACCATTCAAAAGTTATGGCGAAGGTTAAAGTTTTTTAAAAGTAAGTAAAACATCAAGGTCAAGGTCAAAGTTGTTGGTATTCAAAGGAAGGTCTTGTCACAAGGATTACATATGTAAAGTATGAAAGCCCTAGCACCAACCATTCAAAAGTTATGGCCAAGGTTAAAGTTTTTTGAAAGTAGGTCAAACTCCTATGTCAAGGTCAAAGGGTCAAAGTGGTTGGTATCCAAGGGAAGGTCTTGTCACAAGGATTACATATGTGAAGAATGAAAGCCCTGGCACCAACCATTCAAAAATTATGGCCAAGGTTAAAGTTTTTCAAAAGTAAGTCAAACTCCAAGGTTAAGGTCAAAAGGTCATAGTGGTTGGTGTCCAAAGGAAGGTACAGGTAACTCTTGATGGCTCGAACTTCGATCTCTCGAAGTTCTTGATCGCTCGAAGTGAGTCTCCGGTCCCGATTTTCCCCCTATATAACTAAGCAAATTTACTCTGGATTTCTCGAACTCTTGATCTCTCGAAACCCTTGATCCCTCGAAGTCAAAATGCAGTCCCGCTATGCATATTCTATTAGAATTTACCCTCGATACCTCGAAGTGGCTATGTGTATACAAGGTTATATAATTAGCACCTATACCTGGACATTTAAATGGCCCAAGGCAGAAGACGCGGGTCTCGAGGAGCGGGATGTTTATTCAGGTGACACTTATGCTGCAAGGTGATAATTGATTTATAATAAATCATAATTTGCCTATATGCTATTAAAATAATTATCATCGACTGTCTTACGATAATTGAGAGACGCAGTGTCAGTGAAAAGTAGTAATTGATTAAAAGACGAAACACTAATTTAATTTTTATTTCAAGTCAGTGTCAAAGTTAAACGAAATATGAAAAAGCAGAAACAGCTGCAATGTCAATATGGCGACTATTATTGGACAAATACTTAAAATACTGCGTTCAGTGATCATGTTTGGAATAGTCCATGCTTTATACGTGTACGACGCTGTAAAATGTCGTTTTCATGTAACAAATGCGTAGTATGATGTCTGTATTACAAAGAATAAATAAATATACATGAAATGACGATATACATTTTTGCTTTACTCAGTTTAATGAAATATTCATCTAAATTACGAAAAAATATAGTTGTTTTATAAAAGCCACATGTAAAAGGTTGAGACTGCATGAAAATCATTACATCCGGTAAGACTAATTTTAAAACCAGTCTACAAACCCGGAAAATTCCGGACTCTTGAAAACTCGAACTCTTGATCTCTCGAAGTTTTTCCTCGGTCCCGCGGACTTCGAGGTATCGAAAGTTACCTGTATTGTCACAAGGATTTATCTGAAGTATGAAAACCCTAGATCCAACCATTCAAAAGTTATGGCTAAGGTTAAAGTTTTTCAAAAGTAGGTCAAACTCCAAGGTCAAGGTCAAAAGGTCATAGTGGTTGGTGTCCAAAGGAAGGTCTTGTCACAAGGATTACATAAAATAGTATGTGAAGTATGAAACCCCAAGCACCAACTGTTCAAAAGTTATGGCCAAGGTTAAAGTTTTTCAAAAGTAGGTCAAACTCCAAGGTTAAGGTCAAAAGGTCAAAGTGGTTGGTATCCAAAGGAAGGCCTTGTCACAAAGAATACACATGTGAAGTTTGAAACCCCAAGCACCAACTGTTCAGAAGTTATGGCCAAGGTTAAAGTCTCATAAAATTTTGCAAAAGTGGGTCAAACTCCAAGGTCAAAGTCAAAAGGTCACATATGATGGTACCCAAAGAAAGGTCTTGTCACAAGGAATACACATGTGAAATATGAAAGTCATAGCTCCAACCAATCAAAAGTTATGGGCAAGGTTAAAGTTGACAACAGACAAACAGACAGACAGGACAAAAATAATATACCCCCGGGATCTTTCGATCCGGGGGCATAATAAAAATCTTTTAAAATCTTCTTCTCAAGAACCACTGGGCCAGAAAAGCTGAAAATCATGTGGAAGCATCCTGGGGTAGTGTAGATTCTAAATTGTTCAAATCATGATCCCCGGGGAAGGGCGGGGCCACAATAGGTATTACAATGGGGAAATCTGGTAAAGAACAGCATATCCAAAGGTACCAGGCGAACGATGTGGCCCATGGGCTTCTTGTTTTTGTGTGTGTGTGTGTTTTTTTTTTTTTTTTTTTTTAATCTAGCTATGATCTGTTAAATGAAATTTTCATTGATAATGCTATATCTAATTCATCACTAGTTACTAATTTGTCACTATAATTAGTCAAGGGATAATTTGTATAAAAAATTATATACAGTGTAGTTACCGTATATACTCGCCTATTTAAGTCGGTTTTTTGGGAGTTACATTTCGGTCAAAAACTCATATAGGCGAGTCTAAAAAAGATAAGTATTTTTCTGGACGGCGAAATGTAGTATTTCATAAACATTTCCCACGATTATCGTTGAACAAAGTCTGGATATATTATATCATTTATGTATTCTAAAATTATACATAAAGTACAAGTATTTACATATTTTAATAACTTTATTTTTATCTTAAGTTTGCATTATGTATTTTTCTTAATGATTTAAAATTAAATATCGGCGTCATTTCTAAAAATATTAATCGAAACCAGGTTAAAACATCAGAGCATTGATTTGAAATTGTCAACTGACTCTGGCAAAAAGCTGTACCGACTTATAAGCGGGTCAGTGGCAAATCTCTCCGAAATAACCTCAAAAAATACAAACGACTTATGGGCGGACCGACTTTTAGGCGAGCTTATATGGTATTTTACAGCTCAAATTCTCACAGAAAATTGAAAAAATCGTATATATGTAATAACTCAGCCTTCGACAAATGTTCTAATTGAAAGCATTTCTTTGTACGGCATTATAGTACCATAGAAAAAAAATAATTAATTTTTTTTCAATGTGAATGGACACACGCTGAAGTATTCTACGATTGAGTGGTTTAGTACGTTTTCGTACTAGGGCTTTAGCATCACTGACTTTGTGTTAGTGTCTACTGTTTTTCGGTTCAATTTATTTAGTCTTCTTCTGTTTTTCTTAAATCAAAATGACTCTTTGAATGCTATTTTTACAGGAATCAATAATACACAATAAAGAAAATTTGTTCCGTTTTCCACCAAGCTCATTATTTACTTTCACTCAAGTTATCGAAAATTGTTATAGAAGGGAAGGGTCTTTCTTGCCATGTCATACAAGTAAGTGTGTATGCATTACAATCGCTATTACTTTACAGCCTCTTTTCCTGTATCTTCCATTCCAATCCGTACATGCCCCGCTACAAGTACCAGACAAGTATATACAGCCCTATATGCATATAAAGGACAAGCAAAGAAGAACATATGCTGGTAATGATTATATTTCAAGCCAATTCTTAATGTTTTCTCTCTCGAATGGCTTCCGTTGTCGTGTTATTTCTCGTATTTTAGTGCTTAGTGGCCATCTTCAAAGTTTTATGATGATATTGCTTTTTGACGTGTATTTTAATATAATTAATAAATAAATAATAATTAAGAAAATGAAAAATTGAAATGTTCAAGTACGAACTTTTTCAATGTTGAAAGTTTTCAAACTCGAAATCTACTACTGATTTAAACTTTTGCACATGAAAACAGGCACAAACTTTATCAGTAACGCAATTCATAGAGAAAAGCGAGACTGGTTGGCCTCCATGTATCTTAAACATGAAAAATTTAAAAAAAAATAAGTAGCCATATTTAACCAGAAAACCTAGATAATTTAATTTTCCTTTCAAAGAAATGTTTATTTTTAGGTATGGTGTCTGCTATGGATGAGGCTATAGGGAACCTCACTGAAGTTTTCAAACAGAAAGGGATGTGGAACAACACACTGATGGTGTTTTCTACAGGTAATCTAATACGTTTTCTCACCCTGGATTAAAACTTTTCAACACTCTATTCTAATTTTTATCTGTCTCTCAAATTGTCTGCTATCTGTCATTATCTATTTTATTTCGGAATACATATAAATATATAATATGTTATGACATTATTAGAAGTAGCATAGGGAGCTGAGTAAGATGCAGAAAAAACACCAAGATTTAACATAGAGACTTGAGTAAGTCCAATTGTGAATTTTAGTAAGTTTAGGAAATATTTTCTAAGAAATCTATCTTTAATTTGAATCTGAATTTCAATGTTGGAGAAATAAATTCTTTATCTGTCCCATAAAAGGATTTATTTCTTCTGCTGTGAAATTCAAATTCTTAAAGAGTTTCAATGACAAACATGCAAATTCGTATCCTATTGAGCATCTGCATGAAACTTAAGAGGCAGGTATAACATTTCTAAAACCAGATTGCACATCTATATGACGTGGTCAATTATACATATTTTCTTTAAAGATCAGAGATAAGTTAAAATTACTAAATGGTAACACCTTTTAGGTGAATGGAATTGATTTTTATAAAAAATCGAAATTTTCAAACCCTTTTTCTATTTTGTTTTACTCAAGTTTTTTACTGTACAGTTACTTTGTATTCTACAGATAATGGGGGACAAATCCATGCAGGAGGGAATAATTATCCTCTGAGAGGATGGAAAGACTCCCTCTGGGAAGGGGGTGTTCATGGCGTAGGGTTTGTACATGGTCAAATATTGAAAAGAAAAGGAATAGTTTCACGGGACTTAATTCATGTCTCGGACTGGTTTCCCACACTTGTGTCAATGGTCGGTGGTAATTTAAATGGAACAAAACCATTGGATGGGGTAGACCAGTGGAAAACCATTAAGTAAGACTTATCATTCAAATACTTAGTTTAAAGGAGATAAGAATTCAGTATTTGAATGCATGTCTTGAATTCATAATTTGTAGTGATGGGTCAACACCCAGTCAAAGGAAATCAATTCTACACAATATAGACCCTCTCTACCCCCCAGTGGGTCAAAGACTGCCTACAAGCCCATTTGACAACAGAATAAGGGCGGCTGTCCGAATGGGAGACTGGAAGCTCGTCACAGGTTTTCCTGGTGAGGATAACATAAGAATTGATTTTTCTTTTACCTATTTATGAAGCTCTTTGGCACTTGTATATAAGATGTAACCCTCCAGTAATCGGATTAAGGATACACTTTTTTAATGGGTTACATTTTTGAACTAATCATGATAAAAGGTGTTGAAGAATTAAACTCTTTTGTTAAGGTATACGTAAGCTTAACAGAAACAAAAGTTATTAATTTCGAAATGCAAATGGTGTTCGTGATGAATTGATTCATTCAGTATAAGCCAATTTGCAAACGTAAATTACCATGATAGTAACTACTTATGATATAAAATCAACTAATTATGTATTGTAGCATAAATGAAAGACTTTGTACATGTATATATTTTTATATCATTATGATTTTTAGCATATAAGTAGACAAAAATAAAATTCAACAACGGATATTGCCCTCCCTGTATTGAATTGAATCCTTAGTGGACATTGTATCATGTGGTTAACATAATGATTTGCAATTTCATCAATAATGCTTTCAAAGTCATGTACAGTTGTGACATGATATCATTATATCGTTTATTAGATTTGATGGATTTCCCACGTCATTAATGTGTATCAAACAACATAATTGCATATGAAAAAATGAAATCGTTTGATGTCGACGCGTCAATTTCAGGAAATGGAAGTTGGATTCCTCCACCTCATATGAATTCCCCCGAGATGCCAAAAGTAAACAGTGCAGCTGAAAAGAATATTTGGTTGTTCAATATCACAGATGATCCCAATGAACACAACGATGTTTCCAGCACTATGCAGCATGTAGTAATGAATATGTTGGAGTTATTAGCACAGTATAACAAAACAGCGGTACCGTGCAGGTATCCTAACATGGACCCTAAAGCTGATCCGAAATACCACGCAGGATATTGGGGTCCCTGGGAGTAAATGTTTTAAAAATAAAACAAAACATTGACGATATTTACCTTTGAGTTTCAAGTGCATTATCATTATGTTCTGAATAAAGAACCTTGAAAAGGCATGTTATTGTATCTTCATTATCACCAAAACATTAAAAGCATGGCCGTAGGATCAGGGAGAGGGACACTGTCCTTGAAAAGGCATGACATTGTATTTTCATTATCATCAAAACATTAAGAACATGCCCGTAGGAACAAGGGGACGGGGGGAGTGGGGTCGGAGGGGCCCCCTAATTTTGCCGATATATTGTATACCATAAAAACAGCTATTTTGTGCTTGTGCCTCCTCAATAAAGTCTGATGCTTGTCAAGGAATTTTGCATGGTTATGCTCTCGAAAAAGCCCCCCCCCCCCCAAAAAAAAAATCGAATTGCTCCCTAAAGGTCTGAATATTCATTAACATTGTGGACATTTTATAAAAACACAGTACTTTTTTTTTTATTTTTCTCTATGAAGTTCTTTATTGTATTATGAAAGCTGTCATGGTGTAGATGTGATCTTTTTGGTGTTGATAAATAACCAGTCACTGATATCAGCCAATTATTATGTATCAGTTACAAAGGACAATTTTTTTTTTTAGTTTAATCTCGTTTTCTGTTTTCTTCTTGTTTAATTTCTTTTTTCTCATATTGCCGTGTGGAAACATTAATTTCTTAATTCTTTTAATTAACATATGACATTATTAACGTCAATTTTTTAACATAGGATTATGATTTGATCTTTCATTAAATCGAACTTTTTAAAGAATTTATTCCTCGTTTCATTGCTATAATGCAAGTATGCAAACATTTTTTTTTTGTCTATGCTGCATCAAAAATTGGGGGTCCGACCAGCCTTACAGTGAACATCTTTGACAGTAAAAGTTATGTTTGGAAAAATGTAGGGGGCAGGCCCCACTGCCCCCCCCCCCCAACTCCCCTATACTACGTGCCTGTTTAAATATGTAATAGCAGACGGCACATGCATTCCTTGGTTCCTTGGAACACTCTAGTTACCTAACGTCCTTAGCTTTTCTGATGGAAGACTCCAATTTTGTCCGTCATTTTTCTCTATATTCATCAACTTTTTAGCTCACCTGATCCAAAGGCTCAAGTAAGCTTTTCTGATTGAAATTTCTCCGTTGCCTGTCGTCGTTGTCGTTGTTGTACACTTTTTCACATTTTCATCTTCTTCTCAAGAACCACTGGACCAATTTCAACCAAATTTGCCACAGAGTATCCTTATGTAAAGGTGATTCAAGTTTGTTCAAAAGAAGGACCACGCCTTCTTCCAAGGGGAGATAATTATGATTTTGTAAAAAAAAAAAAAAAAAAAAAAAAAATTAATGGCATCATTTAAAAATCTCCTCCTCAAGAACCACTGTGCTTGAAAATATGAAACTTATGTGGAATCATTGTGAGGTAGTGTAGATTCAAATTTGTTCAAATCATGACCCCTGGAAATAGGGTTGGGCTACAATGGGTGATCAAAGTTTAACATAGGAAATTATTTTAAAAATCTTCTCAAGAACAGCAAAGCCATGATTGGTCATATATGGAAGCATCCTCAGGTAGTGTAGATTCAAATTTGTTCAAATCATGACCCCCAGGGGTAGGGTGGTGCCACAATGGGCGATCAAAGTTTTACATAGGAATACATAGGAAAAATCTTCTTCTCAAGAACAGCAAAGCAATGATTAGTCATATTTATATGGACGTATCCTCAGGTAGTGTAGATTCATGTTTGTTCAAATCATGACCCCAGGGGTATAGGGTAGGGCCACAATGTGTTATCAAAGTTTTACATAGGAAAAATCTTAAGAATTCTTCACAAGATCAGCAAAGCCATGATTGGTCATAATAATATAGAAGCATTCTCAGGTAATGTAGATTTAAATATTTTCAAATAATGCCCCCCCCCCCCCAGGAGAATAGAGGGGCTATACTTAGCTAGACAAAGGAATATAAAGGATATTTCAATAAAAATTTTCATCTTAAGAACAGCAAAGACATTTTGTGTCATATCAATTCAAAAGCATCCTTAGGAAGTGTAGATTCAAGTTTGTTCAACTCATACTTCCCTCCGCCGAACCACTTTATATTTAAACTTTTCAATACTGAGCAGATTTCTGCTTTTTCATAGCCAAAGCGATCAGGTGAGCGATGTGGCCCCTGGGCGTTTTGTCAGCTTATTGATTTAGCAGTAAATTAGAGCAATTCTCAAGACAATTCCCCCTTGGACAATGTTTTCCTTACTTGGGCAACGCAATAGCCAGACCCCATGGAACTTCCGTCTGCTACATTATGATTACGAAAAATTCAAATTTAAATATTGAAAAACAATGTGTTTATCTTCAGTGCATCAATTAGTATAACAAAATGTGTTGACAAACCTGTCATCATCAATATGCACGTGTTTTTGTCTTTTTACCATTTTCCTTACGGTTGAGTAATTCTGAACACCGATGAAAGTGCACAGTTACCAAGATACCCCTTTGACCATTTTTAGTAAATTAAGGCCATGCAGTCAAAAAGTTTTCGCATATTATGTTACCTTGCGTTTCTTTTTCCTTTCAGTATATATAAGGACATGCAACCAAATTTTGTCTGAACTCTGCATTTAAAATGTAAATGATGATAAAATGCAATTCAAAAGTGTGTTAAATGAGCATTGATTTTAATATGTAATGTCTTGTGAAAAAAACCCAAAGAAAACATTTCTTTCTCGAACATTAAACAAAAAAATTTATAAGGAGAAAAACTTTTTAGAAATTAAAGTAATCGCAAGTAATCATGATTACATGATGAAAAAGTAATCGGATGTAATTGATTACTTTAAAAATAGCTGTTATCAGATTAATTGATTACTTTTAAATCCAAAGTAATTATAATTTAAATTATTTAATCAATTACTTTTGAAAGTAATCGACCCCATCCCTGTTACCAAGAAGTTCATAATAAGTCAAATTTAGAACACAATATAATCCGGGATCAGCAAAATCTGCGTAATCTTGGTTGAGTGCGTTACTTGACTGAAATAGTCCATGCAGGCAAATTTCCTATCATCCCCAGCTTTGCTGCTGCTATTTGTTCACTTCCAGTGATATACTACCAATCGACTTAGATAAATTTCTTAGCTCAATGGGAAGGTCAGTAGAATTTTTAAATCTTTTTTGAAAGTTTCGAACAGAACAGTATAGAAAGAATGATAAACAAAGATGATTCTTTTTTTTCGTTCGGGTAACAAGTGTGTTGTCATTTTGAATTTTCTTTATGCACAGCAAAATTCAAAATTCGACAAGACATTTTTTTTCTCAGTTACCTTCCTCCATTCCTCTATTAAAATTTAACAAACATCAAACCAATTCTTTATATTTATGTATATTAGTGCATGGATTCATTAACAAGTATTGCTTTCATTCGAAAAACCCTTTTA
The DNA here is from genome assembly GCF_033153115.1 of Saccostrea echinata. Taxonomy (NCBI): domain Eukaryota; kingdom Metazoa; phylum Mollusca; class Bivalvia; order Ostreida; family Ostreidae; genus Saccostrea; species Saccostrea echinata. The sequence continues at coordinate 15,543,446 of NW_026889779.1, forward strand.
GGATAGGCAAAATATTAGTCAAATGCAGGCCATTTGTAATTAAGATGTTAATTTACAATTAAAAATTCACTGCGCAAAATGTATCCACCTTCATTAAAAAACATTATTTTGCATACACCTTTAGATAGGATGGTGACCCCTCAGATCTTATATAATGTGATTAAGCATTATTCAACATGAAACATTTTTCCCTGTTATTTGAAATACATCATTTCACCTAACAGTTTTAGCATGGTTTTAATTACTAATATATATATTGATGTGCAATAAGATTTTGGAATTTTCATTTTCCACCTTGGGGTCAAATGGGGGTCGAAAAACGATGGGTTTTTTTCAACAATAAAAAATTTAGTTCCCAGAACTTCTCTTGCATTTTAAGCAAAAGACAAATTATCTTTTGAAAGATGGTTGCTGGTGTCCTGTAGATTTGCAATAAGGTTTCAGAATTTTTATTTTACACCCTAGGGTCCAATTGGGGGTAGAAAACGACACACCAAAATCGGTAGTCAAAGCATTATGTCATGTGCAACAAGAATATATTTGCTTTAAGGGTTGGAAACTGAAACATTGCGAAGATACTTGAACAATTATTAAATGAGATGGGATATATGACCTCGGGGATACTAGTCCAACAGAACACTTTAAATTTATTATTCACCAGAAGTCTTTAAAGAGACTGTAGCTCTACTTTAGGGCTGGAAAAATTTATCAATACCTATATTTATTCTGTGTGATTACGATACACATATCAATACGTATATGTAAAAATATGGAAATATCGCAAACAAATTTCCATTTTTTTTTTATTTTTTTTTTTTGCTTTTATTTTTTGTTTTGTTTTTTGTTTACTTAATATTTTGTTTTAACATGTAAATAAAGAATTTGCTTATATTATAACTATAAATATGAAATACAAAATAATTAACACCACTTTTTTTAAATAATTTTGTTTTACAACAGATAAATGTCTTCAATAAATAAATTTAATTATTCTTAATTGTAAAAAATATTTTGTTCATTTCAATACAATAGGAAGATTTTGTAACTCATTTAAAATATCCCGATATGTATCATATTTTGACACAAATATCATGAAACATATCAATAGAGGATTTTAATAAATTTTCTCATTCTTATCTCCCCGTGAAAGAGGGTGTGACCCTTCGAGAAGAAGAAATTGTTAAAAAAAAATGACGAAAAGAATTCGTTTTACACATTGTTAACATGAGAAATGTTTTAGACTAGAAATAAAATTCTTTGCATTTCTAAATAATCTAAATAATTCATCACATCTCCAGTGAGTTTCTTGTTATTTTTACGAACATCATGATGATTTAACTCTGACTGGTTCAGTTTTGTACAGGCCCAAGTATGATGATTATACCCTGAGGGGTATGTTAACTTGTCTGCAACAAGTCAGGTGAGGGTCCACAGTGAGTAGTTTTCAATCATAACAACATAACAAATTAAAAGTCATGCATTTTCTAAAGGATTTAAGTCAGGAGCTTACATTTTCTTGAGCAATGGAAGTTCCATGTGAAATCTGTAACAAACCATGAGAGAAGACTTCTGGTTGTGTTCTTTGTAATTAGTTATAGATCAAAGGCAAGATTGTGAGTAATTTATTTTTTACATTTCTGGGAGGGATATCATTCTAGTTGCAGTATGAATTACACAGTGTAAAATCCTAAAAAGTTTATTAATTTAAAAAAACTTGTCATATACATTTTAATTTTTGGCCTTAGTAGATGTCAGAGAGAAAAAAAAGGAGAGAGAGATTAACCCAGGTATATACATGTAGCCCCATGCAAAACTTTAAACACTCGTGATCGCAAATGCTCGAAAGGAGACAGATTATTTGAAAAACAATTTTTCGTGCATTGTTTTCAGAACATTTGAAAGCTGAAAATGTATACTTTGTCACCATAGTGTCGCTTTTATCCATGTTGAAAAAACTGTACATTTAGAAAAAAGTATGATAAAATAGCGAAGTCAAGGTGTTTTGAATTACAAAATCAAGCTACACCGGTATAGCCAATTCAGCTTCTGTAACAAAGCTTAATCAATTTTTAAGAGATTGTACAAGACCTGATTTACTCTTAACCATTCTTAAAATATTTATATCATCATTCATGATTCAAGGAAGGGCTAGGAATATAACCAATAGTCTATGATTTATATGTGTTGTAAGAGGAGTAAATGATGATGGCAAGTGGGAAAAGGGATCTTTAATCAATTTTTTAAAGACCATGCAGAGATAACACTCTCTCTTTTCCCCCTTCCCAGTCCCAGGTTGTTTATGTACATTGTATACACCCCAGTACTATGTTTTGACATAAAAAAAAATGTGAATATATAATTATACAAAAATGTACACCAAGTTTAATGGTGGGTCTCTGAATGATTTTCTTTTCTAATTCTAGAGGGTGGGTTGACCCTAGGGTGTCATGAATGAAAGGTCAAGCAGACTTTCGATGCAGGTCATATTGTGATCATTTCTAGTTCCAAGGGGTGGGGATGATCACCAGGGGGTATAACCTTTATACATGTATTATCAAATGCATAATGACACAAGGAAAAGGATTATGTATGGTTAAGGGGAAAAGTATTCAACCATTTTTGAGATATGTAACATTTGCAGTTTCAGGGGGTGGTCGGAGAGACCTCTGGGGTGTCATGACCCCTTATACCAGTTAATGAGTCATAATACAATAATAGATTTGGGGCTTTCGATTTTATTTAAAGCTATTTGATTGTTTCCAGTTCCAGGGAGTGGGAATGATCCCAAGAGACTTGCTGCAATGTAGAACACATGTTTTGTAAAAGTTGGCGGTCGGCGTTTTTGGCAAACTTTGTTTGCTATTTGTGGGCATTTGTTTTATTTTTGAACGCTAACTTTTTGCTTGTACTACATATATGTTTTACATTTTGTTCTGTTATATCTTACATTATTTTGGTATGTAAAAGGGGAGATCAGTCTACAACTTTACTATGATGAGTAAAAATCATTTGTATAAGATAGGTTTTTTGTGATCTCCCCTTTTATTGTATTGTTGATATTGTAACGAAAATATGTCGTGCCTAGATATTTGTATTAAACCTTGTGTAAATAATTACTTTTCCTATACTCTACAGCATTTCGTTATAATAATACGTGGGCTCTGTACCTTTTAACAGTCAACAAAACAAGAGAAAGTCTTTGTATAAAAAAAAACATATCATTCATTGTATAAAAGTACATAAAACAAACGCGATATTTGGAACTTCCTGATAAAGTGCGGAAGGTGTAAAAAAAAAAAAATAGAAGGTGCACCACTCTGGAAATGAAGGTACAACGGTATGGAAATGAAGGGGCGTAGCAGACGTTGCTAAGGTAAACAGAACTACGGAAGGAGAATACGCTGTAACTCTGGTAGCTGGAGAAGGTGCACACTATTACAAGGAAATATTCACCTTCTGTTATTTGGAAGGGTTGTTAAACAACACCTTCTGGGCCATTTTACTATTAAGTTAATCTCCGTAGTCTAACTGTAATCAATATACAAAGAAGAGCTGTATCGCTATCCAATCAGCGAGCAGCTAACAAACAAAGTTGCGCGTGCGAAACTTCAAGCCGAATGAAACTTGGGAGGAAATAGATGCACAATAGAGCTGAAAATATGGATTGTGGATAAAATATCGCTTATGGTCGATGGTTAAACATCCAATAAACACAGGTAAGCACTGTTGTGCGTAATGACACATATTTAATGCCTCAAGGGTCGAGAACAACATCCCGAATGAATGTAAACAACACATTCAGTCCTTGTGAAACGGCATGTTTCTACTTTCGCTTTCAATCAAAAGGAATGATTATAAATAAATTGGAATATAACACATATTATCACTTGAATTATCGTATCTAAACTCCGTAGTAATGTGTAAATATCCATGTTAAACTAAAATACTAATCATACGTGATACCATGGATGGCATAAGGTACAGGCCCATGTAAATTCATAACAATATTCTTTGTCATTTTCAATAAATGTCACTTCACACAGTTACTGTTTTGCGCAATTTTATTCAGAAAAGGGGGTGGTGTGTGTGTGTGTGTATATATATATATATATATATATATATATATATATATATATATATATATATATATATATATGGAATTTAAATCAAACCTGAACAATATGTATTACATAAATGAATATCACCGCAAATTCCATGATAGTAGTTATTGGTTCAACTCGTCAAAATAAAAAAGGTGAAGAATATGCAGCCACAATCTAAGCAAATCATGGAACGTCAGAATCGCTTCCCCGGAACAACATGGTAATTGACAAACTAGGAATGGTTGAAAATGAAAATACCTGTCAGAATTATTAATATCGGCGATGAAGATGTCTGGTTAAAACTCAAAAGTCGAACTGGAACGTTACACAAAGTTGATATTATCAAATCTACAGACGATGAATAATACCTAGGAATTCTTGACAAGAAAGACAGATTTCATCAAACCGACAGACAGTAAATGTGAGGATAATGATCTAAATTTCAAACTTTGAAATAGACCGAAAGCCAGAAAGAGCAATTGTTGGGCCTTTGTTATTATTCGAAATTTGCTGGTAAAATACTATATCGTCGTCCTTGCATTCGCAGTTTTTGGCCATTTGATAATTGCCATGCCCTTTCAGCAATCGCATTTGTGACATCTTTCACAGACTTAGAAACGTGCTCTTTTCAAATACTACAGGTAAGGCAGTTGAAGCGTTGATCGATAAAGTCACCAAGCATAAACACTGCATCTTCCTTAGCCAGTGTCCGATTTGCAGGAGAGTATACAAATTAAACACTTGGCTAACGAAGACGCAAAGATTGTAAGATTTAATGTTCATTTATTAAAATTTTGGAATAATTTATTATACTTATCTATTGGCCGCCCGCGTGGTGCAGTGGTTAGAGGGTCTGCTCTAGAGTCGCGGAGTAAGGACCTGGCTTGTAGGGCCATGAAACTTAGACGAGCTCACTTTTGATCTAAGTCTCACTTTTACTGAAGGAATATATAGTGGAAAAATGAGATTGAGATCAAAATCGAGCTCGTCTTAGTTTTATGGCCCCGGAGCCTGATCCTTACGTCGCGGGGTCGAATCCACTGCGGGACGGGGTAGCCGGTCCTTCTGATGAGGCCGTATAAACCGAGGTCCCGTGTCGCAGTAGGTTTGGCACGAAAAAGATCCCTCACTGCTCAATGGCCCTAAGTGCCGAGTATAGGTATAAATATGCAGCCCTCCACTGGCAAGTGGCGTGAAAAAATTCTCGAGAAGGACGTTAAACAAGAAACAAACAAACTTACCTATTGTGTCACCACTAACTTGTAGAAAACAGCCGCGAGCATAGAATAAAAGGGCCATTAATATCGGCTGTTCCACAGACAGAGCGTGGCTTCGTTTCGTGGCCTTTTCTAGGTTTTCTTCATTCTTCATCTGACCAACCCTGTAGGGGGTCAGCAGCAGCTCTAAAGCATAATTTTTTTTTTCTCTGTGGTGGTTGAAGTGCCAAACGGACGGCAATTTTGAAACACTATGTTAGTATTTCAACCACTGTTTTTGATTTTATCCCAGGCATTAAGGTTAGATTAAACTTAACGCAGTTAAGACAGGATTAAACGCTAACATACTCCTGAAAAAAAAAACACTTGACCATGTGGTCAAATTTAATGCACAGGTTACCACCATGTAAACATCTGGTTAGAGTTAACCACTTTTTGAAAAACCGGATACACAAGTAAACTATACTTGGAAAATAGGACCGTGTATCGGTTTTGGATATTGACAAACGTGTTGCTATGGTTACTAAAAATAGAAATTCCTTTGAAATTCTTTCAAAATGCTACTCCTCAAGTTTTTTTTTTCAATTTGATAAGACTTGACACACATTCAAATAGACTATACATGTACCAAGATACCTAATTCTGTTTATCTATCGCAGCCGCAGTCTCGTGAGAGACTTTTGGTTCATTCATATTTTCTAGAAATATATAAAGAAATGAAATTTGTAACTTCATAATGAACTACTTAGAATTGAGCTGCCCAATAAATGTTTTCTGCAATGTAATTAATACCAAATTCAAAAATCGTACATATCTCTAAATCTGTTTTACTTAAAGTATTGATTTGATTTCTTTGAATCAGATATACAAAGATGAGCGAGTTTTAATTTGATGACAATATTTTATCTTTAAAATACAAGACTTAATTGTTGTCTGATAATTTCAAAGTTCACCTTTTATAACAGAATTGGTAATCAAATACTGATATTAAATTAACTATAGAACAATACAGGATGCAAATTAGTAGGTTTTTATAGGAAGAATAATTATGCATGTGTACATGTACCAAAATTTGATGGAGCGGGAACAGTGTTTCAGAATCCATTAGCTACATGTACATCAATTTTTCTTGGATTAATCTTTAGTGTTAATGAAATAAAAAGACAACCCCATGAAATTCATATCACACATAAAAACCACTCGGATAACATTGATGTTCTAATGAAATTCATAATAGAACCTTAATAAACTTTCCAGTTCCTAATATTTTTTTTTCAGAAGTTGACGCATCAAACCTTTTACTGTCACTCAGACGCTGTCAATGAGTATTATATGCCAGAACTGGCTTGTACATATATAGAGACAATTGGAAGCTAGACGTTCTCCAGCCTGTACTCATAAAGTTGCTTTAGAAAGACTCAAGATTGCTCTTCTTTGAGCATTCTATGGACCCCCCCCCCCCCCCTACGGCACTGCCTTATATGGGATACCTTCAAACAGTGTGTTTAGATGCTGTAGTGCCCAGTAACAACACACTAGTGACAATGTCCATAGCAAAACCTAGAATGCAGCAACAATTTAATAATCCTGTGATCTCTTAAATGGTCTTGTGATGCACATGGTGATTTATAACTTTAAGATTGATGAATTGATAAGATTGATTAAAATTGATAAAAAGTTCAATAACTGTAACTAAATACAAAAAGAACTAAAAGTTCAATAACTAAATACATATTTTTAAGAAGTGTTACGTCACAAAAGATTACATTTATTTTGATATACAAATGTATTAATTAATGTATTAAGGTAGCTACCTGAACTATGACAAACTGTTGCCAAAGTCCACTCTTAACCAGAAAATAACTTTTGAATAATTCTATTTGCGTATGACTGGAACTTATTACATTAAGGTTAAAGATAGTCTTCATATTGATTAGATAATTTTAGTTAAAGTTGGTCTTTGAAATGTTGAACATTTTTAATCAATTTTCCTACTCATATTTCTGTAAAATTTAGCAATCTGTCTGAAATATATATCGTTTTAATTCGTGGCGCAGTGGTATAATTACTGGACTGAAAAAAGTTATGATTCCGAGATCGAGACCATTCTTTTTCCAGTTATGCATGTTTTTATTCTTTGTATATTTTTTTCACTTTTTTATGTTTTATAATGAACATAATTTGAAAAAGTTCCAATATTCACGATACAGTTTGAAAGTGTCTTGGGAAAGGCAGTTTTAGACTATGTATTTCATTAAATGTTGCAAATTCATAGCTCCTTGCTTACAGATGATTCGAAATAAGAGTAATGAACATGTAAAATGAGTGTTATACTTGCACCTAAGAAAATATAATACACGTCCACAAATGAAATCAAATAAGTTGTTCTTGAATTTAAAAGGTAATTTTGCTTATAAATAAAAACGGGTGATTTCTTTTTTAAATTCTTGAATCGGTCGAGTCGTCGGCATGACAGCAGCCATGGCTCTTTGGGAAAAAAGTACAACTATAAAAATACTTTTCGTATGCTCTCATTTTCCAGTTACATTGGTACAACATTTCTTTCTGAAAATAAGATGACATTTTATTAAACATGCATTAAAAACATGCTAATAATTTTTAATTTTCTTTTATAAAAATCATTAACATTTTATTTTATATTACATACATTCAATATACAAAAGGGTAATTAATGATTATACAAAAGTTACATGCTTTAATAAAATTGAGTACAATTTTTTCACCTTCGAAAAGTTTAAAAGATACATCGTTGTGCTTATGCTCTATGTCAACAACCACAATTATATCTTTTCTGAAAAAGAACTTACGTTAATCATGACAGATCATACGAGAGTCATATGATTGATTGGAACTCGATGATAACGTCCTATAAAATGGTGTTCTTTGATACTTATCTTCAGATATCAGTTGGACAAACACCTATGCAGCCAACAAGAGAGGAATATGAAATCATTACTCTGTGTTGTAGTCCTTTTTGCTGTAGCGTGCTTCGTTAAAAGTCAAAATAAGAAACCGCATATTTTACTTGTGATAGCAGATGACTTTGGTTACAACGACATCGGGTATCATGGCTCTGAGATAAAAACACCGAACTTGGATAAACTTGCCGGAGAGGGAATCAAATTGGAGAATTATTACGTGCAGCCAATATGTACTCCTTCCAGAAGTCAACTAATGTCTGGACGCTATCAGGTATATTCATGGGTCCTTGATATTGTAAATATATTGCACATCAAATTTGAAAAGAAAAGCACAAGACAGGAAAGAAAATCTTGATTTAATATTTTTGTTTAAAGACAATAACTTAAATAAAATTATCGTAAAACGCATCCTCATGACGTCTGGGGACCTGAGTCAACTTGTTGCCGTTGGAATGAGTTGACTCAGGACCACTGACGTTGTGAGGATGCGTACGTAATAGACTAAAACGTCAAAATTGATTACTTTGTATAAAAAAAGTATTAATAAAAGTACTAGTCAAAAGGTTTATATATATATATATATATATATATATATATATATATATATATATATATATATATATATATATATATATATATATATATGATCGTAATGCGTTCCGGATTTAATATCCTTTTTTCTGTGAAGAAATCGTTGCGAAAATGTCTGCTAATTTGTTTGTTACGGTATTGGCTGATTACTTAAATTTCGTTCCGTACTTGCTGTTCCCTTTTTTTCATTTATAATGTATCATGCACACACGTTTGTGTTTCATCAATGATTCACGGTTTTATTGTTGTGCAGCAGCACTTAGATTTATCGTAAAATATGCCTATCAAGTCAGAACATATGCATTTTATCGAATATTCTTATTTCAAATATTCGAATATGAATTATTGACAAAATTGACATCCTTAGTCTTTATTTATAAAAGATACATACGGGGCTTCAACATGGAGTAATTTTTCCTGCCCAACCTAACGGCTTACCTCTAGACAGCCCAATACTACCAGAAAAACTAAAGGAAGCGGGATATTCAACGCACGCGGTAGGGAAATGGCATCTGGGTTTTTATAAAAAGGAATATCTCCCAACAAACAGAGGGTTCGACTCTTATTTCGGTGAGTTAGTTACTGGTAAATAAATGACTTTTCAGAGCAAGATATAAGCATTCAAAAATATATATAGATAATATTAATTGTTAGATGGTGGAGCTTAATAATACATTCGGACGTCTGTGTCAAAAGTTGAAGTTTTTTGGAGTATATTTCTTTCCAAGTTTTTTATACCCTATATTGATCAGAGTTGCATGGGAATGAATTCAAAAATAATGAAATTTTTTGAAAAAAAAATCAACTTACTGTAACATATTTTTCAATTATAACATCATTTTGTATATACATTAAAGTTGAAATTTCTGAAGTGACAATAGAATAGACAAATGCTTTAAAAAGTTTCAGAATTTTTATCAGTAGAATTTCGTTTGAAAAAAAAAGAAAACATTACCACATCCTAAAATACTTTCTGAAATACATAATCTAAGGAAATAATAGTTTTTTATCCTTCAGACTTGTGTCAGGGGATGATATAAATGACTAAATCTAATCTCTTGTATATATATTTAAAAAATGGCATTTTGATTATTTTACATTAATTGTCACAATTCTGGTTTGAGAAGACTTAATATGAAAGAAATATGATACAATAAATTCCCCAAAAATTACTTTTTGGTCTATTTAGTCAATTTTTCAAATGTTAGTCAAAAAAGAATTTTTATATATAACTTTTCTTACAAAAATACTCGACATTGAAGTGATCCTATTTTACCTTATTTTGTTTCACTCCTGACATCTGCTATTTTTTTTTTTTTTTATTAAACATTGTTTTAAACAATAAAACACGCGTTAATTCATTCAACGTTTGTAAAGCAGTTCGTTGTTTTGATATTTTTTATCATTTAGGACAATTTTTTATAATCCCTATTGATTTTGAGGTCAAAAGGTCAAAGGTCAAGGTCATAAATTCGTAGATTCTGACTGTGTGTAACAATTTCGTTTCCGGGCGATATCTCAAGAAGCTGTTGAGCCTTTGCAATGAAATTTTATACCATTGTTTGTTTTGAACATATTTAATTGACAATATGTCAAAGGGATTGGACACAAGTTTCAAAAACGGGAACGTAAAACAACGTACAATCAATCAATCAATATAATTAATCAATCAGATACTTGACATTTATTAATGTTGTTTATGATTCCTTTATCATTTTAAACTTCTAAATGGTTTATCAGTTATTGTTTTATGCTGAAATTTTTTTTTGCTTAATTGTCATAAAGATTTTGTAAAATCAATGTTTTTGGGCAACATTACAATTTTGCTGTTGCACTCCTGACACGGTATAACAATTTTTTCAGCATCAGCCATTACCACATCTAGGTCAACAAAAGGTTACTACAGTCTGTATTAAAAGCACAATATATTGAATTTTATAACGAAAGTCTTTATTTCCCAAAAAACCCCATTATTTTTTGTTTCAAAGATCTTCCAAAATATTCAATTTTCAAAATGTCACAAAAAGATGTTGCACTCTTGACATTTTTAGCATATTTTTATAGCATAACGTTTTGGTGACTTTAGATATCAATGAGGTATTTGGCAGGCATTTCGCCAGTATCAAAAGACACATGGTGAGCTATAGAAATTTATTCTTTATTGCCTATATTTTATTTTTAGTGCAGGTTGATAAATATGTTTCCGGTCATTTTTTTTAATTCACCCATGTACGATGCATCCACTAAGTTTCATTGTACCAGCCAGGTTTAAGATGCTGTATTTTCAGTCAATGTTTTCCATAAGAATGACCATGTTAATTTTTTTTTTTTTGGAGGGGGGGGGGGGGGTTGGTGGATATTAAAGTTTTTGGAGCAGGTTAATTTTTTCAAAAGAGCAGGTCTCATTCCCAAGTAATTATATGCCCTATGGTAGCTAAACTTACATGGACGTTATGCATGAATCTAAAGTTGCACACTACCAGATTTGCTTTGAATTTTTGATCTGAACTTCATTTTCCAGTGAGTGGACAGATTAAAGTTTTTGGAGCAGATCCTTTTCGAAGTGACCATAAACCATACATTTTCCAGATGAATGAGTGACCGGTTCATTCCGAGATTACTATAAGGCCTATTCTGGCCAAATTTTATGAAACGATGAATCTAGGAATGCACATTACCACACTTGTTTCGGTTGCTGAATCTAACATTTTCCGATTGATTAAACGGAAAAGATTTTTGAAGAAAGTCCATTCCCAAGTAAATTAAAATCTTAGCCAGACGAAACTTGTATAAATTTGCATCTAGGGATGCACACTACTAGAATATTTGTTTGGTGTGAGACTTTGCCTTTAGTACATAATAGATAACATTTGTTGAGGTGATCTTTGTAATCTTTAATTACCTATGCTTAAGATCAGGAAATCCGATGTTCTTTACTTTTATAGGGTACCTTAGTGGTGCTGAGGACTACTTCACACACGAAAGATGTTTTGGGGTAATGTGTGGTACAGATTTACTCGATAATACAAACCCAGCCAACTATTCCGGACAGTATTCGGCTCATTTATTTTCTCAAAAAGCAGTCGATGTTGTCAAAAATCACAATACAAACCAGGTATTATTTTTCTATTTAGCTTTAGTCTGCTAAATGAACTTTTCATTGATAATACTAAACAATGTATCTAATTCACTTCCGAGATAATAATTTGTCACTAACTAGTAAAGGGATAATTTGTCTTGAAAATTATGTACAGTGTATTTATTTGCACCTTCAAATTCTCAAAGAAAATTGACATAAATACCTGCATGGTGTGTAATAACTCAGCCTACTCTGAAGGTTCTAATAGGATGAATTTATTTGTACGTCATTTTAGTACCACAGAAAAAAAATATTCCTTTTTTTCAATGTGAATATATACTTCAAGATTCTATGACGGAGTGCTTTAGTATGTTTTCGTACCAAAGCTTGAGCATCACTTACTTTGTGTTAGAGTCTACTACTTTCAATTCAATTTTTTTTATTTATTTATTTTTATTTTGTTTTCTAAATTTAAAATGACTAATTAAATTTTTACGAGATGCAATAAATAAACGTCAAAGAAATTTTGTCATTTTTTCCATGAACCCCACCATTTACTTTCACTTATGAATGTCGAATATTGCTGTAGAAGTGTCTATTTTGCCTTGTCATAAGAAAATGTGATTACAATCGCCATTACTTTACAGCCTCTTTTCCTGTATCTTCCATTCCAATCCGTACATGCCCCGCTACAAGTACCAGACAAGTATATACAGCCCTATATGCATATAAAGGACGAGCAAAGAAGAACATATGCTGGTAATGATTATGTTTCAAGCCAATTTTTATTTCGATAATATACGAGGGGTGATAAAGAAGTTCGCGAACTATCTCTATATTTACAAAACCACAATTCAGACCAGAATGAAATTTTGCATACATATAGTCATACACATGTTCTATAAATAGCATGTCATATGTGATGTTTTACTCCATGTTTTTGACGTCACGATGTGAAAATGACGTCAATATGTAGATGACTTGTGACAAAAAATGGTTGACCCAGTCGTACTCGAGCAACGAACGGCTGTAAAGTTTAACGTATATCTTGGAAATTCCTTTGCAGTAGTATATAGTAATTGGTACAAGGTTTATGAAGACAAAAAACTTGCTAGAAGTTCAATCATTAATTGGATTGATTGTTTTAGTGAACGAAGGGAGATGGCTAAAAATGATGTTTGTTCTGTTGCCAAGTGGAAGCAAGCTTGGGAAGAGATGCGTCCTTAGTTGAGTAATTTGTTATGAAAGATCGCCAAATTAAAGTTAGAAAAATAGTTGAATATCTTAACAATAATATAATTATAAAATCCCTAAAATATCGTTTACTTTAGACTTTAAACAATCAGATATCATAAAAAGAAGGCGTCCATACTTTAACCACAATGGGTAAACGACGCTCTTTAGACGGATGACTCGGGTTGTGATGGTCACCATTCTCATTCTGGGAAAGGATATCCTTATCCACTCATCATATTGCCGAGATTTGACCATTTCCGACAAATGGACTATTCCTGACAAATGGACTGTTATTGTTATTAAAAAAAAACAAGCATTCTGAGAGTATTGCATTAGCAATACTAGTCCCCTACCGGCAAGTGGTTCCCGTTAAGAATTGAAAATACCATAATTCCGTCAAAAATCAATGAAGCGGGACGAAATGCAAACATAATCTGTAACTCATCAAGATACACTCACCAATTTTTATTTCGATAATATACGAGGGGTGATAAAAAAGTTCGCGAACTATCTCTATATTTACAAAACCACAATTCAGACCAGAATGAAATTTTGCATACATATAGTCATACACATGTTCTATAAATAGCATGTCATATGTGATGTTTTACTCCATGTTTTTGACGTCACGATGTGAAAATGACGTCAATATGTAGATGACTTGTGACAAAAAATGGTTGACCCAGTCGTACTCGAGCAACGAACGGCTGTAAAGTTTAACGTATATCTTGGAAATTCCTTTGCAGTAGTATATAGTAATTGGTACAAGGTTTATGAAGACAAAAAACTTGCTAGAAGTTCAATCATTAATTGGATTGATTGTTTTAGTGAACGAAGGGAGATGGCTAAAAATGATGTTTGTTCTGTTGCCAAGTGGAAGCAAGCTTGGGAAGAGATGCGTGCTTAGTTGAGTAATTTGTTATGAAAGATCGCCAAATTAAAGTTAGAAAAATAGTTGAATATCTTAACAATAATATAATTATAAAATTCCTAAAATATCGTTTACTTTAGACTTTAAACAATCAGATATCATAAAAAGAAGGCGTCCATACTTTAACCACAATGGGTAAACGACGCTCTTTAGACGGATGACTCGGGTTGTGATGGTCACCATTCTCATTCTGGGAAAGGATATCCTTATCCACTCATCATATTGCCGAGATTTGACCATTTCCGACAAATGGACTATTCCTGACAAATGGACTGTTATTGTTATTAAAAAAAAAAAACAAGCATTCTGAGAGTATTGCATTAGCAATACTAGTCCCCTACCGGCAAGTGGTTCCCGTTAAGAATTGAAAATACCATAATTCCGTCAAAAATCAATGAAGCGGGACGAAATGCAAACATAATCTGTAACTCATCAAGATACACTCACATACCAAAAATCAGCTCAATATCTACAAGCGTTTAGAAGAAAATTGCGGAAAACCCCTAAAAATTGAAAAGGCCATAATTCCATCAAACATCAATGAAGCGGAACGAAATGCAAACTTGATCTGTAGCTCGTCAAGATACACTCACATACCAAAAATCAGCTCAATATCTGCAAGCGTTAAGGAAAAAAGTGCGGAAAACCAAGTGGGACAGACTGACAGACAGACAGAGGGACAGACAGACAGACAGACAGACGGACGGACAGACTCAGAGGAAACCTATAGTCCCCTCCGGTTTCACCGGTAGGGGACTAATAATGAACACTGAAACCTAATTTTATTTCTTTTATGGAAGTACACCAAATTCATTAGCAGATTAAATACTGTCTCTCTCTCTCTCTCTCTCTCTCTCTCTCTCTCTCTCTCTCTCTCTGTCGAATCGCTGTCGTTGTTTCCTATTTCCTCATGAAAAATGTATTGCTATGGGACCTTTATGAAATACCCATGATGAAATTGCATATTTTTTTTTACGTGATTTAATACTAAATAATAAAACGAAAATAAAAATGTTCAAGTATGAAGCTTTTTAATGTTGAAAGTATTCGTACTCGAAAACTAATACTGATTTGAAAACGTGCACAAACTTTATTTACAACATAATTTCTACTAAAAAACTAGATTAGTTGTCTTCTACGCTCCTTACACATGAAGAAGAAATTAAGTAGCCATTTTAACCTGAAAACCAACATAATTCAATGTTCTATTCTAAGAAATGTGATTTTTTTAGGAATGGTGTCTGCTATGGATGAGGCTATATGGAACCTTACGGAGGTTTTCAAACAGAAAGGGATGTGGAATAATACGCTGATGGTGTTTTCAACAGGTAAACTAATACTTTTTCACAATGTGAATTAATACTGTTCAAGTCTCTGTTCTTCTGTTTCTAAAATTGTCTGCCTATAATTACTTTTTTCTAAAAAAAAATTAATATGTCAATATGTTATGACATTATCAGAAGTAAGGAAGGGACCAGGGTTTAATGCAGAAAAAATTCCAGATTTTAAAATAGAGGCTTGAGCAAGTCTAATCGTGAATGTTAGTATGCTTAATCCTTCATTTAATAACCACTTGGAATATATTTGTATTATTGTTATAATTTTAAAGTCATAAAAAAATTAGTCTTAAAATTTTTTATCTTTGTATTTTATTTTTAATAAATAACATACACCAAGCTAAACAATCTAGCTTTCAAGCTTGAAAATAAAGGCACAATGCAGGATTAGAAGCTATATATGGTCTGTAGCTGTAGTATGAATAAAAAAAGTCAATATAAGAAGTATATTACTTTGGCATTGGTGTACTCCAAAAGCTAGCATTCAGAAAATGAAAAATAATAGTAGTATACAATTTTTAGTCATATAATAATTGTGCGGTTGGTTAATATAGGACTGTTTTATAAACATCCATGATATTCTTTGTATGAAGAACCTTTAGCTGATCCATCTTAATCTATGGTCATTCCCAATAAAAAAAAAATGTGCAGAATAGACTTATGGTAATCGTCAATGGGCTCTAAAACATTATTTTGTTCACTTTTTCGAAAATATAAATCACGTTCAAAACAGAAAGATTAGCATAAAAACATCTTTAGTGTAGTCCATGCTGAATTGTTAAATGAAGAAATGACAACTACTTTGGTATGAACAGTCTTTATCCAGATCACTTGTCTGAAAAATGAAGGCCAGTTGTAGAATTAGAAAACTTTACAGCACGCTTGCTACTAACAGACTACGTCTATCTTGAATTTGAATCTGAATTTCAATATCAAAAATAAATAAGTAAATAAATAAATAAATTCTTTATCCGTCCAGTAACAGAATTTAATTATTTAGCTGTGTATGAAATTCCAAGAGTTTTAAAAAATCTTAAAAAGTTCCATTGGCAAACATGCAAAAACACACACAGGAAACCTAATAGGCAGATATAACATTTCTAAAACCGTATCGCACATCTACTTGACATGGCCAATTATACATTAAGATAATATTTCTTTAAAAACCAAGTGGGGAGATCAATGATAAGTTACAATTACTAAGAGGTACTACCTTTTAGGTCAAAGGAATCGCTTAAACAATTTGAATTTTTAAAACTTCTTTGGTTTTATACATTAGGGTTTTAATGTACAGTTACTTTGTATTTTACAGATAATGGGGGACAAATCCATGCAGGAGGGAATAATTATCCTCTGCGGGGATGGAAAAACTCTCTCTGGGAAGGGGGTGTTCATGGCGTGGGGTTTGTACATGGTCAGATGTTGAAAAGAAAAGGGACAGTCTCACGAGACTTAATTCATATCTCAGACTGGTTCCCCACACTTTTGTCAATGGTCGGTGGTAATTTAAATGGAACAAAACCATTGGATGGAGTGGACCAGTGGAAAACCATAAAGTAAGACATCAAATGCTGAATTTAAATGATAGTTAAGAATTTCAAGAAAAATGCATGTCATTGGGTTCATAACTTGTAGTGATGAGTCAACACCCAGTCAAAGGAGATCAATTCTACACAACATAGACCCTCTCTACCCCCCAGTGGGTCAAAGACTGCCTACAAGCCCATTTGACAACAGAATAAGGGCGGCTGTCCGAATGGGAGACTGGAAGCTCGTCACAGGTTTTCCTGGTGAGAATAGCATAAGAATATGCAACGAACAAATTTCAGTAGCATATTTTTTTTTACCTATTTATTCTGTCTAAATGTAACTCCTTGACACTTGTATATAAGATGTAAGCCTCCAGTAACTGGAATCAAGATACACCTTTGTAATAAGTTACATATTTGTACTAATCATGATAAAAGGTGTTGAAGATTTAAACTTTTAAAAGATATACTGTAATATTAACAGACAACGAAAGGGTTTATTTTCAAAATGTAAGTGGTAGTAGTGAAATATTGAGTCTTTCAGCATAAGTTAATCTGGAAAGTTAACGTAATAAAAGTATGATAGTAACTACTTACGATATAAATCCACTAATGATTTAGAATAAATGAATGACTTTGTATATATTTGCTTATTTTAATATTTTTATTATTTTTATCATAAGTAGACAAAGTCAATTTCAAATCAGCAGTAAATAACATTACCATCCCTGAATTGGATTGAATCATTAGTGGACATTGTATCATGTGGTTAACATGATGATATGCAATTTTTTCAAAAATGCAAAGTCCTATACAAATGTGACATGATTTGCATATGCGTTAATGATGTCGACGCGTTGATTTCAGGAAATGGAAGTTGGATTCCTCCACCTCATATGAAAAATTTAGCGATGTCAAAAATAAACAGTGCAGCTGAAAAGAATATTTGGTTGTTCAATATCACAGATGATCCCAATGAGCACAACGATGTTTCTGACACTATGCAACATGTAGTAATGGATATGTTGGAGCTACTAGCTCAGTATAACAAAACTGCGGTACCCTGCAGGTTTCCTAACATAGACCCTAAAGCTGATCCGAAATACCACGGAGGATATTGGGGTCCATGGGAGTAAATGTTTAAAAAATAAAACAAAAAATGACCATATTACGTTTGATTTACAAGTACATTATCACATTTTATGTTCTAAATAAATAACCTTGGAAAGACATGGCAATGTGTCTTCGTTATCACCAAAACATTAATGCTTGGTCGTAGGAACGGGGGGAAGATTTTATGCTTGTACCCCCGCAATAATAATGTCTGATGCTTGACAAGGAATTTTTGTTGGGTAGTGCCCCCCAAAGGTTGTACCCCAAAACTCAAAGTGCTTCCTGCGGGCCTGAATAGTCATTAAAAGGGTGCAGTATAGTCAAATTCTTTAAATGTAAATGTATTCTATTTTTTCATGTCAAATAAGTTATACTCAACATTCCACCCCAAAGAAATCACAAAATATATATACTGTACGTTTAGACTTGTTCAAGTCTCTTAGATAAAATCTGGAATTTTTTCTGCATTTAATTCTGGTCCATTCCTTCCTTCTGATAATGTCATAACATATGATACATTCATATTAACATTTTTTCGGACAAAAAAATCATAGGCAGACAATTTAAGAAACAGAAGAATAGAGACTTGAGCAGATCTAATTTAAATAGTGAAAAAAGCAGTTTAACCGTTAAAAACACCATCAGCGTATTATTCCACATCCCTTTCTGTTTGAAAACTTCTGTAAGGTTCCCTATAGCCTCATCCATAGCAGACACCCTACCTAAAAATTTGACATTTCTTAGAATGAAACAATGAATTATCTGGGTTTTCAGATTTTAGTTTTACTGAATCGGGGAGTCTCCCACTCTCTATTCACCCGTACTAATGCTATTGTGATTCAAATTCAAGACCCATGGTTGACCCATTCTAATGTCATCGGGAAGAACCGGTCTTGTATAGTAGACTTTCTCCTCTAAAATCTTTGCCCCCCTCCCCCATTCCCGGAAACCTGGCTCTACAGCATGATTTCTGTAAATTGGCTCAAGATTTCTAAAGTAGAATTTCCCCTACGGAAATCCTACACAAGATTAAATTTTCCGGGGGAAATCCTACTCTGTTTAGTAGTTATACAGTACCATTTCTCCCAGAGCCAGTTTTCCCCCACTGAGAATACATGTACTTTGATATTGGCTTATCTGTAGTAATTTGCTTTTAGGTATAAATTAAGTTAATTTTTCTTTTTTTTTAAATCGACAACGAATTTCTTTCAAACGGAATTGGATAAAAATTCAAATTTTAAAAATTATTATATCTATCTCTTAAATCTAGCAATTTAATTTCAACTTCTTTTTGAATATGTTTGTCTAACATTCATTTTCTATAACTGGCATTATTGGATGAACAAAACTTTCACAAATGTTTTAAAAATGTTCCTTACTATTTCTGATTTTGAAAAAAGCTAAATATCCATCTGATTCTTCTTGACATGTTTACTGAGATATTTATTCTATGAATAAATTAACAGCAAATTTTAAGCTCTCTAGTGTCTTATTTGCAGTAAAACAATATATTTTCCTCGAAAAATACAATACCAAAAAATGATGATAATGATAAAAAGAAATGATAAAGAGCTTATCTCGGTCTTCAATGCTGAAATTACATTTCAAACGAAATGTTTACAAAATGTAGGTCCCGTAAATAAACTTTTGGTGTGTGGACTACTCCTTAAAATTTTGGATTGAACTACAAAATTCAAAGTACATTTATAGAATAGTTGTAAATTTTTTCATTTAATATAACTGTTAACTTTCATTTCATCTTTTAGCCAAAATACTTTCGCTGTCAGAGGTTAATATACATAATTTATATATGTACAAGCTAGGGGAAGTCCTACTCTGGGAAAGAAAGGGGGGGGGGGGGATTTGGGTCTGATGTGTGATTTCCCCCGAGAGGAAATCCTACCCTAGAATACAGTTGACGTTTGATAAGAAAGACGCAAATGATCCATTCATACGCAAAATTTCACCACTTCAATGCTCATCATTGTATCCAGTGTCCTCAGCTTTTCTGATGGAAGACTCCAATTTTGACCGTCATCTTTCTCTACATTTAACTTTTCAAATTGTGGATTATGCAGTAAATTCTGTCTATTCTATGTTGTTTCAATACATGTACATGTATGTTTATCTGCATTTTATTTTGACACATTTTTAAGTGCTATTTCTACATGTGTTAAATGTGAAAGGGCTATTTGAACGTACATCTGTGGTTGATAGTGAAGGCACCTGTAATACGAGTGAGCAATTTTCAACTAACGTCGGTTGTTTTAAAAAAAAACTATCCGTATACTAGTTTGACAAACCCCGCATAATGACACCCGAACATACATGTATATGTTTTATTACATTTTCAACAGTGAAATACTGTGATTTTTTTTATTGAAAAAAATGTGATATTGTCTCACAGTGTGAAAGGATACCAAAGTGATATTCTCTCACAGTGTGAAAGGTTCTCAACGTAAGTAAAAAACAATTTCTAGCCTGTCATAAGATAGAGATTAGTAACTAAACCATCTTGATAGAGACTTAAACCGTCAATTTTTTTCCAAATATGTTGCTAAAATCCATGTTACAATGTTTTCAATAGGTCTCACAACTGCTAAGCTATGACTTCTCAACCGCTCAACCATGACGTCAGAGCATATAACACTGTGTTATAAAAAGACAGAAGCAAAGGAAACATAAAAGAAAATGTAATGAACAGAAAATTCAATATATAGTAGTTGGATATGGAATTTATTTCATTCGTGAGATAGGATTTCTTTATAGATTTTCACTCGTGCTTTGCACTCGTGAAAATATCAAAAATCCTGTCCCATTCATGAAATAAATTCCATATCAAACAAAACAATTGAATACCTTCTATTTATCCTCCTTAGACGGAGTAGAGAGCTTTTGCTGTACTCCCGGTGTCAGCGTCGCTATCCCAGGTTAAAAGGTTAGGATTAGGTATCTACAGTGTACCTTACCTATATTTCTTGAAGAGATACCATTTTGAAGTTTTCAAAGGTCTGTTCCAGTTTCTTTTAACCTTACTTGGAAAAAAAAATTCCTGGACAATGCATATAAGGACATACATAAAAGACATTCTTTAGATGCAGCAACTGACCTGTATTTCCAAGGTTTCTATCGTCAACTTACCTCATTTATGTAGCAATATACTAGTACCCTTATCACCTGCATGTGGGGTTTTTGTCTTCCAGTTGATTACCCACGCAAGAACATGCTCTTCGTATGATCAATTTTCAAAACAAGGCAAGCCATTAACCAACAATTTAAAGAAACAAGGATATCAACAGTCTCATTCGAAGTCATCATTTTGCAAGTTCTATGGTCGATACATTGACCTCATTAGCAAATACAATCTATCATTAGGTCAAATACTGTCTGACGTTCTTCATACTAATTGCTAGGCCATTATTTACGGAATTTTCCATTTACCCGATCATGACAAGGAGCACACGGTGGGTGTGACCAGTCGGAGGGGATACTTACTCCTTCGTGGCACCTGATCCCATCTCTGATGTTTTTGGAGGTCCGTGTTTGCTCTGCTCCCAATTTGTATTTTTTAAATAGACTTTGAGCTTGAATACTGTTCGTTATCTCCATATTTCACTGTATCTTCTTGAAGAGTGACCATGCGTCTAATCTTGATCTGTATTTTCTGGAAGTACTACATTGCATGCCTTAACTGACCTTTGTTTTCCGGAAGTGTGACCATACTACTAAACTTGACCTATGTTTTCTGGAAGATCATGCTATTAAACTTGCTTTGGATGTTGTGCAGCTGATTTGTATTTTCTGGAAGAGTGACCAAGCCATCAAACTTGCTTTGAATGCTGCGACTGACCTGTATATTATGTAAGAGTGGTCATATTTACGGTTTTGAAGCAGGCTCCCGTGTAAGTATAATTTACCTGTACCAATCTTGCCTTGTTTTGATCTAGGGATTTGATTTTGATTCTAGAACTGCATTTAGAAGAGTGACAATGTATAGCATCGTCGCAAGCCACGGGTTTTCTGTCCATTCTATTTCCACAAACCCGTGGCTGCCTCCTACCAAATTCTCTCGTTCTCGCGACTGAATCATTGAATATTTATTAAATGACGCCAGATTTACCTTGACCAATGAAATCACTCTGTAGCAATTTTTGGTACGCTTAAATGGCGGCGCCCATAATGAAATCATGTTTGCTATGCGTGGCAGATTTATTGAAAAAAAATACGATAGATCCTGAAAAACAGAGGTGGGTAACGTATATTCTAAAATACTTACAAGGTTTTACATTAAAATACAGGGTTTCGAATGTAGACGTTGTGTGAGAACGCTGAATAGCGTTACTCGTTAAGAAAGGAAATTCGAACCGAAGTTGATGTACAGCTCGTGGTTATGGTTACATCCAAATACAAGATAGACTGATCATTTTCATTGGTTCTGACTTGAAGCGTCAGATGTTATTCCATTGGTTGAATGTATGTTATTATTATTCATGAGAACGAGAGAAATTTGTAGGAGACAGCCATGGGTTTGTGGAAATAGAATGGACACAAAACCCGTGGCTTGCGACGATGAATGTTTAGGTGTTGACGTAGGTCTGTTCAGTTGTACCTATAAGCCTAACCTTGACCAAAATTTCTTGAATTATACACCTAGGTATGCACACTACTAGATTTGCATTGGATGCTAAAACTGACTTATACTAGTGTATTTTCGATGAGTGGCCATATAAAATATTTATTTAGTAGGTTTGTTCCAAAGTAACTATAAGCCCTATATGGAAGAATCTTTCATCGGTGATGCCTCTTGAGATGCATTCCACCGGACTTGCTTCGGATGCTGCATCTGATTTATATTTTCCAGGCGAGTGATCAGATCAAAGATTTTTCAGCAGGTTTACTCTCAAGAAATCGTACCTGAAGCAAATCTGTATGGATGATCCATCTAAAGATACTTAACTTTGGTAAAGAACTTGTCTTTTTAATTTTTGAATTTAAAGGCATCTGGTGATATACATACATGGAACTAATTGATAAGACTGTGTTACGCATAAATAGCATTTATACAAGTGTGCTTTGTGATGTTTGATTACCTATGTGCGTTTTTTTTAAATCGTGACCAGTGTGTATATAACTGGTGAGCAATTTGGTTCAATGGAACAGATATTAACAACGTTTATTTATAAAGATAAGATAAAAACATGGCCTTCAAGTTGTGTAAGTAGTCGCATTCGTTGAAAAGCAAATTAAAAGTGAAAGTGGCTAATGTCAAATAACTAATAAGAACAGAAGAAAAAACATCTGACACCTTCTGGGAGAAGAGTTTGCCTCTATTGAGTTTGCAGTGGGTATTTATATTTTCTACGTGTATGATAAAAGCAATTATGTTAGATATTCTATTCAACTCACACCACATAAGCTCACAACTGTTTTTTAAATGTCATTTAGGTTAGTAAGAATGAGTACAATATACCCTGCGTTGTTTATGATTCTGTTGAGTTTTTCGACGGCTCGGCAAGAAGATCTTCACTATATCGGGGTAGGATATAACTTACTGACCGGAAATCCTGATGGGAGCTTGGTTTCCAACGGAGGAGTCGATCCAGGCCTACTGTACACCAGGAAAATCTTTGAGGTTACCGAACATGACTCACCAAAAAGAGTACAAATCGAACACCGCCATAGTTGTGCTAATAAGAACACAACTTCTATGTACTATGGAACCAAATCGTACCAAGACAAACTAAAACTTGGTGTAAAAACTTCAGGTGACCTATGCTGTTTTTAATTGAAACAGAGAGAAAACTGTATTTTAATTTAAACGCTATTTCTGAGTCGCAAAAGTAGACAAGGAGAATTTTAAAAAGTGCGTACTTAGACTTGCTCTAGTATCAAGTCATGTGCTTATTCGTTAAATTCTAATTATGGTAACAGCGTCTTCAAACTTGTTTTCTACAACCCATAACTACTCGTATGTCCTCTTATGAATGTCATTCTAGAAACGTGTACTTGATATGTGATATGTCAATTTCTTCAGCTCACTTGAACAAAAATTTAAGTTATTTATCAATAGTTCTAAAAATGTCTTTTCTCTTTTTAAACTAAAAAAAATTTAAAAATAAATAACTATTTCACAGTCATTTGTTTATTGCCAATAAAGTCATGAATCCTAATTAGGTAAAGGGAATTCATTTAACAAATAACTAAAAATACTAATAAATAATTAAGAAAAAGTGAATATAGGTAATTTTTTTCTTTGCTTCTTCAAAAACCACAAGATTAAAATGTCAAAACTTGTACAGAAACTCTCCTACGTAGTGTCAATTCATTTCTTTTAAGTACTATCTCAATGATAAGACTACAAATGTACAATCATTCCTCCATATAGCTAAGGTTTTAGAGACTCGATTAGGACCTTAGCAAGCATTTAATAATTTTTATATTTTCATTAAGATTATATTGAAGTAAGAAAAGAAAATTTAAAGGAAAAACATGTAAATAATAAAAATTATGATTTTTAAGGTGTCCGGGCTTGTCATGAGACATTTTGAAAAATATAAGCGTAACTGCTAGACCATGACATTTGACCTACTTTTCAAGAATACTCCAGATCGTAAACTTCATTTGAAATATATATATATATATATATATATATATATATATATATATATATATATATATATATATATATATATATATATATATATATATATATATATATATATAAAGCACTAAAAATGACCAACGACACGAACATTAATAATTGTCAAATTTTCGGGACGACCTGTCCCTTCCTCAGGATAAAGAAAAAAGTTAAGAAGTCATAAAACAAAGGAAGCAGAAAAACAACTAGCACTACTACTAAACTACCAAACACTAAATATTTACAGTATTACATGTTTAAGTTGAAGTTCATTGAGTTTTTTGGTCCTAATGGTAGAACGGTGATTATTGACTCTCTTGCGCGGAGATCTCCTGTTTCACCAACATACTGTTTGGAGCAAATTTTGCAACTGATGAGATAAATGCAGTTAATTATTTGCTCCAAACAGTATGTTTGTAAACAACTGTTTATAAACTTCAACTTAAACATGTAATACTGTAAATATTTAGTGTTTGGTAGTTTAGTAGTAGTGCTAGTTGTTTTTGTTTCTCTGTTTCCTTTGTTTTATGACTTCTTAACTTTTTTCTTTGTCCTGAGGAAGGGACAGGTCGTCCCGAAAATTTGACAATTATGATTGTTCGTGTCGTTGGTCATTTTTAGTTCTTTATATAAATTTCCATCCGTGACCTTGTATCTACTTAGTAGATCCGACACTTAGGATATACAGTGTTGTTGGTTTTTAGTGCTTTATATATAAATATATATATATATATATATATATATATATATATATATATATATATATATATATATATATATATATATATATATATATGTATGTATATATATATATATATATATATATATATATATATATATATATATATATATTTATTTATATATATATATATATATATATATATATATATATATATATATATATATATATATATATATATATATATATATATATATATATATATATATATATATATATATACGTATTTATGACCTCTTGCTTGCCAAATTGAAATTTGAATGCATTCTGGTATAGAATTAATGTGGGTTTGCTTGTGTGTGTATGTGTGCGCGTGTGTGTTCCTAATGGCAAGTAACGTGACAAAGGTGAGCGTGATAAATCTCTTGTTTGAAATAATTACCAAGTATTTTCGAAGATGTATCATATTTTTTTCAGGTGGCGCAAGTGTAGGGTTAGCCTCGTTTTCATTCACCTTAAGTGGAAGTGAGTACTAGTATGTTCAAATTATGAATCAATTTTTTTAAGGTTTTAAGATCTGCATGGTCTCCAGCGTTCATATTAAAAAGGCGTGTAGACTTTTAGTGTTACGTACATTTGTACACTCCTGATTTTTGGCAAGGTCTTGACAAATTAACTACCTTTTTGAATGTCTTTTTACAGGATACCAACAAGCTCATAATAAAACAAATTTAGAACACAATATAATTCAGGATCAGCAAAATCTATGTAATCTTGGTCGAGTGCGTTACATGACTGAATTAGCCCATGCAGGCAAATTTCCCATTACCCAAAGCTTTGCTGCAGCTATTTGTTCACTTCCGGTGACATACAACCAATCGACTTACATGAACTTTTTAGATCAATGGGGGACGGTCAGTAGAAAAAGATTTTACATTTTTTAAAGTTTTGAACGAAATAGTTAGAAAAGTTGATGATCAAAGAGGATATTTTTTTTGTTCGTTCGAGCTACTAGTATATGTTGTCATTTACTCTGTGCAGAGGGAAATTCAAAATTCGGCAAGACTATTTTTTTTCTCAGTTACCTCTATTCAGTAAAGCTAAGTTTAATTGAAATTTACCTTTTATATATTTTCCCATAAAAGACATCAGTTAACTCTTTTTCAGCACATAACGATTGAAGTTGAGCTTGGCAAAAAACAAATTAGCCGCTCGCAAAGTTCCTTCAAACAATTTGTGGAGCAAGTGAGGAAGTCTGTGAGTCTATATTTCCATTTGATTAAATTAAGATTAAGATGAACTTTAAATTTCTTTAAATTTCTGTTTGCTTCTTTGAAATATTCTAACTGCAAGGATTTGCATATCTAATTGTCTTTTGTTGTTGTCAGTCTGTCAATGTCACGTGTATATTTTCTCTTATAAAGTCAGCTAGTTAGTTCTCTCAAACGCACATGTCCTTTGGAACGTTTTCAGTGCCTTCTTTTCAACTACTGAACCAATTTTACTCGATCTTTTCACAATCAATTTGATTATATCCCAGAAGAGGGGTAATTGTATACATGTACTAGTATATATACATGCAGTTCAATGGATGCAATTCTTTACATTCATGTGTATTAGCGCATGAATTCTTTAAGTCGCAAGTATTGCTACCATTCGAAGAATTTTTAAAGGATAGGCGAAATATCAGTCGAATGCAGGCCATTTGTAATTATCTAAGATATAAAATAACACTTAAAAATCATTGCACAAAACGTAGCCACCTTCATTGAAAAAAATTAATTCAAAAGACCTTTTGCATAAATCTTCAGATAGGATGGTGACCCCTCAGATCTCATAAAATGTAAGTAAGCATTATTTAAGATGAAACTTTTTCCCCTAAGTTCCATGAAATACACCAATCCGGCCAACAGTTTTAGCATGGGTATTAAAAGTGGCCTTTCTTATTCTCACTTCATACGAGATGTCTAGAATCTGTTAGGATTTTCCCACAGTATATGACAAATACACTTAAACTAGCATTCGATTGATAGTTCCCCTCTCTTCAACTATATGGTGGTCCCACCAGATAAGTCAAGTTAAATTTTTTTTCCGTATACTGACAAAGAAATGTTACATGTTTGACGTTGAATACAGTGTATATTTCCTTTTTTTAAAAAAGTAAAATTACTTTGATTACAGTAGAATTTCTCCTGTCTTCTGACTACACTATTTGTACATAACGTACATAACTAATAGAAAATTTTGATTTCCGTGATATGAGTTACTTTCCGACATTTTTTATTGCTACTGTAACTAAACGATTTTCAGGGAGACTTTGACTTAGATGTCGGAGGATCGTATCTCGGATTTTCCGCATCTCTAGGAATCAATTTTGATACATTCAAACAAAGTAGCAGTTTTAATCAGAACTATGGAACCTATCAGTACACTCTGCAGTCCGGCTCTGAAACCCTCCCGGAACCGATTAGTCTGAAACTACAGACCATTGATGAAGCCCTGCAACCCGTATTCTGGCAGAGATTTGATGATTTAATCGCCGCAGGTATTTGCTCAGCTGATGACCAAATACGACTACAATTAAGAAGATCACATTTAATCCGATCTTTGGAGGATTATGCAGCATACAAAATGGCACCTACTCCTACTGGTAATGTAATGCCGCGGATTGTAAAGTCTAAGATTGAGTGGTCATAAGATCTAGATGTGGCTTTTTGTAATAGTGTGTATTTCGAAAGTTTAGAAACTAACGATTTTTGACAAATAATGAATTTGACATGAAATCACATTTGTACATGAAGAGTTGCTTGAAATCAATTCCATCGATTTTTTTAACATATGCATGTTTTATACTTTGGCTACCAAAAAAAATATTTACATTGATTTGCACTGAACAGTTGATAATTTACGTCAGATGAAATGGAATTACGAATATTCTGCAATATTGCAGGTTTTCTTAGAGATATATTTTCTCAATAAATACATGTACTGTGTCATTATTTTTTGCTAAAATTTTGTATGGTTTTTTTTTTATTTCAAAGACCCTAAACTGATTATCCCAGTCACGTGGCCGAAAGGTACATACGGATTAATGATGACGACTTCCAGGTGTCCTTCCGAACACTCCTTTTCCTGGCACACTGGTTACGTCATACAAGACACGGAAGACTTTCATAACCATAATTCCTGGTCTTCAGATATTCATGTATCTGGTAACTTTGCTTTTGCTATTACGTCATTCTGATTTGATCCGCTCAAGTAGATCGCTTCCTGTGTATCGATCTATGTGACCGGGTCAAAGGATCTGATTTTAAAGGGGTTGAGACACAAATTTGAAGCTAATATTTTCTAAAAATTTTCTAAAAGATATCATGGCTTATATATTGCTAGAGCATTTCACACCGGAATAATATTTAAAGGATGTTAAGAAATTCTTTTATCTGGAAATTATTAAAACTACGATTTTGGGGACGCGTTTGAGTGATATATATCCTTGCACTTTCACAAAGTAAACTTTATCCATAATACTTAGAAAAAAGAGAAATTTTGTTGTGTATTAATGAAAAATATGAAAACAATAATCCAGAAAGTTCAGAGTAGAAATGCAAGAAAGCAAAACCAACTCACCAGTATTGTCAGTCCGTGCTCAGTGATGTGTGCAGACTAAACAAATTGAACACATCCGGTAAAACACTTAAAATAACAGAACACGTGCCCTGTTTACAAACACAGGTGTTTGACGTGACTTGCTATGAAGAATATCGTTGTCATTCAATTCTTAGAATATTCCTGTACGTTCAAATCATTAAACTAAAGTTATTTTGAGTATAAATTAACATTTTTAAAAATATTTATCTATAATTTCAATTATTTACTCAAGTATAATATTTACATTCAATGAAACAAAAACACTGACAGTGAAAATGCCATTTACCATGCTACAATACACTAAAGATGAAATTTTAACGAGATTGGGTCATGCAAGTCTTAGGATTTTTTCTAAAGTATATTTTAACATCTGCAAACATAGCTTCATTAAAAATCACAACAGAAACTGGGGGGTCAATACATGTATGCTTCATCTGGTGCTTTCAATATGACCTTTCTTGACTGTAATTAAACCTTTCACACAAATCATTTTTATCAAGTTTTTCCTCTTATATGTTTAACCAAATAAATTATGAAACCAAATATAGTCTTAATCTATGTTACAAGGACACATTGAAAATTATGATAAAGAAAGAGTTCCAAATTACTTTGTATAATCAATTATGTGACCTTTATACACTTAAAGAAGTTGTCTAACTTTAAAAAAAATAGCAGATATAAAGTATTTTTTTTAAGTCCGAAGAATTTTCTAAGTTATATGCTAGAGTTATCGTAAATGCATGTATTCAGAAAAGAGACTTAAAAATGATGGTCTGCTATGGCGTGTAAAACGTTGAATTATTAATCTTTTTTGTTATTCTTTTTCTAAGACATATCATCCCTATTCGATAAAATGTGATTCCTATTCGATAAGTTGTTATTCTAATGCGAAAAATGTGCATTTATCATTTCTATTCGAAAATTTGTTATTCCTATTTGATAATTTTGTCATTCTTATTCTATAATTTTGTCATTCCTATTCGATAATTTTCTCATTCTTATTCTATAATTAAATGAGTTATATTCGATAAACATGTTATTTCTATTGAAAAACACATCATTCCTATTCAAAAACACACGATTCCTTTTAAAATATATAACAATATCATTTTGTTTTTCTTATTTGATAAATTGATCATTCTTATGCGACGTTGCTGAATATAAGAATAAGAAAACATCGCATAGGAATAATAAAATTATCGAATAAGAATAACAAGATTATCGAACAGGAATTTTACGTTTTCGAATTGGAATAAATAGTTAATTGTATATAAATCATGTATTATCGAATAAGAATGATAAAATTATCGAATAGGAATCACATGTTATCGAATATGACTGACAAGTTATCGAACAGGCCTAGGAAACATATTTTTGAATATGAATGACATGTTATCGAATAAGAAACATGTTTTTGAATATACATGTAAATGATACATTTTGAAATTATATACGAATCATATTTCTTTCAATAGGAATAATAATTTATGGAATAGAAATGACAAATTATCGAATAGGAATCACAATTTTTCGAATAGGAATGATATTTTTTAGAATAAGAATAATAAATTCTTTGAATAGAAAAAACAAAAAAGTATAATGAAGCAACGTTTTACACGCCATAGTCTGTGATATAATTTTTTTTTAACAAAAAAATTGTTAAATTTAAGCTAAAATTTGGGCTATTTTTCCTGGACTTTCACAATATTTACTCTGTTTGTCACAATACGATATGACGAAAGTCTTGGATTATGCTGTACATACTTTGAAACACAGGGCCCAGTAACTTACCATGTTTGATTTTACGTAATCACTATGTAACATAAAGGTATTAATATTCCTTTTTGTACACATATTAATCACGTAATATCAAGTAAAGTATGTTACTGGTCCTGCATGTGCTTTGAAATAGAAAATAGATCATTTTCTTCCAGGAAAACTCCCGCCACAAAATATAGTTTCTAACTACATGTAAGTGCTTTTTTGTGGAAATTTGAACGTGGGTTTTTAGTTCAATATAGTTAAATTGGCATTGTAGAATCCAAACATGTAATATTTAAAATATATGATGCAAATTTTTTATCTAAAGGTTGAGACAAAATTCTGCTTAAAAATTCAGTGTCGAACCTCCTTAAGAAGAGGAATCAACTGATAATTTTATATCAAAGTCAAAAATGATTTCTTTTGATTGTTCAGATCTCTATCGATTTTAGGTGAAAAGGATGACAAAAGAATTGCACAAGTCTTCTGCATAAAAGGAAGCACGCAGGTCTCCGAATTTGACATGAACTGGCCAAAAGGAGATTACTGTATCCTAAAATATGGCAGTTGCCCAGATGGTATGACATATTTTCCTTATTAAAACACACACTGTTTTTGAATAAATGATAAAGTAATGTCTTGAAATTCTCAGGTTAAAATTCAGACAAAGCACATGGTGGGTATTACCGTTGGCAGGGGATGCTTACTCCTTCATGGCACCTGATTCCATCTCTGATGTTTGTAGAGATCCATGTTTGCTCTGCTCACAATTTGTATTGTTTTCAATGGACTTCTGAGCATGGTTACTGATCGTTATCTTCATAATTCATGAATTCTACGAAGAAACAGTTTCATAATGGCAAATGCCGGACAATCATTTTCTTTATGTGATTTTCTTTATCCAGGCTTTTCCTATGGATCCATAGGATGGGATGACGAAGACCCTGGAGATAGAAATCAACAACATGGAACTCTACCTGATGGAAGGTTTGACAGCAATACCAAGATTGACTACTGCTGCAGGTTAATATTAATAACCTACATAAGCTCCATCATTTTTAGTCGAATTTTACTAGTATTTATTTGGTCCAAGGTGAAGCCCATCTTGTTTGAATGTAAAAATTATTCTGTATTTATGCATGGATATATTGTTTAAAAAAAATTTTGAAGATATGCGTGCATGGTCTATAACTTTGCATATTTTCGAAGAAAAAAATGCAGATTTTCACATATACTATTATTTTGTTTTCTCACTTGCGTGTGTAATGCAGATAGCTCTACTATGATATTTTTTTTAGAAAGTAATTCTTTTAAAAACTTGATTTTTTTTACTTACATTGCATCGTCAAAAATATGAACAAATAAGACTTTATTATATACTTTAGTGAATGATTTTCCTATTTCATTTGATGAAATTTTGAAAATAAATTTTAATACTTTTAAGGATTTGTAGTCAAAATAAATAAGTTAATTTGTATCAGTTATTTTTATATATAAATGTCTGTATATTTTGATGATATTTGTCTTAAATTTTTTTTCATTATTAAAAGTATAAGAAATCGTACATCGCTCACTTTTCAAATCAAGTTCTAGGATTGGAATTTTTTATTTGCAGACGGCAGATTCTTTTTAATATGCTAGTACTTAGCAACATGAAAACTTTTTAAAGCAACTAAAAATCTATACCATGTACAATGTTTATGGAACATTTAGAGAATACAAGTTTTCTAACAATCAAAATTAAGATTATTATATGAACATTGATTAACAATTTACCAAGTAATCATCCATTAAGATGTTCTCTATGAGATTTGTCTTTTTTTTCATTATATAAGGAGTGACGGGCTTCCAACAGAAGAAATTGTTTTGCCAAAAGACAAACCATTTATATTGCTACGTCATAAGCGTGGGTGTCAAGAGGTCGTGGGGATGAATGTAAGAGAGGAAACCATTTCGTGGGATACAGAAGATGTACACAACCAAGACATTCGATCCGGTGACCACCCTTATGAGGATGGCGGTGAAAATATAAGACTGCATTTCTGTTACTATTCTCCCAAAACTTCTGTGACATCCGTGGTGGGCTAATGTTGTGTTGTGAACATATTCTTGCATAAATGAAAAAAAATATCTTCTGTTATTATACCAGGATTTTCAAAAGCAAGTTCGGATACTAGTATATTGTGACCAGAGTTATTATCATGGTCCAGCTGCCGTCTGTCACACTATCATTCAGTTTCTTCCTCAAACGCCTCTAACATTTTAGCAGTATCCAATTCAATTCAATTCGTCTTGTAGATGTGCAATAAGGTTTAGAAATATTTATGTTCATAATCGGGCCAATAACGACGTTCTCTTCACAGGCCGCACTTGACGAATTGTTGGTGCAAATACCCCCACCTTCTGATACTTTTTTTTAGACACAGTCACTTACACTGTAGCAAATAAACATGAATTCCTAGCCTATCATACCAATACTTCGTTAATTGATATCATTTTCCGTGTTTTGTTAAGTTTTAGAGACCGTCATTTTTACGGTATACATATAAAAATACTATTATATCGCACGTAAAGGGACAATCTCTTTAACTTGACAAAAACGGAAAATGATATCAAATATCGAAGTATTGGTGTGATAGACTAGGAATTCATGCATATTTGCTAAAGTTATAGTGTGCAAAAAGTTTCTCAGAAGGAAGGGGGAGGGGTACACCAACCGTTCGCCGGGTCACAGTGCCTGCATTGGTTCTTCTACGAAAACTTGATTCCAAGAACTCCCCTTACATTTTAAGCAGTAGCCAAATCATCGGGTGACGAGTAAGTCTGCAAAAAAGCTTTGGAATTTTCATGTACAGTAGGTGTGTTTTGTTAGATGTGCAATGATTACTCTGGAGGTAAAGTTAAGTGAAAAACGATGTTTCATTAGAAAATCTAGTTTAAAACCAGTTTGTGGAACAAATGAACAGTTTACAAAACTGGTTCAAAATAAAACCAGTTTTTGAGAAACTTTTTTGAGATAAACGGTGTTTCATAAGAAAATTCAGTTCCCAGAACTCCGCTTGCATTTTACGCAGTAGAGATCATCGGGTAGGATATGATTGGTGATGTCCTTTAGATTTGCACAAATGGAATTTTCCCTTACACCTTGGGGACCAAAAAAAATGCAAAAAGCTATTTTCTATATTTCCTCTTACATTCAATTTTTATTTTACATGTTTTATTGTTCTATACTGTACGGTCATACTGATGACAAAATGATCCGAGAAATATATTTTAAAACTCCCGCCAATGCACATTATACCACTTCCGGAGCTACAAACGTGTTTACATTGGAGATTTACCCCCCTTTGAGAAATGGCTGTATGTCACCTGTAGAGATTCCAAAGAACGAAATTTACCACGTTGGTTATGTAACAAAATATTGGTAATGTACATAATTGATTTGTTATAAAATCAGATTAGTTCGATTCTTTGATAAACAAATAGTGTCAAAAGCAAGCGCATTTAAAAAGAATCTCGAATTACCTCTATTAAACAGTGCCAAGTGTTATGTTATTTTACCAGAATTATTATTAATTTCTTCTCTCAGTATCAAGCATGTTAAGTGTTTAAAGTGAAGTCAATAAAACAACCCGCGATGTCATAATTACTTCGAGATTTGACATCATTAAATCACATGTACGTAACATATGGTTATCAGGTTATAATTATTTTCCATCATATTTTATTGAATTCTATTCTCTATGAACAGAAATGACAGAAGGAATTTTATTGCGCCATGGCTAGTGGACAAGGCCCGAGTAATCGAGCACCAAGACCAGTCAGTGTGTCCAAGGACGAAGATTACGCCAGACGGCTACAAGAAGAAGAGAATGCAGCAGCTTTAGAGGTTTGTAATGATGTATTTAATCTCCTGACTCTCAAATCAGAGGGAATATGAAACAGTTACTGTATTTATGTGCTATTAAGAGATGGTTCTTATGTCATTGTATTATTATAGTGTAAATATACACATAAAAATCACTTCAAAATATCTCAAGTAAAAAAAATATTGCTGACCTTGTACATAAGGTTTATATTGATAAACGTACAAAGAAAAGTTATACATGTAGCTGAAATTAATACTTTTCTTTCAGGAAGATGAACAATTAGCTAGAAGAATGCATAGACACATAAACATTATGCCGGGACCTGTGATGAGGCTGAGGGGGGAGGAGGCACACCCTCCTCCAGCACCCCCTCTCCGATCCATGACCCCCATAACACAACTGTTTGCAGATTTAGTTGTCCATGCAAGCAGGGGTAGCCAAAGACAGAATCAGACAAATGCTTTGTCAGTAAGTGTTCTTTCACGAAAAACAGACATATGGTCTCTTTTTAAAAAGATCATTTAATAGCTTTAATATTAATAATATATCAATTAATATTAAGTTCTAGCTGTTTTAAATTTGAGACCTTTTTAGTTTTTATTGCTTCTAGAAACTTAAAATTACCCCATGACTGTAAATTTAATAAATAATACTTAAGTTTTGATCAATTTTGAAAATTCTAAATTCATTGCTTTGATTTATGATTTTAAAATAAAATATTAAGTTTATAATTTCTATTGTTGAATACAAGGAGAGTGAGGAAGAAGATGATTCTGACTCTGACACAGATACCACGGTAGAGGAAAACTCCCCTAATGCCTCCCCTGTAGTACCAGCCACCCGTGGTCAGAGAGGGAGAGGAGGGAGGGGGACAGCAAACGCCAGGAGATCTGTTCATGGCATTAGACCAACAGAAACTGATGTGGTTGTCACACCTGCCCCCTCTGTGGCTTCCACTCGAAGAGGTAATTCTGAGAAAATGAAAATATAACATATATTAATATGATTTTTTTTTCATTTTATAGTGCACACATTTTATAAAGCTGTCACCAGATTTCTGGAAAGGGGGGTGTAGAGAAAGGTTAAGAAAGAATACTCCATCTCCTAAGGCCAAAATTTTTCTCCTAAGGCCAAAATTTTTTGTAAATGGGTACCAATTTACTTGTGAGTTCTGGTGCATTCTGGAAGTCTTTTTTCCTAAATTAAGTAAAACTATCTAGCAGCATTAATTTAAACAGATCAATAATGAATTTATTTTATTTCCAAAATAATATTTTTTGAGATTATTTTTTAAATGGGATGTGATCACACTCTCCTGATGAAAGTTTTGTCATAGTTGCAAATCACCTAAAGTACATGCAATTAAAAATGAAAAATGACTGAAATAGATTAAAGTGGAATATTTTTTTCATTGTTATGCTTTGAAGTAAAGGGAATCCAACAAAACATGCCTACTATCTGTATATCAGTCCATTGCTTTTAAGTCTGTACACTTATTTTTAAAAAAAATTATTAGCTGACAAGGGACCATAATTGATATACATCTTATCTCAGATCTCTCCAATACTTGTTGTGAAATAGTCACATATTTTGCAATTTTGGATGTTAATTTTAAATATCTCTGACAAGAGGTTGAACCCTCTAGCCAATCCAATAGGTGATAATATTTCCTTATAAGTACATGTACTTTAAAGGGGGAACACGAGGGAGAAGCCGAGGCAGAGCCCCAAGGAGAGGGAGAGGTACAGGCAGAATAACAGTGACGAGGAGGGATGCCTCGGACACCCCCTCAGGAGTACCTCAAACAATGGAAGCTAGTGGTATGTAATAGGACATTCTTCTCAGGAGTATCTAAAACAATGGAAGTTAGTAGTATGTATAATAGGACATTTCCTCAGGTGTACCTCAAACAATGGAAGCTAGTAGTATGTAATAAGACATTTCCCTCAGGTGTATCTCAAACAATGGAAGCTAGTAGTATGTAATAAGACATTTCCCTCAGGTGTATCTCAAACAATGGAAGCTAGTGGTATGTAATAAGACATTTCCCTCAGGTGTATCTCAAACAATGGAAGCTAGTGGTATGTAATAGGACATTCTTCTCAG
Source organism: Saccostrea echinata (assembly GCF_033153115.1). NCBI lineage: Eukaryota > Metazoa > Mollusca > Bivalvia > Ostreida > Ostreidae > Saccostrea > Saccostrea echinata. The sequence goes on from NW_026889779.1 coordinate 15,580,227, forward strand.
GAGTACCTCAAACAATGAAAGCTAGTGGTATGTAATAGGACATTCTTTTCAGGAGTACCTCAAACAATGAAAGCTAGTAGTATGTAATAAGACATTTCCCTCAGGTGTATCTCAAACAATGGAAGCTAGTGGTATGTAGTAAGACATTCCCCTTAGGAGTACCTCAAACAATGAAAGCTAGTGATATGTAATAGGGGGACATTCCCCTCAGGTGTATCTCAAACAATAGAAGCTAGTGGTATGTAGTAATACATTCCCCTCACGTGTATCTCAAACAATGAAAGCTAGTGGTATGTAATAGGGCATTTCCCTCAAGTGAACCTTAAACAATGGAAGCTAGTGATATATAGTAAGACCTTCTCAATAGGTGTACCTCAAATACTGGAAGCTAGTGGTATGTAATAAGACATTCCCCTCAGGAGTACCTCCAACAATAGAACCTAGTGGTATGTGGTAAGACATTCCCCTCGGGTGTACCTCAAACAATGAAAGCTAGTGGTATGTAATAGGGAATTTCCCTCAAGTGAACTTTAAACAATGGAAGCTAGTAGTATGTAATAAGACATTCCCCTCATGTGTACCTCAAACAATGGAAGCTAGTGGTGTGTAATTCGGCATTGTTTATGATTTTCTGAATGATGTGTTGTCATTAACAGGATTTGATAATATAAACTCTGAAAAACTATTGATTTATCAATGTGTCAAATATTTACCAAGCTATTAAATGCTCTTCAGGATAATTTGCTCCTATTGCAAATTTGACTATATTCTCTACCTTCCCAGCTAATTATTCACAGTTTTAGTTCAATAATAAAATACCCGCAATTCTTTAAAAAAAATGAATTGAATCAAAGCATTTTACTTTGACAATTTATTGAACCTATCCATGACAGTCCTGGTGATAATTAATTAATACATTATCAAGATGAGAAAAATAGTTCACTCTCCAGCTATGTTTAATCATAATAAAAAAATTTTGTCGTTAAAGCTCCACCATTGTCTATGGCACTGAACCGTCCAGAACTCCCCAGAGGAGAAACAGAACCAGAGATAATGCTGTTGAATGGAAGGCAGAGCAACTCTAATGCTGAGGATCGGTTTATTCATATAATGGTAAGAGAATTCTTTAAGTTTCATTGGAAATGAAATGTATGAATTTGTTGAAAATAAAACTTTGATAATCACCAGATTTCACCCATTTTAGTAAAAAATTTGACTTGGTACTACAGTCAAAGATGATAGATTTAAAAAATTAATACAAATACACATCCTGCTTTAAGGTGCATTTTGCAAAGATGTTAAATTTTTCTGTAGAGAGATCCTATGTTGTTGATTTTGTTTTTGATGGGGCGTAGACCAGAACTACTTGTTCCAGATGATGTGGATCCAAATGATTATGAAGTATGTAATTTATTTGAAAAGCATACTAAGAAAGAATACTAAGTTTGTAAAAGTGACTAAAATTTTCTACTCATTATTCTACTCGTTATTCACCTGTCATTTTAAACCATTATATCTTTCAATCCATCTAAATTATTGCTGGCAATATTTCAAAATAGTATATTGGAAAAAAGAATTTATAATTTTGATAGTCTCTGTGGGAACTGGCTGAAAGAATTGGTGAAGTGAAAAATCGGGGGATGGAGGAGAAGGAAATTAAGGCCCTTCCTGTGAAGACGTACACCTCTAAAACACAAATCTACACTGAGGATCACGAGGGCCCTGGGTGTCGTGTGTGTCTATCTTCATACAAAAGTGGGGATAAACTCTGCACTTTACCATGTAAACATGACTACCATGCTGCTTGTGTCAAAGAATGGCTGAAGGTAATTATTTTGTTTAAAAAAAAATGAAATTTGTTAATGTCATATGCCAGAAAAAAAATGGAAACAGATTTTGAATTTTACTACTTATTAACTCCCCCCCCCCCCCCCCTTTTTAAAAAGGGAGCATATTTATACATGTACCTGTCAGTGAGATGGTTGATAGACTAAGTGTTGTCTGCTCAATATCTTGAGAACCCTTTGCTTGACAGACATCAAATTTGGTGCACTGGTACCCCCTGAAGGGAAGATGACCTCTGTTGAGTTTGAGGTCACAAGGTCAAAAAAGGTCATGAGTCAAACTGATCTAGACATAGGAAGATCTTGTACCCTTAATATCATAAGAACCATTTGCTTGACAATCATCAAACTTTGTACACTGGTCAAAAGTCAAGAGTCAAACTACTCTAGACATAGGGAGATCCAGTCCCCTCAATATCTTGAGAATCCTTTGCTTGAGAGACATTAAACTTAGTACATTGGTTGCCCTTAAGGAGTAGATGGCCCTTTTAGTTTTGAGGTCACAATGTCAAAGGTCAAGGGTAAAACTGGAAAAATGAAGATACTGACCATTCAAAGAAACCTTTGCTTGACAAACATCAAAATTGTTGATTGCTCTGTGTCGGGCAATATTTCATCCCTTGGAGGCTAACATAATCAATATTGCCCTTAACCCCAGTCAATATTTGTGTAGTGTTTCTAATTAATGAAAATTTTTAGAAATGTTCATCATACATGTATTTGCGTTCCTACTTGAGGGTTTAGCAATCAAAATTTTCTATGTAGACAGCTTGACTTGCACTCATCTGGACTGTAAAATATCACTGTTGGTTGAATCTTTTACAGAGAAATGCAAACTGTCCAATATGTCGACATGATATGAAACCAAGTTAAAAAGAGAAAACTTAGGGCATTCACAGCACACAAGGAAGGATTGCAGAATGTAATGTTGAATGTATAAATTTGATGAATGAAGAAATAGTGCTTAAACTTTTATACATACAGAAAACTCTGCATTTCAATATTTTCTAGGGTAGATATGTTTTATTATACATTGAACTACTTTTTTTAGAATTATTATTTTTTTAAAAATATAATTGTTAAAAATAATGAAATTGAATCATTAATTATGGAATTATTGATTTACAAAATTCCAGTATATAAACTAAATCAACATTTCCTTCTAAGATTTCCACTTTGCCAACATTCCATTCCAAAAGAATACTGATTTCCACCACGCCAATGTTCCACATTCTTTTTTTTCCTATCGAATTAATACTTCACATTCATAATGACAAATTTTTGTGATTCATCCCTTGCACAAACTAATATATATGTTAATGTTTTTACAAGTCTGTGTGAGGTAAACAGTCATAAAGCCTTGACCTCACACCGTAATGTGATGTACATGTATAAACATGTACATATGAATCTTTACCAAGAGATTTAAGCCACATAAAATTAAAACAAGGGTCCTCAGGTCCATGTGCATTTGTTTTGAGGTAGTCCTATTGCAATTTTTTTTTTATTTTCAGTTTGTAATGAAAGTAATGCATAAATCAATCAGCTGGGAGAAAAAACTCCAATCTCATTTCCTCCTTCACTTTGCCCACCAAATAAATGCTTATATCCTCTCTCTCTTTCTCACTCAATCTCCCATTATTCACTATTGACCTTTTAATCATCATTTCAGAAATTTCCAAGTTCAGCTTTTGGCAGTCTCAGAGTCAGGTTCCTTTCACACTTATCTTAGTCTGGTTCATCTAATTCTTTCTCTCCATACACTTCCTCTGTTATAGCACACAACCACAAAGGATGCATCTCATTCTTTTCTTTCATTTTAGACTTCTATGCACCAATGCATTGAAGCTTTCAAGCACTTAGATCACTATGTGACAAAGTGGCTTTGTGAAGTTCCAATAAATTCAAGACCTTGTTGATACAGGTTTTCTTTGGCTTTCAGTCAAACAAAATGTCATGCTTCAAGTTTTGGTCATTAAATTTAATCAATGTGCTGAGTTTAAAATTACCTCCTCAACACGAAAAAACCAAGTTACTGGTACACCATGTTGCATGTTCATTCTTGGGCACTCATTACTATGGCAAAGGTCAAAATATCCAAGGTAAACTTCTAATGCATTTTCAGCATAACATGGCAAATCCAGCCAATGCTTCATCACTAGGTAATGCACCTCAACAGTCAATCTCCACTATAACTGTGGTCACCCTTTAACTGTTCTGTTCTCAGTCACACCTTCCTCAGCAGTCACTGTTCAGTTGCCTGTCTCCTCTTCCTCAGCAGTCACTGTTCAGTTACCTGTCTCCTCTTCATCGGCAGTCACTGTTCAGTTGCCTGTCTCTTCTTCCTCAGTCATTCTAAGGGGGAAAGACTCCCTTTTGGTTTACAAGTGCCTTGAGGACTAGGGGATTAATTTTATGTGGCTTTATAAATTTTCGTTTTGATTTTCATGAATCATTGACGTTTAGCTCTATTGGTCCAAAACATGAGATTATGTGATGGTAAAGTGTCCATTTTTGGACAGGTATGTCTGTTTGTCTGTAGACAGTGTTTCGAAGTGCAAATCCTTCTACAGTTTTTATCAAGTTTCTTTGTCCAGAAGTAGGGTTCATCAAGACATACAATTCCATTTATATTTTATTTTATTTTGATGAACTGTGTTGAATTATGTAGTTAAGGAAATCAAAAGACATCGAGTTTGAAATCTTAGATCATCATACATTAGTTTTCATTCTCAGCTATATACACAGTATTTATAGTTATACACATATATATAATTGCTGTGATCGTTTATCAAGCACAGTTTGACACTGTGGTGAATGACTCAATATGGCTTTATGAATAAATAAGACTCATTTTACATTATCTAGTCATTGAATGGTATGTCGTTCTTATATGGAAAAAAGTTCAACATTGTAGAGACACCTCTATCTTTAAGTCGGTGAGTTCTCGGGGCTTCTTGAGAGATAACTTTGATTAATAAGCTTTCAAACTGTGATGATTGAGATTTTTGCTGTATTTATTGTTAATTTTTGCAAGGCTGAACTTGGTGATTCTTAAAGAGTTGTGAAAGAAATGATAATGATTTGAAATAATATCCACTGAGCACTTGGTATTATGTACATATTTCCTGTTTTGGAAGTATATATTATCAACTCTTTATGTTACATGTGTTTTGTTGATTTTACTGCATTATTAAGAAAAAAAAACGCTCAGTTAAATGAAACAATGTTAAATTATCGAAAGTTTTTTTTTCATAAAATTTTATATTTACAATCGTATCTCAGTAGTTTTACATCCGTCCTGTTGTATATTTTATTTAATTAAGATTTTCATTTTTACATCATACTTTTGTGTGGATCCATTTTGATGAATCGTTAAGTAGTGTGTATATGTATAGACACACATGTTTTTTAAATTATCTTTTACTCCTTGTATATCATTGTTTGCTAGTTTTTTGATTTTTTTTCTGTATTGATCTTTGCACAATAAAATCAGTATTTTTTCTGCTTGATTTGTTGTAAATGGCAAATGTCTATTGAAAGAGACTAAATAGCAAAGTAAGTGCATTCCTTTCTTTCTTTTATTTTGAGTTCAGTGATTAACAAATGATGTCCTTTGGTGCATTAAACACAGATTGAATATCAGATTTAAATATCTATTGTTTCAATAATTGAAGCATTACATACTCGGCCTTTGGATAAAAATTGAAAAGTAAAAGTTATAATAAGTTAGAAATTATTAAAAAAAAACTTTATCAAAATCAGGTAAAGATTGACGAAATATATTGATGTTCACATCATATGAATATAGTAATCAAAACGCACGTAAATAAGGCAAATATGGTATTCAGCATGCGTCGAGTAATGTGTTTCATTCCAACATAGAAATCGATTAAAGACACATTATCAGCAATAAATGAATTCTGTTAAATATATTAAATGATGACTAATTAATATTGCTCGTCATTTCCACGAGGGTTTTCTGGATTTTGCAGTTTTTGCGCGGTCTGCGATATTTTTGAAGAACTTGGGCGGTCTAGTTGGGGGAAGGATGTTGATAAGTTCCAATTCTTCAGACTCGTGTTTTGGGTCGACTGGCTCTCCGTGGCTGGACTGGTGGTGTGCGTCCACTGGTGGTGTGTTGTTGTCAGAAAATCCAGAATCTAGCAATGAGAGAAATCGTTGCATTATCTGGAAATCTATTACAATCAAACCATATATAATATTGTAAAAATTGGAGGGAACTATCTTCCGTTTAAAAATCCCATCAACCAATCACGGCTCCCAAGATGAGGGTAGAAGGTAATGAAAAGCTAAACATTTGAATTATACAGAACAGGGGAATGTTTACAAAAGCATTCACATGTAGCTGATTAGCGGTCCTATTCTGTTTACTGACCATCAGATCCCACTCTGTTAGATTTAGTGTCCACTTTGTCCGTTTTTCTATCGGTATTGGTCGTAGGTTCAACTTCTGGTGGTTGCCCCGTCTTTTGTTCGTAGACCATCCACGTGTGCTCCGACTCCATAAACTCTCTTCCTCCTTTCTGGGAACTAGTTTCACTTTTTACATCTGTTTAAAAGTTAATTTTGATTATAGGATGCAAGGAATGTGAAAGAAAATGACCTCCAGTAATTACCGATAAGGGTTTTACTTGTTTAAACTATTTTTAAATGCTTTGAGTAAAGGTATAAAGTAATGTAATTACCATTTCCTTTTATAGAATCTTTCACAACCGTCGTTTCTCTTGCCTTCTCTTTATATACTATATCCACTTGGGAACGAGAAGGTGTTTTTCGTTTCTTGACGAGACCAGCTAGTTGGTTTAGGGACATCATAGAAACCGTTCTTTTTTGAGAGGAGTCAATAAGCACAACACCGTACGGCGTTTTTAGTTTCTTCACAATCACTTTCTTTGGTTTTTTCTTCTTCTTTGTAATAGAAGGGGGATTGTCCCGTAGCGAATCGACAAATGATTTCTCATCCACAGGTTTAGGGTTTGGCATATGCTTTTCCGTAATTCTCCATGTTTTAGTTTTTTCTTTAATGATCATTTTCGACTTTGCTCGCGCCATGACTCTTTCTTTTGGTGAAAGAGTCTTGGGGCTTACTTTCGTTATTCGCGATTGGGTATCTTTCCTTCGAGATATTTGAGATTCATTATCACACATTCTTGAAACACGAGACTTCGAAACACGAGACTTCGTCTCATCATTGTGGAATGTACTGTGTTGAGATTTGGCACGTTCCTTGTAGATAGACATCGCGGTTCTGGATCTTGTTGGCTTCATGTAATTTGGTGTTTCCTTGAGAGGCGTTTCTTTTATCGCCGTCAGTTCCCTTGCCATACTTCTTTCTGTGAGAGATTTGGCTTTGGCATAAATGTTGGAGTCTGATTTAAACTGGCTACCTGCAACGGTAAGACCTCGACTGAGATTCGTTCCAGATCTAGTGTATATGCTGTCTTTGTCATACATGGATCCAAATCCGGATGAAGAATCACCTGGCATTGTTTTTAGTGTTGTGTAGCTCCTGGTGCTTACTGAACCGAATTTGGACATGGATGGATACCCCCTTTCAGAGGAATAGCCCTTCTTTTCAGCGCGTTTCCCAGTTCTCCATGGCATGTGTTCAGTACGCGGTCTTGAAAATGGTAAACCTTTTGTAATCTTTTCTTTATTTCTATGCGTCTCAACTTGAAAGGATTTTTCACCAATTGGATTCCTAATTTCATCTTCCAAATCACCATCTTGTATAATATAGGAACCTTTAACAACATCACTCAGATTAAAATAGGCTAAGTCAATATACACAATGTCATGTAGTTTATATGAATACAAACTATAGAAAGTTAATTTGAAAAGCATTAATTCAATATACAAACATAACAGTTTTTCATTGCTATTTGAAAGTCACACAAGAGGGTTATCATACGTACTTGAATCTAGACCTTTTTGTTTCTTCTGCAATACTTTTGTTGTCCTCGACGATGACGCTTCAGGGTAAATTGATTTGGTACAATCCAGATTCATAGAAGTTTCATTTAAAGGAACATCGTCTGCATAGAAATCTGAAATAGGCAGCAGAATGTATTTGCAAAATCAAGTACAGTTGTTAGTTTGAAATCGTTTGGAGGAAAATGTTTACTACCGTCTTCATTGCTTCTGATTTTCCACACCCTCATTCGTCGATCTATAACCTCTTGCTTAGCTCGCTTTATCTTGTGATGACGAATACACAAGAGGATGACGATAAGGACGATGACAATGAAGAGAACACCCCCGACGATTCCTCCAATGATTCCTGCGACATCGACGTTATCGACAGTAGCGGTGAGAGCTGGAATGTTGGAAAGCGTGGATGTCAAGTTAGCGGTGGTGGCTTGGGTGGTGGTGGTAGTTATGGTGGTTGTGGTGGTAGGAGTAGTGGTGGTGGTGGTGGTGGTTGTAGTGGTTGTTGTGGTGGTAGTAGTAGTTATCTCTGAAATCAAAATAGGAGGTCCGGAAATAGGCGCGCAGCCATCTTGAACTTTTCACAACTTTTAAAATCGATTTTAAAAATCAAAAATAGGTTCCAAGTCTCTCTCTCCCCCCCCCCCCCCCAACCCCTTTAAAATTCAACTGTACTTTTTTATCCTTGATTTTTAACTTACGTTTTGAATATGTCGTTATTTAAGAAAGGGATTGTTCAGATAAAATTTTGTTCGATAAAATTACAATGTAGTTATCTTTTGAAGACTTTTGTAGAAGGTCAAACTTCTCCATTACTTATTCAAAATTCTGATAACCCAATAACAGGATGGTTTAAAAATCCAAGATGTTGTTGCCTTAAATAATATTACCAAAGAAATGTGAATGTAATTAGAATTTTTTGTTGTTGTAAAGAGACCTCCTACTTGACTTCAAAAAGCTACAACTTTGCAAAAACATCAAAAACCAACTAAAACCATACAAACACATGTACACACATTGACACAACAAATAAACAATCCCATTCGCTTGTATTAATTGCGCTTTACTAGAATTGTGCAAGGAAAACTCTACAAAACAAACTAATATATTTATGAAGTAATTGAAAAATTTTACGGGAAAATTACAGTAAGCGATTTTTCTTCTTTTACAAAAAATTTTATAAAACATTTATTTATTTAGAACATACAGAAATATTGCTTCGGTATTTTCCGTCTCCAGACTAGTGCCATAAAGACTTCAAGTGGCATTCTAAACATTGTATACAAAATGCAGGTGTGATTACTTACCACACGTAGCTAAATAAATAAAGCAAAAATTGAGTTAATCTTCAAAACAAAATTAATAAATATTTAACTATTTCAGAAATTTTACAACCAAACATTCTTACTGTTTGCCACAAGAGTAAATATCCCTCCGCTCGTAGGTCGAGATGTAGGACTCTGATTGGCTATACAGGATTTAGGGTTAATGGTGGCACTCACCTGAGTCCCGGAAGTGGCTGCTGCCTGAACCAAAATTTAAAAAATCCTAATAAACATGATGTAATTTCCACAGAAATGTCTATAGAAAGGGTGAAATATTAGAAAGATAAAGATGACATGAATGTAGGCAGGCCATGGGTTTCAAGAATAATTACAAGTACCTTATTTCACTTTATTTAAAACAAAAATTCTAAAGTAAAGAGTTTATATAAAACTTGCAAAATAATCAAGTTGACAGGGTTGATAGTTTTGTCAAATCAAAACTGAATTATCATACAATGCAGGTAAATCTGAACGTGTTGACGCCGTCAACTGTATTGTCATAGTTGTACACAGAGGTGTAGTATGTGGAGCCTGATTCTATGGTAGCCACTGCTCCTAGTACACCTCCACCTAAGTCAAATGAAAATTCATTTTTTTTTTTAAATTATATTAATTATTAAAGTAAAGTACAAACGATTGATTTTAATTCAACAACTATCGAAGTTGACACATTTGGGTTGAATATTCAAAATACAGATGATTTGTTTTAGGTTTTTGTGTCTCTGACAGTTGAAATTGCAGCAAATTAACATTTTGCTTTATTTAACGACTATGATGTTTAGTAAACGAAGAGGCAAATGTTTGAAGAACTAAAAATAACGATTGAACTTACTGGAGTACATCATGTTGTCGCTACAGACGGTGTAATCAAAGGTCAGCGTCTGTCTGTCCGTGCAGATGGTCAGCATGCTTTCTGTGGTCCCTGTCCCACACTTATCTGACACACCGTTATTGTACTTATAGTGGAAGTTAGCGAACATCACCTCACCAATGTTAGTTTTGGCGTTTGCCTCTTGTCCTGAAACCATCGTCAAAGGTGTTATCATGAAATATGATTAACTTACAGACATTCCAAGTATGGATACAAGATAACTGTGTGTTCTTAAGAGTCGTTGTTATACTAAAACCATCATTCTTGACATACCACTTTGCACCATTACATTAAACTCTGCATCTGATGGCGTACTGCTGCAGACGTCACCGGAAGTGACAGTTGCTCCTGTTGTATACGCCACTATTCTCTCATTCTTCAGCAAACTCTCTACAGCTAAAATTGATATTTGGGTTTAGAATATTAGTCATATTTCTTTACATGTACGTAGTACATGTATAATGGCTCAAGTAGTTTATACAATTCTAAGAGTTACTTACGAGTATTTTGACGATAGTAATATGAATATGTATTCACCGAGGTAAATACAAAACAGGTGTATGCATAGTGAGCTGCCCCGCCATTATTCAGAGTAATTGTCATATTAGTTCTGAAAATAAAAAAAATTAATATACTAAAATGGTTGAACAACCCCCCCTCCCCCCCCCCCCCCGCGGGTAATGTTTACTTCGACACAAATTTATGTTGCATTATGTGTAGTCATCAAAGTTACTTCGCGACGTATGTGGTCCCGGTATTGGAGAAGCACTCCCAGCCGCTGCCGACGATTGATGTCCGGTCAAACGTGAAACCGGAAAGGTAGAGACCTAAACCGGAAAATACCATGCTGCCATAGTTACTGCTATGCCAAGTTCCGGTGAACGGAAAGGTACATGTACCGTCTCCTGAAAGATAATATTTTCTTTATATCTATAAAAAACTGAATTCTAAAAGATATCTAGTATAAAGTGTTTAAAAATCTGTAGTTGAAAAAATGTTATTTTGCAAGATAAATTATTTTTGAAGATTTAAAAAAATCACAAAAATTTACCATTATCGATGGAAAAAACGATTAAAGCAACTAATAATAAGTAAGTCCTCATCCTATTCCTTTTGAGTGGAACCGCATTCTTCATTACGCCCAATCTTCTAGATTTCAAAGTGGTTACTATTTTGACACAGTTCTTCGTTGCAATATTGAGATAAAAGACCTGACGAAGCGCTTCATTTATTTCGAAAGGAATAATAAATACACAGTATTAGAAACTCGATATTTAACAGAACTTTTGTTTTATCGACATGTAAAGGTAATTTTTAAAATCTAAAGAGAATTTGAAAATGTAATTATAACCCTTCAAGATTTCGGAAATAATCTTTTAGTATCTATTTCAACACGAATTTCATTGCATTCATAAAGAAATACAATGCACACTGAAAGTACATAAATGCTCGTCATTTGACTTTCTTTCATGCTCATCCAGACTTTTCTGACACAGATTTACTATATTCTAAGAGGTAGTCACCCCTGTTTATTTCACATTTTAAAATTTTATATTATACAACATTTGGTTTTTGGTAAAATTGCAAAACAATTCTCATCTTGTTATACATTTCATAACAAACGCTTTTCCAACTGCATGGGCATATTAGTAGCATAAAACTAACATGTACATGTTTATACGTATATCAGAATTTATTCAAGTAAAACTTGAAAAAAAAATCCCTTTTCATTATAATGAGAATTTCTCTCTCAAGATGATTACCAAGCTGTGAGTATAAAGATACTTTTACAGCAATTTTCTTTACCACATTTTTAAGCAAAACTGATATCTTGGATAAGCAGAAACATAGCCAACATTTATAACATCTATATCTCTGGGATAAGTAAGAAAATAAAACATCCTGATGAGTTAAATCATTCAATATTCCTTGCTTTATTGTTATAAATTTTTCAACTCTCATTTGTACCTCACTTCTTTAAAAGACTCGCAATAAATAGTGCTTTGAAGAAAGACCTAGTCGTCATATAGAATTGTGTTGACTGAGATAGATGAAGCTATCAAATCAAAGCGAGAAGAAAATGTTTAAGCATCAATTTCGTCCCTGCACCACTCCTTTCGCGATCACAGTGCTGCCGTTTTGGTCATAAAGCACTGGCCAGACTACAAAATCAACGTATCTCCCGCTAGTCCTGTAGAAATTATACTTCGATGTGTCAACCATCTCGCCAGGGGGCGCTTCCCAAGACAGAGAAAATGGAGGATTTTGTATAACCATAAACCAACAGATTTCTGCACAGCTGTCAACATACTGAGTCACTTCCGGTGGATATGAACTTAGTTTAGATATTCTGTCTCGACATATCTGTGGTTAAAAAAAAATAAGTTCAAAACGTTTAAAATTCTGCTGCAATTCGAATATATAAATATTCTAACATAATCGAACCTGTGTAATTTCTGGCAGCGTTTCTGGAGCGTTTTTCATTTGCATTTCTATAATCTGCCTTGGCGTGTCCTTGATAAGGTTGGGGTCTAGTAGTCCTTCTGTTAGGTTCTCCTCATGAAGCTTTCGACGCTGCTGGTCGGCTTTGTTTTTGCATATGTTAAATGCATTCTAGAAAAAGAAGTATACCTTAAAATACATGCTACTTTGCGAACAAATTTTGAAACAAAATCAACTAGTAAAACATGACAAATTTCTTTACTAAAAATTTCTGGACCAGACATAAATTAAACCCTTATAATTCTTGTGACCTTGAGTATATTCAAATAATAAGTTGTTTTATGCCAGTCTAGTTCTAGTGTTTCTTCAGCATATATAAAGTAGGAAAGAGTTTTTAAGCGACTTTCAATCCTTGTTTTAGATGTTTTATGTCCCTCAGGGTCAAGGGTAATACATACCCTCTAGTTATAAGCTATTTCAATGCCACATGTTTGAGCTGTGATGTTTTGCAAGAATTCTATGTTTTTCTTTCTATACACATTTATTCATGAGAAATTATATTCATTTTAAAAAGATCTGAACATTTTTTGAAAAATTTCTTACTGTAAGACACTGTAGCAGTAGATATACTACTTTCCGATCAGTTTTCAATACGGTCATCAGAACTCTATAGGCTGAAGACCAGTCTTTGGAGAAAAGGTCTGTGTAGCGCCTCGATACTGATGAGGATGTTTCAGACTCCTTCTGACGAGATTCTTTGGGTGTGTCTTTAATTACAGGCTTAATAGTAGAGAGCTCACTCAACCTGAAAAAAAAATAAGACTAGCTTAAATTTTACTCTTATCATGGTACATGAATACTTGTAAATGTTCATTGAAAGTGGTGATACTTTTCAGAAACCACTTCAGCCTCTTTTAAGCTCTGCACTAGAGGTTCTTTAATATTTTGTCTTTTAAGAATATTTCTTCGTCTTTGATACAAATTAGATTGTGCGATTAGTATCAACTTCACATGTACCTATCCAGAAGTGCTTTTCTCTCAGTTTCCAGATTTTGAGAGAAATGTTTCAATTCTTGAATCTGATTTTTTAGTATTCCATTTTCTGCTTCGAGTTCGACTTGGCGCTCCTTGGTATTTGTCTGTACGTCACACCCTTCTATGTTATCTACCTCTAAATCTTCACGGGATGTACCCACTCTCTTCATGTTTCTGTGGTTTCCAAATGGTGTAACTGTTCTTTGAGAGTTGGATTTTTCTTTGTCAAGGTCTTTTTGCAGCCTGTTAATTTTCGATTTTAATTCATCAATTTTTGAGGAATGTTCTTCAGCCAATCGACTTTGCCGCAGTCTCTGTGAAAAATGCAGAAATTTGAATTATTCCCAAGTTAGAAGAATGTGCTATCATTTTAGCCCACATGACTAAAAGGTGCATTGAGCCCTTCAGAGCAAAGGTCTGTCTTTGGTTGCCTATCATTTTATTTTTGTTTACCCTTTTTTCAGAACTAGTGGGTCGTATTCAACCAAACTTTGCACTAAATATTTTTTTGGTTGAAGGTGATTCAACTCTCTTTTAAAGGATTTTGAAAGGTTATGTTTTTTTCTTAGCGGCTAATATAGATTATATGGTGAAGTAGGGTAAATTATTTTCAAATCCTCCAAAGATGTAAGCAAATTTATAGGTAATTTTACTTATACAGCATGTTTTCAGTTTTGCAAGTTATTGGTCCCAGGGTTTGTGTGGGTTGGCAGTAAAATTTTAATTTTTGGAATAAAAACATCAAATCTTCAAACATCTTTTATTAAGTACGGTAGGGAACATTTTCTTATACTATTCAATACATGTACATCTTTTTGTAGTGTTTGCTACGATCATTTGTCCGAAGCTTGGGTGAGACTATACAATAAAAGGGCAACGTTTTGCAAAATAGAAATCTTTCAAAATCTTCATCTTGAGAATAGCAGGGACACAACTCGTCAAACTAATATGAAAATATCGTCATTTTGTTTCAATGTTCCCTTTATCCCCCGTGGGAGAGGTTAAGTACGATTATAACAAATAATTAACACCCCGAAACGCGCTGACTATGGGCAACCAATAACGGACATAATTTTACATAGAAATTATTGTAAAATCTCTTAAAATGGTCTTCTACAGAATAGCAACGCTTCAGCCCGTGAAACACATACCCAGGCATTCCCATTCTGTGAAAATCTTTAAAAAATGTTCACGTTCTGGTATTAGCAACGACGTAGCAACAAATACAGGCTAAACGATTCAAAGATCATGATCATTTATGTAGAAAATAGAACATTACAAAAAAGCGTACAAAACTTCATAAACTGCAAATGGTCAAAGAAATAGAAACAAAATATGAATAGTTTTAATAAAGAGATCAGATTTTTTTTAACACTGAAAGGAGTTTTAAACTTTAATAACAGAATATATATGGTAAATTTTATTTTTAATTTTTGTTTTAGAGAAAAAATAAACTTAAAGCCTCTTATGTGGATTTACAGTCATCCTCGTGTTGTGTTGCAAGTCATAACCACTACAGAGAGGATCGCAATAGGTGAACAAGTAACATGAGAAAAAACACATGTATAGACTTTCAAAGTAGCAATAGGTGTACGATTAGTTATTTTCATATCAACCAGTAAACTGTAGATTAGAAATATTAAAAAACATGCATAGTTATATTTACAGCCTCAATGGATCAATTATCATGAAGATAAATATCTTAGGTTCACACTGTGACCCATTGGCCCCCTGTTATAAAATGTAAATGCTAAGAACTGCAAAGCATATTAATTTTCCTACCTTCTTGCATTTTTGTATACTGTAAATCACTTTTTTGGCGAAAACTTTAATTTTGCGTAATTACGCGAGACCGTCTGCTCGCGAAAATTTCATTCTCGCGTATAATTCTATTATTAACGATTATGTAGAGCAATAACCAAAATGCGTGAAAATTTCGTTCGATTATAAATACCAAACAGCAATCTCGCGAAAACAAGGTGCCGCAAAAATTTAGTAATCTACAGCAGTAAGCAACGGGATGATATAGAACACGTACGAATCAGTCGACAATAGAAATACATTATATTCATTGTACATATATAATGAAATTACAATACAATGGTAAACACTCCTTCAACTTATCTACATATAATAATATAAGAAAAGCAATACCTTGACTTTTTCTTTTTCCTCATTTAGTTGTTCTTTAAGATTAGCATTTTCTTTTCTGAGATTCTGCATGGTCGAGTCCCAAGTCTTGTATTTTGTTTCGGGAAGACTGATTTCCGGTGGAAGCTAAATCAAATTGATAAGCCTAATTACTCAATCTTACTCAAAATACTGACTAAGTATACACAGTATTTCTTTCTGCTTAACTATTTACGGTATTACCTACATGTTCTATCCTTCTGACAACAAATTCCATCATCTCGATTATCACGGAACAGTATCGTCTTTTATCTGTTTCCGAGGGATCATTGTATGGTGCTTCAATTCTTCCAATAAAGTAATCAAGATCTCCTTTTAATCTATGTAGCTTATTGGTAAACGCTCTTGCATCATCAGGTGACAGCATCTCAGTATTATAATGTGGTAATTCAATCAAAAAATCTGTAAATTTCTTTTCACAACAACCCGAGATTTAACGTTTACGTGCATTCATTTACAGAGGAAGCCAATTTACTTAATATTTAAATGGTCTTTTTTTACCACCCATTGTCGGTTTAAGTGCATGCTTGGCTGCATTTGAAAACAAAAAGTGTGTTCATTAAAGACTTGTTCCACGAGTGCGAACTAGTTGTAACGTTGACAGATAACTTTATTGAAAAAAATTACATTTAACATCATAGAATACTGCTTCTTCAATGAATAAGGAACTCGGATATTTTTCATACCTTGTGATTGGTCATCTACAAACTTCATTCTAATTCTACACACAGGTATCTTTAGTTGATAAAAAACTACTGGAGTTCTTCATTGACAATATCTATATAGTTTTTGAAGATCAGATCTTTCAAAATATCTATTTGAATTCTGATGGACACTTATTAGCGGACCTGTTGTTATATTCTTATGAAGCAGAATTGATTAAAAACCCTCTACATGAGAAGAAACTCTTGCTGTGGCCTTCAATTTGACATTCAAATATATCGACGACATGCGAAATATGAAGATTACAAACAGTAATCAAGATCATAATTAAGAAACAATACAAATTTGGATCGGAGCAAAAATGGACCTCTAAAAACATCAGCGGTGGGATCAGAGGCCATGGAGGAGTAAGCATCTCCGCGTGCTCCTTGTCATGATCGGAAAAACGGAAAAAAATCCGTAGATAATTAAGGGGGCCGACTGGGGTTTTCATTGCACAATACTTCGCGCAGCATAGTAAAATAAAGCGTATTAACTATTTTAAAGCAACTTTTTTTTGACATAATTTATAAAAATTAACAAATTTAGGAAATATCAGGTTAAAAAATCTAATTACGTTTTTAAATAACTGATTTTTTAAACGATTTTTCAAATGATGGGTAAATAGACGTCGTAATAGTTTGTTTTTGACGTTATGAATAACCGAGGTTCTTTAAGCGAGGTAATTAATTATGTCATAAAATGAAAAGTATTAAATAGATGCTCTTGAAATTTTAAATATAGGAAATTGAGAATCTCACAATCATTTTTATTACTTTTTATGTAAATCTGTGGTATCTGTCATGTTTTGTAATACTCCATGAAAACAGGAAAATATCACGAATTTTTACATTTTGAGATGTCCCCTCTGGAAACCAGACGGTAGAATTTTGTGTTTCTTTCGTAAAATGTACAATATAGTATTACCCATCAAATAATATAATTTGAGCAAAAAGTCTATAGTAGCATTTGTATAATTTGCTCCGAAGTGCGAAAAAATGGCATTTTCCCATATAATCCTATAGTAAATGTACCTGTATTTTGAGATGGTCCCTAAAAAATAACCAGACGGTAGATTTTCACTAAACTTGGCATATATACTGAAGTCAATGTAAGGTACATATGGTATAAAATTAAAGAGTTTCTCTATAGTAGTTTTCACACAATAAAACCCCAGTCGGCTCCCTTAAGTGTGAAAATAATGGCCTAACAATTTGTATGAAAAAAGTTAGTCAACAATCGACTTAATGATAGATTGTAATTGCTGAAAAGGTCATTGTATCGACCATTGAATTTTCCAAATGAAGACTTTAAAAGAAACTGTTGATATTCTTGTTTCATTAACTTATTTGGCAATAGCTTGCCTCAATTTTGAAATTGCTCGTAAATAGAGTATGCTCTTGCGTATTGAATCAACTGGGAGACATAAACTCCAAATGGAGGTGATATTGGTATATTGCTACATAAACTCCAAATGGAGGTGATATTGGTATATTGCTACATAAATAAGGGAAGTTATCATAAAGTTTTGTTGCTAGGTTACCATTAACATCTTTTTCTAGAAAAAGTTTTCCAAATATGATTACAGATGTGTCAGAATCTTTGGTATCCTTTACTTTGAGTTCAAATGGATTAAGGGAATCAACCTAGGAATGTTTAACCGGGTTTTCTGTACAAAAAGTTCCGGTTAATTAAATGGTTAAAAGGCGGGTGGATGGGTTTTGGCTGTCAAAAGGGTACATCATTTGTCCGGATAACCCCTCCTACAATTTTCAACATAGGAACTTTATTTTTGTTTTGCAGATCAATATATCAGAAATGTGCATGGTCGTTGAATTTTGATTTTTGTTAGTTTATGAGATAAATAGCAACTGTTCAACTAAGTCATTTTATGCAAAGTTCAGTACATAGAGAACATCATTTGATCTGGATAAGTCCTTCAAGATAGGAACTTTTTATTTTGCAATTCAACTATACAAATATCAGAACTGCGTATGGTACATGGATTTGATCTTTTTTCCCCTTTATTTGTTAGAAAAATATAAACTGTTGAACTTCTGGTTTTTAAGTCATTTTTATGCAAAGTATTGCATATAGGGTGCATCATTTTGTCCTGATAACTCCTCCTACAGTTTTCAAAATAAGAACTTTTTATTTTTCAGATCAATTGAACGTGTATCAAAGATGTGTATGGTACCTAGATTGTGATAATTTATGATAAAATATACCAAAAGTTCATTTTTTCCCTCGTCAACTTCCCCTTTGTATGTATAATATTCCAATATCACCACGGTATGTCGTTTATTATACCCGATTCAGTAAACAAGAGCATGAGTAGTATAAGAAGCCTGGAGGGCCGGGTCAACTGAGTGCACTTTTGTCCCCCCAGATCCTGGATGGCCGGGTCAACTGAGTGCACTTTTGTCCCCCCAGATCCTGGATGGCTGGGTCAACTGAGTGCATTTTTAACCCCTGGGGGATATGGGTGGGTCAAGTTAGTACACTTGGAGGAGATAGGGGGGTCAAGCTAGTGCTTTGAATCTAGTATTAAACAAGACGTTTGATCTACGTTTGTACCTCTTCAGTATACACAGGCAATACACACAAAAACTTGGCAGCGATTCAAGTATACCCATTGTGACGTCATGTGTCATTAATACAGCTAGCCAGCTTTTCTCTCTATTTTCTGAAAACCAACAAAAACAATAACACAGTAAAATCCATTTATTCAAAGTAAATTATGTACATAATTTTACTTTTTCTTCTGGAGTTTCAGGGGCTGTTTCTTCTCCGTCTGGGGTTGTAGTAGTAGTAGTAGGAAGTTTCCTCTTGTTGTTAAGTGGAATCTGCTTTTGAGCCTTACTAGTCTCTATTTTCTTTTCTAGATTACCAATCTCATTCATTATCACTCCTCTAAACACACGAATCTCAGTAATCATGTCTTCTTTAAACTCACAAATAGTCTGTTGAAGTATCTCCATTACAGTGGTCATTTGATCTAAGATATCACATATCAAACTTCTTTCATTTCCTTCAATACTATCCTGTGTCTCTGGTAAGGTTGCAGGTGAATTCATGGAATTTTCCTCTGCCATATTTCTACCTCTATCAAGTTCCAAGTGCCCACTAAGACTGATCCTAAAATTTCCAGCTCTGGTTTTATATACCTTTAGGGAAAAAAAAAATCCTGTGCAAAAAAATAGGTTTGACTTACGTTTGTACCTACTGTGTACTTCTTGTATAGATACATGTTAGACACAGAATCTATCATTTTGGTTTGTTTTAAAAAATCTACTTTGTTAATGAGTATAATATTAACTACAAGATTATGTTATTTATAATTACATTTTATTACTCTGGTCCTAATCATTCAACCCATCACTGGTGCTGCTGCTGCTGCTGTTGCTCTGCAAACCCGAATTCCTGAAAAATAAGGGAAAAGGGTAAATATTTCTCATCATATTTTGTTTGCTCAATAACTAATTACGACTTAAGACATTGGTCATTAGAGGCAATCTATCAGAAGGGACATTGACCCTCTCCTGATTTAAAGCTTGGAATCCAAATATTTTCAGAATAGAAGATAACTGGATAACCACCTTCAATATTCCCAAGTTTTACTGGAACTATCATAACCCAGACCAGATCAACGATACACTCAAATCAATTATCCCAAATAACGAGAAAATGTCGAAAAGGAAAATATCTAAGGCTTATCCTCATATCAAGAAATGGTAAAACCACAACAGCATATCAAGTTTTAGTGGAATTATCACAACACAGACCAGACGGAATCTTCTCAACGAAGTCTTCAGTTCCTGTTGAAACTTTTCAGTCACATTTAGCTTTAGAAATCATGCTTTATTCAATTCATGTATTAATTATACTGTTTTTTTTTTAGTGGAATTATCACAACACGGACCAGACGGAAGATTTTCAACGAAGTCTTCAATTCCTGTTGAAAATTATCGGTCACATTTAGCTTTAGAAATCATGCTTTATTCAATTCATGTATTAATTATACTGTTTTTTTAGTGGAATTATCACAACACAGAGCAGACGGAAGATTTTCTTTTTCAGAGATATACATTTTGTAAATCAAAAGGTGCTACTATTGGCTGTGTCTCAGTTATCACAACAAAGTAATGCTTCATCCCCAACCCTAGGAGTCTCCAACATGAGATTATACCAACCAAGGACATTAAAAAAGACAGAGGAAATGCCTGCTTGTATTGCCATCCTGCTTGTGTTAACAATAGCTATGAGACACCCATCATTTTTCATTTTCACCAAAGAACCAACACATCCTCATATGAGGAAATGGAAAAACAACAACGGCCTATCAAATGTTACTGGAACTGTCCCAACACAGACCAGATCAACCGGAGGAAATCTTTCAGCCAAAAAAAAAAATTCAGACCAGAGGTCGCCAACATGAGATTATACCAACCAAAGACATTTAAAAAAGACAGAGGAAAACTTGTGTGTTACCATAAAACAAACAAAATAAAATAAGAAATATTTACCCCTTACCTTAATTACTATTCTAGATATGTCCACCAAATCCTTTTTTTTTCTTCAAAAAAACTGCCATAACTTACTTTCCAACATGGAGGGAAACAACCCTCTCGAAACAACGCTCTCAATACATCCGGGTAATTTGTAACCCTGTGTTAGACGCTGTGTCTGAATATTATGTCCGACCTTCGCCTTCTTGTGTCTATGTCTAAACAGACTCTTGCTATATTTTTATACTTGAAATTATTCATTTGATTAAAAACAGCATCAACACTTTTCCCTAGGTTTAATCTCATTGTATAGATTAAGTTTTCCTTGTATCAAACTCTAAAAAGGGTTAAAATACTTATTTGACGTATTCAGGTGACCCAATTTTAGTCCTTCGGTTCAACATCAATGCTTCTTTTCTAGACGACAGATAAATGTCATGCATCAAAAATACTGTGAAATTATGCCTGAAACTTACCTTCGTCTTATGGCTAAGATGTTAGCATGTATTTCTAATCCCATAATAAGTTATTCACTTCAATGTATAGATCGTGAAGCACAAAATAACACAATTTGACGTCGCCATGATATTTTTTGGCTCTCGCCTTTAGGGTGCTCTCTTTTACGCTCGCACTGTGCGCATAAATACGGCACCTTGCCAAATCTCCGTGTCATTCTGTTAGCAGTCAGTCTATTGAGAACAAAATCAGCATGGCTGACTCTGATGATGATGAGGATTTTCAGGATTTTTTTCTAGTTCCCGGTGTGGAAATTGTATCAATATGGATTGCCAGGAGGTCAGAGACAAGGAGAGAGCTAGCCCGTTTGAATATGGGGAGGGTGCGGCTGAATTCTGACATTCAGAGAAGGCGACGACGTCGACGACAGAGGACGGCTCCCTATTCGGCACCTTTAGGAAGCCCTATTCGCAACCCATCTCCTCCCAGAATGTTGGACAGTCCGGAATCACCACCCATGAGGAATTTCTCTATCCCGGACACCCCAGTGAGCCCGCCGCCCCCTTCAAGACCAGCGAGTCCCACACCGGCCATACCCTCACCACCAAGAGCTGATGCTGCTGCTACTGTTGTTCAGCCTGACAGCCCTCCATGGAGATGGGACACCCCTCCGCCAATGAGGGAGTATTCGCCACCCCCAGATCCGCCCAGTCCACCAAGAGCAGATCTACCGCCAGAGATGTTCCAGGGAGTCATTCCTCGGTGGGGGAACCAAGTAGAAGTGGACAAGATCACCTGCAACATCTGCTTTGGAGAAGAGGAATTCAGCAATTATATCTGCTGCGGCTGTCGTAAGAGAGTGGCTTGTTACATATGTACAGCCAGGTTAGTGGATAGGGGCGCTAGTTGCCCCCTCTGTCGCATGATTGACCCAAGGAAAGTGTCAACAAGGAGATCAGGGGTCATCTTAGAGCCATTAACTTCAAATCACCGACCACCCCTCTCAGGCAGAAGAGAATTCCGTGGGAGAGGCAGAGGCGGACCCAGATCTTTCAGGGAGTAAACCCTTGATAAAAAAAAATCAACCAACGGCCCTTTTAAGGGCCACTTTAATGATTCGAAAAGATACCTTTTTAAAAAACATCAAGGTTATAAAAACGTATAAACACCAGGTCACTGTTTTGTTTTTTTTTTTTTTTTTTTAAAAACATTCATGATTTTCTTTTAAATGAAATAAAAAACCTTTTTTTTTTGTATTTTTTTTATGAACACATAAAAACACGCAGTCAATATTTATAACACACACACACACAATCAATCTTTATGAAGAATGTACACTTGTTTTTGATAAGTGTGTACAAATTGTTCAATATATTGTCTATGATGAGCCCAATTTCCTCCTGCTAAACCATATCCTATTTTGGTAATGTTTAATTGTGATTTTACATTACATGCAACTTTAAAAATGTATTAATCTTAGATTAACTCAAAAATATGAGTCATATTTCACTTTGGTACACACCTTGATTATTTTTCTTGTAATATCCCATCTAAATATTAAGTAATATTTTGTAAGAAGACTTGAATTTCCATAAAAATCTTTATGTTCAGGTAAGTGAATCTATACTGGTGTGTTCTCTTAAATGACTATACCTTTTTCAATGAATGCAAGTTTGGTATTATTTTTCTTGTAATAGTTTATACTTTCTAAATCTGAAGTAATATTTTATTTTCCATAATTTTTGGGAATATGAAAGGAAACAGAAGACATTTTAAAATTCAAGGTCAGGTCTAAATTGTTGAAAAAAAACAAACTGAGGAACCTTGGAATTTAAGGGTTTATTTTAGGGTTATAAATACTATTCATATATGATTATGACTTCTTTTTTTCTCTCACTTCATTAATAATATAAAGTGATATAATGAATATTCAAAATATTATATTAGGGTCCATAGTGAGGTAAATGCATACATATTATGATTTGTTTATTTAAGTAAGACCAACATAGAAACAAAACTTGAAAGTAAAAAAATCATAGCCCAAAAAAAAGAATTTAAAATAATGATAGGATTATGTAAATTCATCACTTTGTTTAAGTTTTTGTTTTATCTTACAATGAATTTTAAATATTGATATTAGAGTCTAATGTGAGAAACATTTAACCCTGAATAATATCTGTCTGACTGAAGACTTTTCATAAAAAAGGTACCCTTTCAATAAACTTTTTTATTATTATTAATCCTCTAGTAATGTCTCTTTACTTAATTTATGTATGTTCTTATATCCCCATTCTATATTGATTATCCATGTTTTTGGTTAATCATGAATTTTTTATGGTTAAAGGTGGATAACCTACTTTTTAAAAAGGCAGTTTTCTTCACAGACAAAAAAAAATTCAAATGGATTTATTCAGGTTAAAAAATCTACAATCTCTTGAAATTAATTCTATTTGTTTTTTTTTTCCCCTCAAAGTTACCCATATTTCTTTGATAGTTTTCTCTTTTTTGTCAGCTTTTCATTTCACTTTTTTTTTCCAATTCTGAGTAATACTGTGAAATAAAATCTGCATGAGTATGATCTCACATCATATCCTAGTGTTTTCCTGCAAGGTTTTGTTTTTCCACTTCAGATTTTTATTGTTTTTTTCTCATAAACTTAACATGCATGAAAACTAAACATGCAACATTAAAAAATATTTTTCAAATTTTATTTTTTTGTATAGTTTGAATAAACAATTTTCAGGTTTTTCCTTCACTTATAATTATCTCCTCCTCTACAACAACAACAAAAAAAAATTATGTGAGTGCAGATACATCAATATTTTTTCAAAATCCTTGGAATAACTTTGCACAGCTTAAACCTATTATATATCAATCTTTTTTTTTTTTGATCTATTCAATGGTAATATGCAAGAATATTTGTAACATGTCTTTTGCAGTCTTCCTTTTTTCCCTAGAACTTTTGTTTGTTTATTATAATACAAAATCTTGACACCCACATACTACAGTTGTATGTATTTTGTCCTATTTTGAATTTAAAACCTGAAATATAATATATAGGTCTCATAAGGATCTCACATCAAGATGCAGATGCCCCATAATCTGTGATGCAATAACATCTAGAACATTTTTTTTTATCATCCCATAGACTTCATACTTACTACATATAGAATGGTTGGAGGAATACACTTAGTTGTTTAGGACACTTTGTCAAGGTCAAGGCATGGGATTATTGAGATAACTACCTTTGACAATAATTTGTAACCTACAAACTGTACATCATTAGTACATAAGTGAAGAATGAATAGGGTATTTCTATAGATTTTTTTGGATCATTTCCCTCCAGGGTAAAAGTCTGTTGCTGAGATTACTGATATGAGCCTTATAATGTGATAACTTAAACATTTTGTGATAACTTATGGACTTTATATCAACTATATTAGGTGGCAAATTCTTTGGAAAGAATTGAAATTTAAATCAAATGCACAATATTCAAGGATGTTTAAATGACTATTACCATGTTATACCTTGGAATTCTGTAAAAATCTTATTATCACTACATAGATAAAGACCGGTTGGAATAATATATCTTTTGAACTAAGGTCAAGGAAAAAAGGGTCAAGACTGTGGATATGACTATTATTCAAGTGGTGCAGTACAGCAACTCTGGTAATTTACACACTTTCATTCATAAATGGATAGGTATGAGGAAGACTCCTATAGATTTTAAAATCTTCATTCAAAAGTAAAGAAAGTTTTTAAGTTTGAAAGATTCAATGGCAGCATATCATTTGCTTGTACTTTTTTTAAAAATAAAAATCCTAGCATATACATATTCAGATGATAACTGTAGAATTTTTTCAATTCCTGGACTTTAGGGTCTTGATATCTTTCTTTTTTTTCTGAGAATTTTAATGATTGTCTTTTAAACAACTTTGTTTGTATCATCAGCCTGATGAATTAATTTCTTTTCGGCATGTGAAAATGACATCATCCAAAGAAGTTCTTCATCTGCATGTTATATGTAGGAGATAATTTTCATCACTGTGAAAGAAAAAAGATTGTCTCGTCTAACATAATGCATTGGTACACAGAAATATTTTAAATTTCTAATAGGGTTCAATTTCGTTTATATGGAATGCTAAGTTCTGTTGATTTTAATTTTTCTGAACAAAGACATACTAGTATAGTATTAAGAGTATGATGTGTCAGAATAGTATATGGAGTCCTGTATGACTTTATCATTTCTGTTTTAATCAAATTATGAGAGTTACATCTTTGTTACATTGTAATAATTCCGAAATAGGGCTTACACCAGAAATTCTTGAAAATCTCTCTACTGTTCATCCAATATCTGAGTATATGGGTTAACAGTACATAGGAATTCCAAATGATTTTTGAAAATACAGAACATACATTTACTTCTGTTTGAATGTTTGTTTAAAGATATTCCGAAGGAATACAAGCACAAAGAGATGATTTGTTATGTTCTATATGTGCTTCAGATAAACAGTTTTTTTTTTTAAGTTTACCCTAACATTTATTTTTGCATAAATACATTTTTATGGGAAATTTTTTCACAGGACCTGTTATGCATCTTACATATTTAACCATTTCATGACAGGAGTGTTCAGCATATATTAAAAGCATTTGCTTATGTAATCAAGAATTTGATAATATTCAATTTAGAATATGTATGAGAGAATGAGAAAGAAAATTATGTTTAAAAAAATTGTTTTTACTATAAAGAGGTTAATCTATATATCTAAACTACAAGAGCATTCAATCTGTATATTTACGGCATTTCTGTGTGAAATAAACTTGCATTTGAGCATATTTAGACACATTTAAACATTACTTTAACCAATTTCTTAAAAAAAAAAACGATTAGACACACTGTCAGTATATTATTTCTTGTAAACATTTTAAATAAATGAGAGAACAAACAATTTTATTCGAGTCAGTTTTTTTTTAAATGCAAATAAGAAGCATTGGAAGTTGGAAATATTTCACAAAGTAGATTGAGCATAATTTTCACTAAGACAGTTGGACCATTATGATATTACCCTTAAAAAAACCATTTCAAATTTCAATATACAAAGCATGTTTATTCATGCAGTATATAGTTCACTCTACACTTGCCAAAAAGAAAACTGTATCCCTTTGCAGGGTCAATCCAAAGATCAAAAAGGAATGAAATAATATTTCTCTTTATGCATCAAACATGTAGGTATTGTTGCAATTAATTCACTGTGTTCATTTTTTGTTCTCTTTCAATGTATGGATAGTCCTAACCTGGGCAATCAAAATACAAGAAGCAAATGAATTATGTCAAATGATTAAGGTTCACACCAGAAAGTTACAAGGATATAGAAGTCTGAGTTTCCAATAAATATGGCCGCCAACGGATATAACTTTAAAAAATGTAGATTCATCTATTATGAGTGAGATTTGAACATTGTGAATCATGAGCACTATGACATGAAGTATGGCATTTAAAACATTGTTTTGATTCAATTATATGAACAGTTCTCAATCCATGCAGCCAAAATGGAGAATATATTTTCTCTATTGACATAAAGTAACAAAGAATCCCTCAACCCATCAACATTTTACCCTTTGAAGAAAAGGAACCTTACTTGCTTTGTTGACCTGACATTCATTTTTTTTTGTGTTTAGTAGGACCAGATGACTTGTGAATGCTCTAAACTTGCACTATTGTCAAAAAGTAAATTAATGCTCTCAATGTTCTTGAAGAATTCAAACAACTATAAACCAACAGAAAAGTCAAGTTCCTCTTTGATTATTTGATTGTTAATTTTTATAAAACACATAGAGTTGTTTCCTTTCAGACCAATGGTTTCTGATTACTATATTGAGAACTTTTTTATTTGAAAGTCATCAGATTGTCCTGATTTGTATGTCAGAATAACTGCATGACATCAATTAATTTGTTCATACAAAGGGATAAAAGATTTTCCAGGTTTCTTCTTTACTCAGATCAAATTGTGTCCAACTAATATATCCAGCATGCAAATACAGGATAGTCATCAAAGTGAAACAAAGGTAAATAAATGACCTTATTGAATTTTAAGTCAAAAGGTAAAAAATGACGAGGACCTCTGCTATATTAAATAGTTTGCTTAATAGTCATCAAACTTTATGCATAGGTTAATTAATTAAACAGGCTTCATAAAATTTAAATTTTCAGGTCAAAGATCAGCACAATTTCCTCTGTTGGCCATGAATATCTAATCACCTCTATTGATTTTTCAGGTTAAAGGTCAATGTGTTCCTGCTACAGTAAAACATCATTATAAGGAACTCAGAGTGATTTTTAATTTGTAGGGCCATTGAATCTTTTAAACTTTCAATCTTTCAAACTTTCAATCTTGAGGACTAAGTATTTTAATATTTATCTTGTAAGTCTTGTCTTTATGTCATTACGATTAGTCTTTTGTAATTCAAACTTTTCATATTTGAAAAACCAAAGTGTGCAAGTACAGTGTATGACTGTGTAACCTTCTTTTTTGTTTATCTAGAATTACTGGTTTTTAATTCAATACTGTCAAATATAATTTGTGATGATCAAACTTTGCAACTTTTGAAACTGAATTCAAAGACAAATTGCCTCACCGATACACATTAAATGTTTCGATACGATACACCGATGAATATCCAGATATCAATATATTGATTCAGCACTAGCTATCATCCATGCAATTGTTAACCTAAGGAACTCTTTTATCATAACTTAAACACATGAAATTCCTCATGCAATTTTGAAGAATCTCTGTTAAAAGGGTGAAAAAAAAAAGCAAAGGACCCATAAATTTTCCAAGTAGCAAGTTTTTTTTGTTTTTTTTTTAACTATATATCCACATTAAATTGAGGAACATTTTAAGAACCCTTTTCTTTATAACTCATGAAATTCCATAAAAATATTGGCTATAATGTGTGACAAAGGATGGTGTAAAGTTTACTCTCACCCAACACCCAAGGGGGAGGGGACAGGGGTTGAACCCCTATATCCAGGATTCATGAATTTTAAAGTTAAAAAAAAATATAAAATGGTTTTTTTAAGGGTAATATCATAATGGTCCAACTGTCTTAGTGAAAATTATGCTCAATCTACTTTGTGAAATATTTCCAACTTCCAATGCTTCTTATTTGCATTTAAAAAAAAAACTGACTCGAATAAAATTGTTTGTTCTCTCATTTATTTAAAATGTTTACAAGAAATAATATACTGACAGTGTGTCTAATCGTTTTTTTTTTTAAGAAATTGGTTAAAGTAATGTTTAAATGTGTCTAAATATGCTCAAATGCAAGTTTATTTCACACAGAAATGCCGTAAATATACAGATTGAATGCTCTTGTAGTTTAGATATATAGATTAACCTCTTTATAGTAAAAACAATTTTTTTAAACATGATTTTCTTTCTCATTCTCTCATACATATTCTAAATTGAATATTATCAAATTCTTGATTACATAAGCAAATGCTTTTAATATATGCTGAACACTCCTGTCATGAAATGGTTAAATATGTAAGATGCATAACAGGTCCTGTGAAAAAATTTCCCATAAAAATGTATTTATGCAAAAATAAATGTTAGGGTAAACTTAAAAAAAAAAACTGTTTATCTGAAGCACATATAGAACATAACAAATCATCTCTTTGTGCTTGTATTCCTTCGGAATATCTTTAAACAAACATTCAAACAGAAGTAAATGTATGTTCTGTATTTTCAAAAATCATTTGGAATTCCTATGTACTGTTAACCCATATACTCAGATATTGGATGAACAGTAGAGAGATTTTCAAGAATTTCTGGTGTAAGCCCTATTTCGGAATTATTACAATGTAACAAAGATGTAACTCTCATAATTTGATTAAAACAGAAATGATAAAGTCATACAGGACTCCATATACTATTCTGACACATCATACTCTTAATACTATACTAGTATGTCTTTGTTCAGAAAAATTAAAATCAACAGAACTTAGCATTCCATATAAACGAAATTGAACCCTATTAGAAATTTAAAATATTTCTGTGTACCAATGCATTATGTTAGACGAGACAATCTTTTTTCTTTCACAGTGATGAAAATTATCTCCTACATATAACATGCAGATGAAGAACTTCTTTGGATGATGTCATTTTCACATGCCGAAAAGAAATTAATTCATCAGGCTGATGATACAAACAAAGTTGTTTAAAAGACAATCATTAAAATTCTCAGAAAAAAAAGAAAGATATCAAGACCCTAAAGTCCAGGAATTGAAAAAATTCTACAGTTATCATCTGAATATGTATATGCTAGGATTTTTATTTTTAAAAAAAGTACAAGCAAATGATATGCTGCCATTGAATCTTTCAAACTTAAAAACTTTCTTTACTTTTGAATGAAGATTTTAAAATCTATAGGAGTCTTCCTCATACCTATCCATTTATGAATGAAAGTGTGTAAATTACCAGAGTTGCTGTACTGCACCACTTGAATAATAGTCATATCCACAGTCTTGACCCTTTTTTCCTTGACCTTAGTTCAAAAGATATATTATTCCAACCGGTCTTTATCTATGTAGTGATAATAAGATTTTTACAGAATTCCAAGGTATAACATGGTAATAGTCATTTAAACATCCTTGAATATTGTGCATTTGATTTAAATTTCAATTCTTTCCAAAGAATTTGCCACCTAATATAGTTGATATAAAGTCCATAAGTTATCACAAAATGTTTAAGTTATCACATTATAAGGCTCATATCAGTAATCTCAGCAACAGACTTTTACCCTGGAGGGAAATGATCCAAAAAAATCTATAGAAATACCCTATTCATTCTTCACTTATGTACTAATGATGTACAGTTTGTAGGTTACAAATTATTGTCAAAGGTAGTTATCTCAATAATCCCATGCCTTGACCTTGACAAAGTGTCCTAAACAACTAAGTGTATTCCTCCAACCATTCTATATGTAGTAAGTATGAAGTCTATGGGATGATAAAAAAAAATGTTCTAGATGTTATTGCATCACAGATTATGGGGCATCTGCATCTTGATGTGAGATCCTTATGAGACCTATATATTATATTTCAGGTTTTAAATTCAAAATAGGACAAAATACATACAACTGTAGTATGTGGGTGTCAAGATTTTGTATTATAATAAACAAACAAAAGTTCTAGGGAAAAAAGGAAGACTGCAAAAGACATGTTACAAATATTCTTGCATATTACCATTGAATAGATCAAAAAAAAAAAAAAAGATTGATATATAATAGGTTTAAGCTGTGCAAAGTTATTCCAAGGATTTTGAAAAAATATTGATGTATCTGCACTCACATAATTTTTTTTTTGTTGTTGTTGTAGAGGAGGAGATAATTATAAGTGAAGGAAAAACCTGAAAATTGTTTATTCAAACTATACAAAAAAATAAAATTTGAAAAATATTTTTTAATGTTGCATGTTTAGTTTTCATGCATGTTAAGTTTATGAGAAAAAAAACAATAAAAATCTGAAGTGGAAAAACAAAACCTTGCAGGAAAACACTAGGATATGATGTGAGATCATACTCATGCAGATTTTATTTCACAGTATTACTCAGAATTGGAAAAAAAAAGTGAAATGAAAAGCTGACAAAAAAGAGAAAACTATCAAAGAAATATGGGTAACTTTGAGGGGAAAAAAAAACAAATAGAATTAATTTCAAGAGATTGTAGATTTTTTAACCTGAATAAATCCATTTGAATTTTTTTTTGTCTGTGAAGAAAACTGCCTTTTTAAAAAGTAGGTTATCCACCTTTAACCATAAAAAATTCATGATTAACCAAAAACATGGATAATCAATATAGAATGGGGATATAAGAACATACATAAATTAAGTAAAGAGACATTACTAGAGGATTAATAATAATAAAAAAGTTTATTGAAAGGGTACCTTTTTTATGAAAAGTCTTCAGTCAGACAGATATTATTCAGGGTTAAATGTTTCTCACATTAGACTCTAATATCAATATTTAAAATTCATTGTAAGATAAAACAAAAACTTAAACAAAGTGATGAATTTACATAATCCTATCATTATTTTAAATTCTTTTTTTTTGGGCTATGATTTTTTTACTTTCAAGTTTTGTTTCTATGTTGGTCTTACTTAAATAAACAAATCATAATATGTATGCATTTACCTCACTATGGACCCTAATATAATATTTTGAATATTCATTATATCACTTTATATTATTAATGAAGTGAGAGAAAAAAAGAAGTCATAATCATATATGAATAGTATTTATAACCCTAAAATAAACCCTTAAATTCCAAGGTTCCTCAGTTTGTTTTTTTTCAACAATTTAGACCTGACCTTGAATTTTAAAATGTCTTCTGTTTCCTTTCATATTCCCAAAAATTATGGAAAATAAAATATTACTTCAGATTTAGAAAGTATAAACTATTACAAGAAAAATAATACCAAACTTGCATTCATTGAAAAAGGTATAGTCATTTAAGAGAACACACCAGTATAGATTCACTTACCTGAACATAAAGATTTTTATGGAAATTCAAGTCTTCTTACAAAATATTACTTAATATTTAGATGGGATATTACAAGAAAAATAATCAAGGTGTGTACCAAAGTGAAATATGACTCATATTTTTGAGTTAATCTAAGATTAATACATTTTTAAAGTTGCATGTAATGTAAAATCACAATTAAACATTACCAAAATAGGATATGGTTTAGCAGGAGGAAATTGGGCTCATCATAGACAATATATTGAACAATTTGTACACACTTATCAAAAACAAGTGTACATTCTTCATAAAGATTGATTGTGTGTGTGTGTGTTATAAATATTGACTGCGTGTTTTTATGTGTTCATAAAAAAATACAAAAAAAAAAGGTTTTTTATTTCATTTAAAAGAAAATCATGAATGTTTTAAAAAAAAAAACAAAAAAACAGTGACCTGGTGTTTATACGTTTTTATAACCTTGATGTTTTTTAAAAAGGTATCTTTTCGAATCATTAAAGTGGCCCTTAAAAGGGCCGTTGGTTGATTTTTTTTTTATCAAGGGTTTACTCCCTGAAAGATCTGGGTCCGCCTCTGCCTCTCCCACGGAATTCTCTTCTGCCTGAGAGGGGTGGTCGGTGATTTGAAGTTAATGGCTCTAAGATGACCCCTGATCTCCTTGTTGACACTTTCCTTGGGTCAATCATGCGACAGAGGGGGCAACTAGCGCCCCTATCCACTAACCTGGCTGTACATATGTAACAAGCCACTCTCTTACGACAGCCGCAGCAGATATAATTGCTGAATTCCTCTTCTCCAAAGCAGATGTTGCAGGTGATCTTGTCCACTTCTACTTGGTTCCCCCACCGAGGAATGACTCCCTGGAACATCTCTGGCGGTAGATCTGCTCTTGGTGGACTGGGCGGATCTGGGGGTGGCGAATACTCCCTCATTGGCGGAGGGGTGTCCCACCTCCATGGAGGGCTGTCAGGCTGAACAACAGTAGCAGCAGCATCAGCTCTTGGTGGTGAGGGTATGGCCGGTGTGGGACTCGCTGGTCTTGAAGGGGGCGGCGGGCTCACTGGGGTGTCCGGGATAGAGAAATTCCTCATGGGTGGTGATTCCGGACTGTCCAACATTCTGGGAGGAGATGGGTTGCGAATAGGGCTTCCTAAAGGTGCCGAATAGGGAGCCGTCCTCTGTCGTCGACGTCGTCGCCTTCTCTGAATGTCAGAATTCAGCCGCACCCTCCCCATATTCAAACGGGCTAGCTCTCTCCTTGTCTCTGACCTCCTGGCAATCCATATTGATACAATTTCCACACCGGGAACTAGAAAAAAATCCTGAAAATCCTCATCATCATCAGAGTCAGCCATGCTGATTTTGTTCTCAATAGACTGACTGCTAACAGAATGACACGGAGATTTGGCAAGGTGCCGTATTTATGCGCACAGTGCGAGCGTAAAAGAGAGCACCCTAAAGGCGAGAGCCAAAAAATATCATGGCGACGTCAAATTGTGTTATTTTGTGCTTCACGATCTATACATTGAAGTGAATAACTTATTATGGGATTAGAAATACATGCTAACATCTTAGCCATAAGACGAAGGTAAGTTTCAGGCATAATTTCACAGTATTTTTGATGCATGACATTTATCTGTCGTCTAGAAAAGAAGCATTGATGTTGAACCGAAGGACTAAAATTGGGTCACCTGAATACGTCAAATAAGTATTTTAACCCTTTTTAGAGTTTGATACAAGGAAAACTTAATCTATACAATGAGATTAAACCTAGGGAAAAGTGTTGATGCTGTTTTTAATCAAATGAATAATTTCAAGTATAAAAATATAGCAAGAGTCTGTTTAGACATAGACACAAGAAGGCGAAGGTCGGACATAATATTCAGACACAGCGTCTAACACAGGGTTACAAATTACCCGGATGTATTGAGAGCGTTGTTTCGAGAGGGTTGTTTCCCTCCATGTTGGAAAGTAAGTTATGGCAGTTTTTTTGAAAAAAAAAAAAGGATTTGGTGGACATATCTAGAATAGTAATTAAGGTAAGGGGTAAATATTTCTTATTTTATTTTGTTTGTTTTATGGTAACACACAAGTTTTCCTCTGTCTTTTTTAAATGTCTTTGGTTGGTATAATCTCATGTTGGCGACCTCTGGTCTGAATTTTTTTTTTGGCTGAAAGATTTCCTCCGGTTGATCTGGTCTGTGTTGGGACAGTTCCAGTAACATTTGATAGGCCGTTGTTGTTTTTCCATTTCCTCATATGAGGATGTGTTGGTTCTTTGGTGAAAATGAAAAATGATGGGTGTCTCATAGCTATTGTTAACACAAGCAGGATGGCAATACAAGCAGGCATTTCCTCTGTCTTTTTTAATGTCCTTGGTTGGTATAATCTCATGTTGGAGACTCCTAGGGTTGGGGATGAAGCATTACTTTGTTGTGATAACTGAGACACAGCCAATAGTAGCACCTTTTGATTTACAAAATGTATATCTCTGAAAAAGAAAATCTTCCGTCTGCTCTGTGTTGTGATAATTCCACTAAAAAAACAGTATAATTAATACATGAATTGAATAAAGCATGATTTCTAAAGCTAAATGTGACCGATAATTTTCAACAGGAATTGAAGACTTCGTTGAAAATCTTCCGTCTGGTCCGTGTTGTGATAATTCCACTAAAAAAAAACAGTATAATTAATACATGAATGGAATAAAGCATGATTTCTAAAGATAAATGTAACTGATAAGTTTCAACAGGAACTGAAGAAGACTTCGTTGAGAAGAAAATGGCTTTAAACTTTTAGTCTGCTTTTCGGCATTACTGAAATAAAGACCTGAACAGTCTAGGTAATTAACTTTCTGAATGATTTCCAAAAATTCAGTGCTTTCCGTGTGACTTTCTTGATGTGACAGATGATAAGTATTCTTAATATGCAGATAATTAATTAGTCTTTGAATGTGGAATTCATATTCTTCATTTTGTCTGAGCTGCTCTAGCTTATTGTTGATAAACAAATTAGGACATAAGTTTCAACAGGAAATGAAGAAGACTTCGTTGAGAAGATTCTGTCTGGTCTGTGTTGTGATAATTCCACTAAAAAAAACAAACAAACAAAAAACAGTATAATTAATACATGAATGGAATAAAGCATGATTTCTAAAGATAAATGTGACTGATAAGTTTCAACAGGAACTGAAGAAGACTTCGTTGAGAAGAAAATGGCTTTAAACTTTTACTCTGCTTTTCAGCATTACTGAAATAAAGAAAGCATTTTGCCTTGGTCATATATTGGAGTTCCAACCTTAAGTGATAACTGAAAATTTTCCTCTGGTTGTGATGAAGCATTATTTTGCTGTGCTAAGTTTGAAGGATTTTCTGTAGGCATTGTTAACACAAGCAGGATGGCAATACAAGCAGGCATTTCCTCTGTCTTTTTGATGTCCTTGGTTGTTATAATCTCATGTTGGAGACTCCTAGGGTGGGGATGAAGCATTACTTTGTTGTGATAACTGAGACACAGCCAATAGTAGCACCTTTGGATTTACAAAATGTATATCTCTGAAAAAAGAAAATCTTCCGTCTGGTCTGTGTTGTGATAATTCCACTAAAAAAAACAGTATAATTAATACATGAATTGAATAAAGCATGATTTCTAAAGCTAAATGTGACTGAAAAGTTTCAACAGGAACTGAAGACTTCGTTGAGAAGATTCCGTCTGGTCTGTGTTGTGATAATTCCACTAAAACTTGATATGCTGTTGTGGTTTTACCATTTCTTGATATGAGGATAAGCCTTAGATATTTTCCTTTTCGACATTTTCTCGTTATTTGGGATAATTGATTTGAGTGTATCGTTGATCTGGTCTGGGTTATGATAGTTCCAGTAAAACTTGGGAATATTGAAGGTGGTTATCCAGTTATCTTCTATTCTGAAAATATTTGGATTCCAAGCTTTAAATCAGGAGAGGGTCAATGTCCCTTCTGATAGATTGCCTCTAATGACCAATGTCTTAAGTCGTAATTAGTTATTGAGCAAACAAAATATGATGAGAAATATTTACCCTTTTCCCTTATTTTTCAGGAATTCGGGTTTGCAGAGCAACAGCAGCAGCAGCAGCACCAGTGATGGGTTGAATGATTAGGACCAGAGTAATAAAATGTAATTATAAATAACATAATCTTGTAGTTAATATTATACTCATTAACAAAGTAGATTTTTTAAAACAAACCAAAATGATAGATTCTGTGTCTAACATGTATCTATACAAGAAGTACACAGTAGGTACAAACGTAAGTCAAACCTATTTTTTTGCACAGGATTTTTTTTTCCCCTAAAGGTATATAAAACCAGAGCTGGAAATTTTAGGATCAGTCTTAGTGGGCACTTGGAACTTGATAGAGGTAGAAATATGGCAGAGGAAAATTCCATGAATTCACCTGCAACCTTACCAGAGACACAGGATAGTATTGAAGGAAATGAAAGAAGTTTGATATGTGATATCTTAGATCAAATGACCACTGTAATGGAGATACTTCAACAGACTATTTGTGAGTTTAAAGAAGACATGATTACTGAGATTCGTGTGTTTAGAGGAGTGATAATGAATGAGATTGGTAATCTAGAAAAGAAAATAGAGACTAGTAAGGCTCAAAAGCAGATTCCAGTTAACAACAAGAGGAAACTTCCTACTACTACTACTACAACCCCAGACGGAGAAGAAACAGCCCCTGAAACTCCAGAAGAAAAAGTAAAATTATGTACATTTTTTACTTTGAATAAATGGATTTTACTGTGTTATTGTTTTTGTTGGTTTTCAGAAAATAGAGAGAAAAGCTGGCTAGCTGTATTAATGACACATGACGTCACAATGGGTATACTTGAATCGCTGCCAAGTTTTTGTGTGTATTGCCTGTGTATACTGAAGAGGTACAAACGTAGATCAAACGTCTTGTTTAATACTAGATTCAAAGCACTAGCTTGACCCCCCTATCTCCTCCAAGTGTACTAACTTGACCCACCCATATCCCCCAGGGGTTAAAAATGCACTCAGTTGACCCAGCCATCCAGGATCTGGGGGGACAAAAGTGCACTCAGTTGACCCGGCCATCCAGGATCTGGGGGGACAAAAGTGCACTCAGTTGACCCGGCCCTCCAGGCTTCTTATACTACTAGCATGTTCTAAGTACAATCAATTTTAAACAATGCTTACTGACAAATGAATTGATGCAGGACTCGTTTATCCGCATTTAGCAAATTCTATGGTTGTTTTAATCACTTTTTCGCCTGCCCTAGTTTTAGCTCACCTGAGCTGAAAGCTCAAGTCAGCTTTTCTGATCACATTTTGTCCGTAGTCCGTCTGTCGTCTGTCTGTCTGTAAACTTTTCACATTTTCAACTTCTTCTCCAAAACCACTGGGCCAATTTTAACCAAACTTGCCACAAAGCATCCTTGGGTGAAGGGAATTCAAGTTTGTTCAAATAAAGGGTCACACCCTCTTCCAAGGGGAGATAATTAAGAATTGGTGGAAATTTGGTATCATCTTTTAAAAATCTTCTTCTCAAGAACCATTGGGCCAGAAAAGTTGAAACTTATGTGAAACCTTCAATACATAGTGTAGATTCAAATTGGTTCAAATCATGACGCCCGGGGGTAGGGTGGGGCCACAATGGGGGATCAAAGTTTTACATAGGATAAACAGGAAAATTCTTTAAAAATCTTCTTCTCAAGAACAACAAAGCCACAATCAGTCATATTGATATGGAATCATCCTCAGGTAGTGCAGATTCAAGTTTGTTGAAATCATGACCCCCGGGGGTAGGGCGGGGCCACAATGGAGGATCAATGTTTTACATAGAAATATATAGGAAAAATTTTTAAAAATCTTCTCAAGAACAGCAAAGCCCTGATTGGTCATATTTATATGGAAGCATCCTCGGGCAGTGAAGATTCAAGTTTGTTGAAATCATGACCCCCCGGGGTAGGGTGGGGCCACAATGGAGGATCAATGTTTTACGTAGAAATATATAGGAAAAATCTTTAAAAATGTTCTTCTCAAGAACAGCAAAGCCCTGATTGGTCATATTTATATGGAAGCATCCTCAGGTAGTGTAGATTCAAGTTTGTTCAAATCATGACCCCCCGGGGTAGGGCGGTCATAGATAGGAATATAGAGTCATCAAAGTTTTACGTAGGAATATATAGGAAAATTCTTTAAAAATCTTCTTCTCAAGAACAACAAAGCCACAATTAGTCATATTGATATGGAATCATTCTCAGGTAGTGTAGGTTCAAGTTTGTTGAAATCATGACCCCCCGGGGTAGGGTGGGGCCTCAATGAGGATTAAAAGTTTTACATAGGAATATATAGGAAAATTCTTGAAAAATATTCTTCTCAAGAACGACAAAGCCACAATCAGTCATATTGATGCGGAATCATCCTCAGGTAGTGTAGATTCAAATTGGTTGAAATCATGACCTCCGGGGGTAGGGTGGGGCCACTATGGGGGATCAAAGTTTTACAAAGGAATATATAGGAAAATTCTTTAAAAATCTTCTTCTCAAGAACAACAAAGCCACAATTAGTCATATTGATATGGAATCATTTTCAGGTAGTGTAGATTCAAGTTTGTTGAAATCATGACCCCCGGGGGAAAGGTGGGGCCTCAATGAGGATCAAAGTTTTACATAGGAATATATAGAAAAAATCTTTTCAAGTACAGGAAAGCCATGATTAGTCATATTGATATTGAAGCACTCCCAAGTATTGTAGATTCAAGTTTGTTCAAGGCATCCTCCAGTAGTAGGGTGGGGCCATAATGGGGGATCAAAGAAATATCTTCTCAAGAACAACCAAGCCATGATTTGTCATATTGATATGGAAGCATCCTCGGGTAGTGTAGATTCAAGTTTGTTCAAATCATGACCCCCCTCCCTCCCTCCCCCCCCCCGGGTAGAGTGGCAGACATCTTTAAAATTCCATTTTCAAGAACAGCAAAACTATGATCAGTTATATGAATATAGAAGCATCCTCAGAAAGTTTAATTTCAATTTTATTCAAAACATGGCACCTGGGGGTAGGGTATGCCTAGAACAGGCGATCAAAGCTTTACATATGAATATATAGAAGACATCTGCTGACGAAGAACAGCAGGGCCATATTGACTCAGGTGAGCGTTGTGGCCCATGGGCCTCTTGTGTATTGTTTACGGGATTTAGGAGACTGATTTTCACATTCTTGATCTGTCAGTACGACTTGATTCAGTTTCTTAAATTATACAAATATACACCAGGCACTTTTTCGTATATGGGGTCATTCCTTCTTTTTTCCCACCTTTGTGGAAAGAAAAAGAAGGGGTGACCCTATATACGAAACAAGTGCCTGTGAAATGTACCCTCTGCATGATTGTAACCTATATTTATGACATTAACCTACATTTATGACAATTATGATTGCCGTATTTCTCCATTACTAATTATGGATCAGCCAGGAATTTCACCTTTCCAAATCATGTGAAATTGAATGAGCTTTATTAAAAAACCCTGCAAGATGGTTCAAGATCATTCCATATCCATGGGTTTTTAACTTTTCAATTAATGTTTCTTCATTTCTTGTTCAAATCATGAATTTGAGTTTAGAAAATAATTTTTATTTCCACTTTGTTTGATCTTGACTTTGTTCAAATGATCTTAGTTCATTGAATTTACTTATTTTTTCCTAATTTATAATATGTTTAAAAATTTCATATTCCTTTATACCAAAATTGCATACAGTGAAACGGACCAAAAACTCATTGACCCCCTCCGCTGTTTTACATCTCGAGAACTTAAAGGTTTCAATCTGCAAAGTAAATTTAAAAGTTCCGGTGTAACGACCGTAGAAAACCCTTCCAGGCCGTTAATTGTACGACTCAACACACGTTGAAAAATGACCCCCATAGAAATCTGACCCCTACTTTTTAACTACATTGTATATTATATAATAAAATCTTTAGTATGAAATTTATGGAGATAACGAACAGTATTCAAGCTCAAAAGTCCATTAAACAATACAAATTTTGGAGCAGAGCAAACACGGACCTCTAAAACATCAGAGGTGGGATCAGGTGCCATGGAGGAGTGAGCATCCCATGCCGACCGGTCACACCCGCTGTATGCTCTTTGTCATGATCGGGAATAACGGAAAAAACAGTCGACAATTCACTGTGTAAATAATGGCCTAATAATAAGTATGAAAAACGTCAGTCAGCATTTGACTTAATGATAAATTGTATTTGCTGACAAGGTCATTGTATCGACCATAGAATTTATGAAATGACGACTTTAAACGAGACTGCTGATATTCTTGTTTCATCAACTTGTTTGTCAATAACTTACCTTGTTTTAGAAATTGTTCATACGTAGAGCATGCTCTTGCGTGTCGAATCAACTGAGAGATATAAATCCCGTATGCAGGTGATGAAGGTATATTGCTGCATAAGTAAGGGAAGTTGATGATTGTAAAGTTAAAGTCATCACGTTTATTTGAAAAAACCCTGCTCCATATGAATACATAAATAGGTCTGCTAATAACGGGGCGCAGTTGGTACCCATGGGAATTCCAATAGATTGTTGGAAGACCTGGCCC
The DNA here is from genome assembly GCF_033153115.1 of Saccostrea echinata. NCBI lineage: Eukaryota > Metazoa > Mollusca > Bivalvia > Ostreida > Ostreidae > Saccostrea > Saccostrea echinata. Next base: position 15,620,714 of record NW_026889779.1, read on the forward strand.
CAAGACCATAAACTGAGAACAGTCTTAAGTCAAAATTTCAAATCAATATAATTTCTAAAATAATTTTGATAATGAAACAAAACATGTGTTTGGATTTGTGTATTATAAAAAATGATATAAAAAATCTGTAAGTTTTTATGCACAAACGTTAAATGGAACTCGAGATATAAAAAATCAAAATTTTGACTTAAGTCTGTTCTCAGTTTATAGTCTTGAGGCCCAGTCTCCAAAAACCACATAGATATTGTTAATCAGAAACTCGAGCATCTTTTTAATATCAACTTCAGAGTACTTGTGTGTACCATCAGAATGTTTTTAACAAAATAATTTTGCAAATGATCAATGACAAGGTAAGTAAATTTACGAGTTCCATTTTTATTAAAAAAGAAGCTGTCAATGATGTCAAAGCCTGGACTTTAATTTATCGTGGGGAATGGTTGTATATAGAGTTGAAAAGTCGTAAGTTTTTATGTTTTTGATTTGGTAAAATTTTGTGATTTTAAATTTTCCAAAAAGTTCCTTGGAATTTTTAAGTATCCATATTAGATTAACACCACTTCCCGAATATATCGCTGCACAATACTCCTGAAGTTCTCCTTCACTGCTGTTAATACTTTAGGAGGCTTAACTTTACTGGAACCCTCTAATCGTTAAATAAATATCTTTAAATAAAATGACATTAAGAAAATGGTATAAAACTTGAAAAAATAAATAAAAATAAAAAAAATATATTTGGAAAAACAAAAAATTAATTTTTTTTTTAAATTTGTGGCACTATTATCAAAATTCAACAAACTTGAAAACTTTACTCTTGTAGACTTGTGAACTGTGTGGCTGGAAAAAAATATAGAGAACTTGATTGGTAACATGCAACACATTCAAGTTCAATATTTTAAATATTTAATGACATCAAGCTCTTTCTCTCCCCCATTCTCTCTAACTCTGCATTTTCTCTCCCTCTGCCCCATTTCTCCCTCTCCCCACTCTGCCGCACTATCACTCTCTCGCATTCCCTCCTCCTTTTCTCTCTCTCTCCCCACTCTCTCTCTCTACCCATTCTCTCCCCCACACACTCTCTCTCTCCCCACTATCTCTCCCTCTCCTTACCTCTTCTTTCCCGTTTTCGCTCCCCACCCTCTCTCTCCCCGACTGATTCTCTCTCTCTCTCTCTCTCTTTATTTATTTCTTGTCCGTCTGACTCAGTTACCGTTGGGTCTTGTGAAAAAAACATATATGCATAATACATAGATGTTTCATAGTTTATTTACAATAAAAAATATTCGGAAAAATACTTATTCTATAACAAAGAGAAAATTCTTGTCGTTATTTTAAAAGAAATTATAAAATGATCATTCTTGATCTTTTTACTTTAAAATGAATTTAGCAGAATTGTTTATTTGTGCAAAAAATGAAAGTAATTTAAAATTATAAGGGCGATAACTTCACGCAACAGAAAACACTTGTTCCCCAGTTCACAATTAGATCATTGCGTGGTTTGTCTGCGTATTTAATGAAGAAGAATTTTATATGCTTATAGAACAATACTTATATGTTTACTAGCATGCAAGGAAAATAATATGTCAGCTTGAAATCCCAGTTGGATATTATTTGTTGTACCATTATGAACAGTAGATGTGCGGCTGATGCCCTAAATTATCCACATGCTGAGAGGAGGTCTATAAAATATTCTTTATATGACCAAGTATGTAATAAGGGTTTGACATTCACTATCCCTTTCCCTTGTATGCATTCACTTTACATGTACTTAAATTTTATATTTTTATAATTTTTGTCCTGTTCAGACATCGTGTTGTTGCGTTGAATGTTAGTCAAAAAGCATTTGCATCATGACTCCCTCGTTGTTCTACACATCACCCGGTATGTCATATTTTCTCATTGCATATGAATGTTCGCTTGGTGATTTATTCAAATGCGTACTGTTAATAAAACCTACATGTAACGGTCACCTTTACTTGTTGCATGGTTCTACTCTACTAACCATAGATTTACACTTAACGTTTTTGAATGGATAGTGTAAATGATTTACCGTTGGGTCATCAGTGTAATTTGAGTAAATGTTCACCTTATAACAGGCCTTAGCCCTGCTTCTGGGAAAATTACAATCATTCAATTACGCAGTAGAGCCATTCAATAAAAAAGAGAGCCATGCTAAATGTGTGCTAAAAAATGTTACAAGGCTGCCTCTGTCGCGCATACCGCCCTCCTCAAATGCAAACCATGTAACATTATAGAGATAAAGTTTGTAAATCGTAATGAATTTAAAACAGTCTGCTGTACAATGCACATATGCATTATGTAGGGCTGGGCTAGAGATTTCGTATTGCGATATATTGCGATATTTTTAACTGTATTGCGATATGTATTGCAATATTTTCAACAACAATTTAAATGAAATTTTCGTATTATATTAACTTCCTTTTACATGTAGGGTGTACATAACTATGATAAATAACCAATAAAAGATATCTTGTTGATTGAATTACACTTATACGACTAAATACACTCATACAAGAGCTTTTGTCTTTCTGTTTGGCGTGATCACAAACCTTTCTGACATATTGTCTTTATATTTTATGTTAGAATTCCTGAATCCAAGCATTTTGCCGGTATATCGGTATTTCAAAAACGCATTGCAATACGATATTTTTTGTCAACATACCGCAATATACCGGAATATCGGAATTATTGCCCAACTCTAGCATTATGTAAATAAAATCCTTTTAAGAGGATTTTCGGTGAAAGGAAAAAAAAAAGATTTCTTTTCACTTTTATCCTAAATACCCTTTCATTTTTTTCCAACCTTGTATCAGACAGCAAGAACGGTTTATAGGAAACAGGCCCGTAGGAAGCAATTTCCAAAAGGCCAAAAATGGGAAATTTTACAATCTTATAAAAAAAAATATGTACTCAAACACTACATATTGCTGTAAAGATGAATCTTCCTATAGTGAACCTTTTATAGCTACACGCGGGGTTGAACAAGGAGATAATCTTTCCCCTACACTTTTTAATATGTCTATTGATGACTTCTACTCGCAGTTATAGTTAATTATAATACAAGCCCACCAGAACTGCAGAATGTTGAAGTTGGTCATTTATTCTTTGCAGATGACTTAATTCTCTTGTCTACTACTAAAGAAGGTCTCCAAAACTCAATAGACTGTCTCTCAGAATATTGCATGATATCAAAATTCAAAAAAAAAAAAAAAAAAAAACTTGATAAAATTAAGGCAATTATTTTTTTTCAAATAAGAAAATTGACACAGTTCAACATTGTTTTTATTATAATTATTCAATAGTTCATCTTGAACATGAATATAAATGTCTGGGAATTATTTTTACTTATAATGGTAAACTCAAGTATGCAGCTGAACATCTAGCTTTTCATATTTAATATTTAAAGACATTTTGGGTGTACAGAAAAAAAAGCTTCAGATTTGATCATTAAATATGGGCTAGGAACACTCCCCACTTGTTGCAAAGCTTTTTATCTCTATGTTTAAATATTACAAGAGATTAAAAAAAACATAATAATAAAAATGGAATTAGAAATCAAATTCTTATTGCTGCTTTCTTAGAAGATGACAACCTATATAATAATGGTGTAAGGAAAAATTGGTTGGGCCAGATTGATAAATTAAAAAAGAAACTTAAACTTCCATCATTAGATATTGCTGATAATACATTTAGCAGCTGTTTGAAAAATTTCTATATAAAAAATGTTTATTTGCAACTTCAGAACATTGAATTCTCCAAATGTGGTAAATTATTATTTTACAGTCAAATTAGAAAGAACTATGAATTACTTTAAATTTCCAATTAATAAACCTGTACGTTCTAAATTAACAAAACTGAGAATTTCTGCACACCCTTTAGAAATTGAAACAGGCAGATATTCAAAGCCTTGTATCCCAAAAGAATCTCGTTACATGTACTGTCACTTTTGTAAAACTGTTGTAGAAAAAGGAAATACATTTCATATATGACTGTCCTACATGTAAAGATTTAAGAAAAAATATTATCCTTTAAACATCTGTAATTTAAATGATAACATGTTGAAGGTAAATCATTGTAAAGTATTTTGTAATCCTGACAATGCAGTTCATTCTAGAAGGCTATGTGAATTTTTACATAAATGCTTTGAACTGCGTTCTAAACTTATTTAATACAATATATAATCAATTCATCTCTGTTCATATTATACTGGTTGCCAAATGATTATGTATAAACTTAAAGTTGTAAACATAGTTGACTTCACTGAATTGTATACTAATGTATGTACTTAATTTAGCATGTGTTTTAGTAATCTGATAACACATTGTACTTTTCATTCTGTATGTAACATGTATGCCAACAATAAATTGAATTGAATTGAATTGAATTTTTCTTCGGGGGGGGGGGGGGGGGCACAACCATACATTTTCAGTTGGGGAGCACTGTCAACCACCAAAAGTTCCTTGACAAGCAAATAAAAAGGTCATCAGACGTTATTATTGAGGGGCACAAGCATAAAGTACATGTACCTATGTTTTCTATAGTATTCTATACATTGGCAAAATTAAGGGGGGGGGGGGATGTGCCCCTTATGTTTTTCCTTTAATGGAGATAAAACATCTTGCATTATTAATGTAAATATTATAGTATTATAGTTGTATAACCTTTTAATTTTGTCATTTAAACTTTATAGCTTTTTGAAATGAACATGTCATATCATAAGGCTGCGTGATTTAACCCGTATGTAATTTTCCCACCACACCATGCAGTTTTTTTAATTAAAAAATGACACAGGGTCATTATTCTACAGGGTCATTTTTCTACAATCCACATGGAGAAAAATGACCCCAAGGCCATAATTTCTACAAAAAAGTGTGCCATTTTTCTACGTAGAATATTGACCACGGTCAATATTCTACGGAGGTCACTTTTCGTCACAATATATGTTCACGATATAGCAATAGAAGATGAAGGTTATTCAGGAATTTGTATTGTTCTAAATTAATCTCAAGAAATCATGCAATGAATGCAAATGCATATCTAAGTCCAATAAATATATCAAGACGATCAATTGTTTTTATTTTATTAAACTGATGGAAAAATGATATATGGTACTTAAGACATCTAATTTAATTGCAAAAGGTATCCATCATAAAATATGTTAAAATTTGTCCAGGAAATGTATCAATCAAAAATATCATTTAAGCTGATATGTCACAACTTTCTTCATGAACTTCAGAGTTCCAGAATCAGGCTTCCATCCTCTTTTATTTAAACCAAAGAATTTTCTAAATCTTGCTATAAATGTTTTCTTTTTTGGTACAGTAGGCATCTGAAAAGAAAATAAATCCACAAATTTAAAAATAAAAAGAAGAAAAAAGCTGAATTTTAATTCATTTAGTTGATTTTTTTTCTTTTTTGGTAATGTGGACAATCGAAAACTTAAAACTCTGCATTTGAATTCAATTTTCATTCAAACTGAAAGATTGTAACACAGGATGTTGAACAAAGATTATTTTATTCTGCAGATTTTTTCCCTTCATTTTAACACATTTTAAGTACTTATAAAAAAGAAATGGGGAAATGAATAGCAAAAACTCTAATGACAAACATCTACTTTCTGATGTCTCACTAAAACGACAGTATAATTTGTATCGAAAGAAATAATACAAGCACAAAACTACTTCCTACCATTTCTACATTTGGTGTGCAGTTGTTATCCCCGATTTCTGTTACCTCATTGGAAGCCCCAGTCTCAACATTCTAAAATAGAACAAATGATTTTGTAAAGGAATTTTTAAAACCAGTAAAAAAAATTATTGGCCGACTTCTACTATTCCTCTAAAAGTTCTTGCGCATAAAGAATATTGAATATAATCTCTAGACTGTATATAAATGTTAATAATATATTTACAATTTTCCCATATATAAAGGAAAGATTCTAATATATAAAGAAAAAAAACATAGTAAATTTTTACCTGTGTCAAAGTTTTAAAAGTTTCCACATTGAAGAGGAACAATTTCCTTGGTATGAATAGTTCAGGATCCTCATCAGATGTTTTCATGTCTTGTTTGCAGGTTTTCTGTTAAACATAGAATCTTTGAATTTCTCTTTTGCAAATATTTAAATCAACATAGTCATTCTGATGTATGAGTGTTTTAAAAATGAACCACTTTTGAATTGTAACTTACAGCTACATCCCCGGATTTGACCTTTTCCTCTAACTGTCTCTCTGTATATAGTTTTGTCCTGATGTCAACAGTTACCTACAAGAAATATTATGAAATATGTGCGTTTGGATATTCTTCCTAATCCTAACTCACAAAGCATTGTCTGCCTTTGGGTAATACACTTAAGAATTTTAATTAATTTTATTTAATTTACTTTCAATAATGGCAAGTTAAAACTGCAATTCTTTGGCACATCTACCTTAAGCTCTTTCAACATTTCCAAGATGAATTCTTTTTGTTGTGCCTTTCGTTTTTTATTTAATTCTCTTCTAGCCCAACACGCCTGCATAAGAATAAAAGTAAATTAGACAAAAATCAACCGTGAAAATAAGAGAACAAAATATTAAATTTGCAAACTTATATAATCAAGTACTAGCTGGTAAATAAAGGATATGCACTTGAAAACTTACTATCAGGTCCTTGTGAATTGCCTTCCACCTTGCTTGTTCTCTTTCAAACTTTGTTTTTCTTCTTTTAAATTCTCTGGATGCCACTATCTGAAGTAAAATTTATTTTTTTTTTTTAAGTGCCATTTTACTTTTTTACTCATTTTATCCTTGAAAGACTCCACTATTTTTGTTGGCCAATAATAGTTTCAAATAATGCATGTTTGAACTACCATATATGACAAATTTACCTTTAGCTCTTTTAACACTTCTAACTTAATTTCCTTTTGTCTTTGAATTTGTATCTTCTCCAGATTTCTATTGGTCAAAGTTGCCTGCATAAAAATATTGATTAAATTAAGACACGTTCAACTTTGAAAATCAAAAGAAATGTTAGAAAAATACTTAACAGAACATTAAATCCACAAAATATGTAAGAAGATAAATAAAGGATATGCACATGGAATCTTACCATCAGGTCTTTGTGAATTGTCATCCACATTGCTTGTGCTTTTTCCATTATTTCTTTTCTTCTTTCAAATCTGGTTGCCATGATCTTAATTAGGAAATATTAAAAATTTATTGACAGTTTTCCATTTTGCTCATTGTATGCTGCCCTCATTTTTAAATTAAAAATGTCTTGAATTATCCGACCTTTATTTAAACATAAATAATAAAATTTTGCACATCTTAACATTGCAATGTATAAATGCTAGCGGTTTCCTATTTACCTTAAGTTCATCATACACCTCTGTCATCATTTCCTTGCGTCTTTCGATCTGTTTCTTCTCTAAATTTCTTTTCTTCAATGCTGTCTGTATACAAATATTGATTGAATTAAGAAAAATTCAACTTCAAAAAAAAAAGTTTATTATATTACGAAAATTCTTTAATGATTAGGTAACTAAAACGGGTGAACATGAACTTGATATTTTACCATCAATTCTTGGTGAATGGGCTGCCACATCATTCGTACTTTTTCCATGACTAGAAATCTGTTATTCATAACTCCTCTGGATGCCACTTTCTGGAAGACATATTCAGTGTTTGCGTAACAATAAAATTAAAGCATTTACCAATTTTATACATAAAAAAGCGAAATTTATTAATGCAGTGCAATTTCAGTTTAGTCTGTATATATAGTACCTTTAGTTCTTCCTGCACATTGTACTTGAGCTCCATTTGTGGTGACATCAGTTTTAATTCGGCTTCAACCTTCAGTGCATTCTCCTAAATAAAAATTTCCGAAAAGTTAATGTACCGCATTCAAGAAGGACATACATGTAATGGAAAGCAAATATACCAATTGATGAAAAAAGGATATCATTTGATTTTTTTTAAATCCAACTTTTTATCAATACGCTCTGATAAATTCAAAATTTCCAAAGGTTAAAAAAAAACATTTTTCTGATATATTTAAATTAAATTTATTATACAAATTCAAAAAGAGTTTTACCTGTCGCATTTCTTCTTCTTCGACCATTTCAACCCAGCTACGGTCAAACTTAAGTATCTCTTTTTTAGATTTCTGAAAAATTACGCCAAAACACATGCATAAATACCCCTGGCTTTTGATTAATCATTATAATCATGTAATATAATAATCAATAATTTTTTTTCACTCTTTTTCAATTTTTTAAGGATGCAGTCTAATGAAAACTCACTCTATCCAAAAACAAATAAATACGTATCAATGAGGAATTTTAGTGAAAATAAATGTATGTTACATAACGCAAAAGACTAGTTCAAAATTATTCAGAGACTCAAAATGTAAAATTTTTGCGATTCATACTTTGATACAAAGCCTGTACGTTTCGTGAAATCACGTGACCGTTAATACTCACCAGGTCTTCCACTGCTTCATCCCCAAAGTCCAGAATTAATTCTTCGTTCTATAAAGGATTACTTAAGATATAATGGTCTGTTGATAATTTTACTGATATAAGTAAAAAAAAATATGGGAGAGGTCCGAGAGGACTATCTAAGTTTTTAGAACTTGTGTCCAATCCCTTTGACATATTGTCAATAAAATATGTTCAAAACAAACAAAAAAAAAAAAAAATAAATAAATAAATAAATGCAGCGAACTGATTGAGTAAATATAGGTTACCCATTGCAGATAATGAGTATGATTCTCTTAATTACTGAGTATATATGAAATAGGTAATTTAATTTTTCCTAAAAGTCTAACTTTCCTTTTAGGTTCTCTATCAAAAATAAATAGAAACAACAAATTTATGTTTAACCCCCCCCCCTTTTAATATTTCCAGCAAATGCTGAAAATAAGACCCTTACAAAAGGTAATGGAAGCATATCTACTGATACTGCAGACGAGCTGCAGGCCAGCTCAGTTAGAATTCTTTGGATTCGTTCGCTTCTCATTATTTCATTTACCACTTCTTTCTGAAAAATAAGAAACAAAATTTTGTGTACCTTGAATTATCCTTAAAATTTAGGGAGAGCCACAAGAATATTGAATGTAGAAATATAAAGCGTTCATTTCGATCTTAAATATTACATGGAAAACTTTAAGACCATGAAGGAAAAAAGAGAACTGAGAAACAATATCAAATTTTGAATACTAATGGCAATAATGGCGACAAATTACGAAGGTCAAAATCGATCCCATGTAAATATTAGTAGCAAACAAACCTATACTATTGAGTTTAAGATTTAAAATAAAAAAAATACGAACTACAAACAATTAAGCAAACTTAATGCTTATTATAACTCATAGTGCAAATAGGTATTCACAAAATATTTCAAAAACATAAGAAAAACTCACCGGCTGCGTTTTCATTGCTTTTGTGTAAACAAAACTGAATTGTGACGTCATAGGTCATCGTTAAAGACCTCCATCATGACGTAACAATGTTTAAGGTGAAACTAGTAACAAAAGTTTTTATCAAAGTATTTAAGAGCACAATAAACAAACAAAAAAAACTTTTTAAATTTATATTAAAAAAACTTCCTTTCCCAAAATATTTTGGATAAAAGGCTTTCGCTTTTAAAAATGAAATAAATATTTATTTTGACCTTTGTAATTTGTCCTAGTCTTTGTCCTAGTGACTATATTTCAAAATTAATCCAATTAATCATTTTGAACTGACGCAGGTTAAAAAAAAGAACCATCCACTCATGGAACAAACGCTTCCTTCCACAAATTAAAACAAAAATACATGTATTACATTTTGCTTGATATTTTCACAGAATCTACTTACATTTTGCATGTCCTGTGCTTTGTTGTAGAACAAAACTGTATTGTGTAGAACAAAACTGTATTGTGACGTCATAGTCAATTGGCAAATCTCGGATGATCCCATCGTCTTCATCAAAACCCAGCTCATTCTGCAAACCGCGGATGATTCCGTCGCCTTCATCAAACAAATGAGATACGAATCGGCCAACTTGTGCCGAGTACCCTTGGCATAATAACTTTTTACACAACAAAATTTCTATTTTTCTTAAGGACCCTCTGTACACTAATGAAAAATGTTTTTGGACTTTGGGAATATAATATATCATAAAGAAGTATGTTAAAATCAACTGATTCATTTTTGATGTAGGTAGCGTGCCTTTTATATCCAGGGAAAACGTTCAAAGACAATAAAGTGAAGATAAAGAAAAATTGCCTTTGCTTACTTAAATGGAGAAAAATCATGCAAATGAAGTTTTCAACTATTCTATCTTGGTCTGATATAATGTTCAGAATACTTGGATTTATTTTAAATGTCATAGAGTGCAGATTACAATTTATTCTATTTTATGTCAAATGGTGGGTCAGTCTAATTACACAAAAGTTCCCTAAAATTAGGGTGAATTGTAGAGGGTTCTTAAGTATTAAGCAAGTGTACTTCGTGAAAGTGCAAGGATGTGTCAATCAAATGCGTCTCGAAATTCGTAGTTTTAATAATTTCCAGATAAAAGAAGTTTATGAACATTATTATGAAAATTATTCTGTTAAAAAACATTCTGATTGTACACACAAGTACTCTGAAGTTGATATTAAAAAGATGCTCGAGTTTCTGATTGAAAATATCTATGTGGTTTTTGGAGACCAGGTCTTCCAGCAACCTATTGGAATTCCCATGGGTACCGATTGCGCCCCCTTATTAGCAGACCTATTTTTGTATTCATATGAAACAGAATTTGTTCAAAATCTTATACGTGAAAAGAAGAAAACACTTGCTGTGGCCTTCAACTCGACATTTAGATATATCAACGACGTATTGTCAATTAACAATGTTTATATTCATTCTTATGTCGATACGATATATCCCGGTGAGCTTGAAATAAAAGATACCACAGAGCCTGACATATTTGTTTCATTGGATAATTTACTAGAAAAAGAAGTTAATGGTAATCTAACAACCAAGCTTTATGATAAACGTGATGACTTTAACTTATCAATCGTCAACTTCCCTTACTTATGCAGCAATATATATTTTCCTTCATCACCTGTGTCCTCCATACGGGGTTAACATCTCTCAGTTGATTCGATACGCTAGAGCATGCTCTAAGTATCAACAATTTCTAAAACGAGGTAAGTTATTGACAAACAAGTTGATGAAACAAGAATATCAGCAGTCTCGTTTAAAGTCGTCATTTCGTAAGTTCTATGGTCGATACAATGACCTTGTCAGCAAATACAATTTATCATTACGTCAAATGCTGACTGACGTTTTTCATACTTATTGTCTGGTCTGGTCTAGTCTAGTCTAGTCTAGTCTAGAGGTATATTATAGTATAGCTGTATCAATAATCAAGGGATAGCTACAAATTATAAAACGCTCAAAACTGTATTATGCAGAGCAAGAATAATTTAATTAATGTAGAATTTCACGAGTACAATATACAAATATTTTCAGTGAAAAAATTAAAAGAGTCAATCATTTTCTTAATTACTTCAAATATGTTGTCAATGATTGGAAAACCGATTTATCTGGGATTATTAATCACAGTCCACAGGCCTAACCATCATGGTCGTCTCTTTCAAGGCATACATTCGCCAATCTTTGAATGGTCCCCACACAATTCCCGTTTCGTCTGCTTTTCCCCATACTCCGTTTAAATTGGACTTGAAGCAGTTTGAGTACCACCAACCACCTTTATGCTTCTGTGCGCAGTTGAGCGACTGCGCACCATCCGAGTCAGCATCGGCTGTAGAAAAGGCGTGGCCATTGTGATCAAAGACCAACCCGTCACCTTGAAAATATTTGAATATCATAGATTTATGAAAATAATAAGTAAATAGATATCAATTCCGATGTTGTACATTTTTAATTTTGTCCCAAAAATTTCCGAAACCTTTCTTAAAAGATGCTAATTTATTCGAAAATATTAAAATATCTACAAGATTCATCATAGATTACAAAAGCAAACTGCTATATTGTGAAAAACCTTCCTTTAAGAAACAAGCTTTTGGTTACGTTTATATTTTGTTGATAAATATAAATTGAATGTTACAAAGTGAACAGATGAGCAGGCTTTTTAGTTTACTTAATTTTGCTTTTACTTAATTAATTAGTAATTTATATCTGGATTAACCATTTTGTTTATGTCCCAGGATAAGTGACTTAACGAACCTGCATCCCCGGAATAACCAGCTATGGTTAAAGCATACTTTGTTGACTTGTCTCCAACAGAAAACGAAGAATACTTGGCCACTTTAGTATGTTGCTGATAGTCCGTCAAAATGATCTTGAGCTCGTATTTGCACTGAGAGGTAATGGCGTGGATGTTCTCATTTCCTACAAGAATGTGATATTAATACTTTTAGAATTTTACCTTCTCCACAACACAGGGTCTCGAGCAAAAAGTAATATATAGTGTAATAGGGGGAAATATTTCCTATTCTACTAGTAACGGTTACTATATACCAGTTTTTCCTCAAATTGTTTTAAGACCCTGTGCTTCAAGATACGCATATTGTAAGCTATAGGTACATTACCTTCCCAATACTCTCCAGTCTTGTTACCAAATCCTGCAGCGTAGTCGGCAAAACTCCGGAAAAAGTTTTCCGAACCATTGAATCTCCGCTGGATAACCTAGAAACAAAACTTGATGCATTCATAATTACATAAATATTTTAGGTTCCTGAAAAGAATCACCTGAAACACCATTCAATTTTTAATTGCTGGAAAATGCAAAACAATTTATTGCGCAGTATATACATGGACTATGTGGAGATAACGAACAGTATTCGAGCTCAAAAGTCCATTAAACATTACAAAATATTAGCAGAGCAAACACGGACCTCTAAGACATCAGAGGTGGCATCAGGTGCCATCTTTCTATAAACTTCGTTGTTTCACATTTATTTTTTTTTTTTAATCTTAATCTGATCGTTGCAAATACACAAAAGGAGGAAAAAAATTCTTTCGACTCCGAGGCAAATGGCGATTTCAGACTCAGTCTAACTACTTTGAAATCACTGACATTCATGGGAGATGATTTTTATGTTTATGGTTTAATGAGACCCATGAATTCAAGTCCTCCACGAAATGTTATTAAAATTTCTAACTACAGTATCACGTTCACCACGTTCACTTCTTCAGCTACAAAATTAAATCCCTACAAACCAATTTGTATTTCTCAAACCACAAATATTTTATCCCACGAAAATATGTGATATTACAGTAATCCCCATTACCGGGTTGTTGTTTTTTTTCTAGCCAAGTGGATTTCTTAAACCGATATGGTTCGTAAATATGAATAGAAAAATAAGATATGGCCTAAAATTTAAAAAAAAATGCGTGAGGGCACCATGGGTATGAATAGGACTGAAAACAATTTTCACGTGCTTGAATAAGATTTGATTAAAACTCGTCGGACACAACATCTGATGTCTTTTGATATTTAATTTTCATGAAATGTAATACATGTACAAATATATAAAAATACTAAGAAAAAATTAATAAATTTTGAAAGTTTATAAGGGTTAAATTTGATTTTAATTTGGTGTTGCCGTTCATTCTTACCGTCCAGCCACCTCCGTCGTCGGCCATGTCGCAGTAGACTTCCGTGACAGGGCCTTCCCCAGGGTAAATCTTGTATACCTTGGACACGTTTTTCCCGCTTGCCAATACATCAGCACAGTCTCTGGGCTTTGCTGTTGAAAAAAAAATATCCCAAGCTGTTTTTCAATATGTACTTACGTGCTACATGCTTTGCCCCCACAGGTTTTAGATACTGTATCCTTAAATAATTTTAGAAAATCATTCAACAATCGGCATCAATATCATGTACCTTTGCAAGATCCAGAAAACCCTTGGTCAACCTTTCTTTGTAATTCTGTGATCTGGAGTTGGAGGGACTCAATGAGCGTTACCAGAGCATGATTGGTGTCCTGGGCTGCTCCCTGGGTAGTCCATGGCCAAAATACGGCCACCAACCACAGGAAACAGAGGAAGTGCGGTGCCACCCGTGACATCTTTAAGAGATGCGTTCCAAGGTGCCTGGAGACCGGGTTATGACGGTGACTTTATATGAGCAAACTTAGACTAAAAACACAAACTCTCCAAGTGACCAGATAGTGATGGCTTATCGCAAAGCACAAAAGTTTCACTAGAAATGACCCGTCTCTACGAGATAAACTACATATTTTATCAATGCAAGAATAACAAACATACTGATCATGGAGAAAGTGGAAGAAAAGAAGAAACATGATTGGTTAAATTGAAGTCCTTAATTTTTTACTCTTGGGTCAATTCAAATGCAGGCCCTAGGAAGCGTTGGGGAAGGTGGTTGTCATGTCATGTGTGCCGCACCACCTGCGTGGATCCAGGATTTTTAAGGAGGGGTTCACAAATTTTGGACTCAGAAATTTAAAAAAAAAAATACTTTCACTTGCCCAAACTTAAAGAAACTTATTAACTTATTTCGGAGAGGGGGGGGGGTCTTCCGAAAAAAAAAAAGAAGAAGAAAGTTATCGGACAATACCATTGATGGGGCACAACAGTAGATAAGGATTGATTTTCTAATGTTCAAGTGAAGCTATTTGACCCCCCCCCCCTTTCTCCACCTTGGCTACTCTCCAATAAACAGGCTATATTAGAGGAAACCATTTGTCTTTTATTACAACTGTAGACTCAAAGTAATCTGGTACAATACTTGCAAATTGTAAACATCTTGATAGCACAGTTGTCATGCATGATGAAATTCATTAACTTTAAACCTTTTTTTTCAACAAAACAATACACATGAATTAGTTTTCATTTAATTTATTTCTATTCACTTTCCAGCTGGAATGAAGCTATTGCATTTTTTTTAAATGACACAAAATAAATTATATATAAAAAGCTATCATAACATGACAAACTTGCAAACTCTGTATTGCAAGTACAAACAACCAGTCCAGACTCCCATACTTCACCAGATTGCATTCAGCATTATAAAAGGCAAAATTCATTCAAATAATAAAAAAAAAACCTCTGGAACACCTGAAATTACTTGATCCAAAAAAGGAAACATTGTCCTCATTGATATATTTCTTTTCTGAAAGATTTACCTTTAATCACATTAACCCCTCAACAGATATGTATGTAAATGTATTTTTGTAGATTACATTTGTGTGTGTGAACTAGAGTGGTATAAATAAAATTAAGGTGTTAAAATAATGGCAACTCCTAAATAAGGATGTGTATGTAAAATTGACCCAGAGTGATGGTGATTGGTATAACAGTGAACATATCCCTTTAATGTTTCTACAAGGTCTATGTTAATATGTACAATTTAGAAATGCTCCACATTGACTAGGCTATGAATGAATATACTGGTATGTAGCTTTATTTCTAATGTTTGTGATGTGCTTTAATACATTCATTCTGAGCAATTTATTCACAAATATCTATAAACGGCATTGATAATAAAATGAACACTTCTTCAATGAAGTCCTAGATAGAAATTTGTTCATGTTTATATATTTCAAAGTACCACAACTAGAGAAAAAAGTATCTGACTTTGGGTCAGAGCCAAGTTTCTGTCATAAAACTGTATATCAAAATACTTGAAAAGAGCAATTAATGGTCTTGAAATTTCTAGGAATTTTCCTAGTGCATTTTTTTAAAACAAGTCTTGGAATCTTCACAGTTATATTAAGATAAGCTTTTGAACATATAAATCTTAAAAAAATTTTACATTCACACAAAGTTCTGAAAATATCCTTCCAGAGAGGGGCTGAAAATTAATACATACCACTGCACCAAAGGAAACAAGGTAAAAAAAATAAAATGTGGATCTCAAATATACTGTAAATCAGTATGATGCCATGTTGAAAAAAAAATGTTTATAGCATTTTAAAAACACTGTTCATATTATCACAGAATATTCAACAGGCACCAAAACCATCTTAGTTATTGACAATGATAGTTCTCATGTTACATGTTTTTAAATGAGATCTCACTGATGTTTACAGTTATACATTTCTCCCTTCCAGTGACAAAAATAGCAGCAACAAACAACCACAAGATAAATTGATTAAAGCAATTAATGGAATTGACATGTTAGATCGTAATACATTTATATTAAGTACAATATAAGGATTTCAACCCTCTAACAACTCTGTCTGGCAGAGGTCAACTTAGTAAAAATCCACATCCAAACTGATCTTGAGACAAATGAGCATCCAATTTCTTCTTTTCAAACTCTCCTGCATGTCACGAGTGCTGTGACCAGTCATTAAAATGTTTTCTTCACAAACATCAATATTCATATAAGCCTCCAAATCACAGATAGGACAAGAAAATAGGAAAACATATACATATATTTTGCCATTAAAAACAACCCTCTTTCCAGCTGTCATCACTATCTGGAGCTCTATACTGATTTGTTCGACGAGGTGAGGGAAGGGCAGACCTACAAAGAAACGAATGAATCCTTGGTGAAAAAATTCATTTAACATAGTTACATTGTATTCACCTATTCAGTGCAGAAAAGCATACATTTGAAAAGTCAGCAAATACTCTCAGAGCATGTCTTTTTTTTTCACTGAACATACTGTATACCGACTTTAAATAAGAATATTAAATTCTTTTTATTTTACTCTTAAAAATGGAACATTTAGTAAAACTCTGTGAAAAATGCATGACATACATATCTTAAATTTTCATCTTTCTTTTAAAAAAGTGATTTGACTACAAGATTTTAGTTTCTTTTAATATGATGGCAGACAGGACTAACCTTCTTGGTGAAGGTATGCTTGACTTGATGGCAGTATCTGGCCGAGGAATGGACCTCCGCATTGGTTGTGGAAGACCAGTCCTCTGGGGAGATAGCCCCCTCTGGATTGGGGTGCTTGGCTGCCGTAATCCAGACACATTGGGGGAAGTTGGCCTCATGGGAGGCTGAAGTCGTGATATTTGTCTCTGTTGGGCTGGTGTAGGGCCTACATCATAATCGTCACTGCCCCCTGAGGAGTAGTTATCTAGGTAAGGATCGCTGGCATGGTGACCCTGCGGTTGAGTCAGTCTCTGAGAAACATTTGGTAAGCTTCTACGGAGGTTTGTATTCTCTGCAATAGCATGTAAAATATCATTTCAGATGTTTTGTTTTTCACAAAATATCTCAATATATGCTCAGTGGGACTATAAAAACTTAAAAGAGATTTTGAAAATGAAGAACAAGTACATAAACTGGGATGTAATAAGAAAGTTTTTGTTATTAAGCTATACCCTGTGGCTGGTTGAGGTACTGACTGCTGTAAGGACTATCTGGAGGACTACTGACATCAGATCCAATACTGTTCTGACTATTCCTTCTATCACCTGATAAAAATTAAAGTCTTGTTGTTAAATGTGAATAATACAAAAAACAATAAAAATTCATAATACAGTTTTTTTCAGAGATAACAAAAATCATTTTAAATTTGTTGTATACATAAACATGCTTTGATCTTCTGTAATAAATGATCTAAATGTGTACTGCTCTTTAAAAATTATTTATTATTAGAAATGAAAGATTACACATACTATTTAACATGAACTTTTAAATCATCATACATTTAACTACTCATGCAAATATGTGTATTTTTGAATCAAACAAAAAAAAAATGAAATGACCAAAAACAAAAATTGTGAATTTCGACAAACACAATAAAATGCAACAAAGTTTATTTTAATTCTTTTCCTTCAGTTTATAGAGTTTTTAATCTAATACGCATGCCAATATATCTGGTTGGTTACTTATAGCTTATTTTATAATAAGGGTTTTTCAGATGGTTTAATGGTTAATGGTTTTAATCTGGATGGATTACTGAAGTAAAACTGAAATAAAAAAAATCTAATGCATTTGTTGGTGCATCCTCAAACAAGCAACATGTAAAGAATAAAAGGATTGTTAAAAAAGCCATTTTTGTTTAGTAAATCCCATAAATCCACCATCACCAAATAAACTATGTTACAATACTGAATATACCACAACAGATGAACAAAATTTGACAAGCATTTGTAAGCACTTGCCACTGGCTTTCACAAATTATATGCATTGTAATTAATGTAAAATTTCATATGAAGCTGACAGTCCTGCTGAAAAAGTCCCAGTCTGAGTCCAATCTCAAAACTAGCTGGGTGACAGAAATTTTTTACACTGACTAAATGTACCTTTGGCATTACATTACTATAGTTTGTTAAATATATACATCTACATGATATACCAACTAGCAGTTTGTAAAAGCCAAAAAATAAATATTTTGCCAGCAAGCACCTTCAACAACATGTACCAATTAACACCAGAAATAATTGAAAATAAACAAAATAAGGATTTTAATGAAGATGTAATATTATGACCATCATTATAAGGAAATAAACATGCTAAATAACAATAAGAAAGTCTTGATAACCATGCCAGTGGCTTACCCTCACCGCGGGAGGGACTGGACCTGTTGGAGTGTACCGGGGAGGTGGTGTTTTCTACTTCAATATTATTGTTTATATTGTTTAAAGCTTGCACTCCTTGTTGAGGAATTTGTCTAGGGCGAATAACTGTGGAGGACAGAGAATGAGGATAAAATGAAGCTCAAGAGTAAAACTGACAAGAACAAGGGTATTTACAAATGTGCAAAGAATAAATATGATCATTTACCTACACAGTGCACTGCAGTGAAATTTGTGTAAAATACACAGAAGATATTGAGAGTGCTACTGTATACATTTTATAATGCAATTGAAATGAAGAGCAATTGAATGATAAAACTAAAATTGAGTATTAACTTGTCTTGATTTTGCTACTGGTAAATACATATTGTTTACACAAGAAAAAAAGGAATTTCTATGATAAATTGAAATTGCCTGTCTCCCGTTTTGCATATATACATGTAGTTAAAAAAGACTCAGTACCTACACTATACATACATGTACATCTAATTTGTTTCCCCACTCAATTATACTGAAAATCCACAGCAATACAGAAAGAAAGATATTTTGAATAATACAAATGGTGAAGGAAAAACTTTACCTCTT
This sequence comes from Saccostrea echinata, assembly GCF_033153115.1. Taxonomy (NCBI): domain Eukaryota; kingdom Metazoa; phylum Mollusca; class Bivalvia; order Ostreida; family Ostreidae; genus Saccostrea; species Saccostrea echinata. The sequence continues at coordinate 15,639,801 of NW_026889779.1, forward strand.
CTTGGAGAAGAATGTGTCATACTTTGCCGTAAACCTACAACAGTACAGGTAAAATATTGTTGGTAATTTTTTATGCTTATTAATTTGATAAGATTGACCTTAAATCTCAATGAAATCATTACATCTGTGATTTATCCTTAAGGTTCTTACTCTCTTCTTGTTGTTTTGCCAGATTTTCAATATCTGTTACATCGGGATGTTTTTCTGTATTTTCTGATGGCCTATCCCCTTCATCAGTTTTGATTTTAGTCTTTGGTCGAGTAAAGGTTCCAGTGTTTATTTTCCCAGTTGAACCACCTACAAAGCCAAACAAATGCCTTTATATGCATCTTTGAAATACCTAGAGGTCTACAGTTTTCTTATTGCATGACAAGAAAAATTCATCTCCAATTTCTTTGACTTAGTCTTCTGTGCAGCTGTTGTGTAAAAGGATGAGTATTTGAACTGGTTAGCAGTCTTAATTTTAGTTGTACAAGAACAGCTTACTCCCATTTCACATCATAACAGCACCAAGGTTATTTTAATTTGATAACTGCCACAAAAATCTGTCAGAGTGGTGCCTGTTCAAGGCTTTGTACCTGCATTAGAGTACAGTGACTTTCTGACAGCTGTTGTCTGACTAGACACTGGGGTACTCTCCGCAGACTGACTCATCCTGGGTCTAGACGACGTGGGAGTGGAGTACATTCCAAAGGCTGGGGTACTACTACTCCTAGACACTGCAATAAACAAATAACTGATGTCACAAACATGCAAGAAATTAATCATTTATATAACATTGCAACAAACAAGTACAGTAATAACGCACTGTGATTTTTTCTGACTTTTTTGGTTCTGAACATTCAAGGAACCAAAAATAATATGTATTAGCTTGAAATCAATTGAAAACTCTCTCAAACATGACCAATCTAATTAAAATTAGATGTTAGATCCGCTCGCATACTCGCTACACTAAGGTTAGTGTAGCGAGTATGCGAGCGGATCTAACATCTAATTCTAATTAGATTGAAACATGACATAATTGACTTCTAACCTTCTACAATTTTCTTAAAGCTCACTTTTGCAGTGAATGAATTATATACAGTAATTATATAATTCATATAAATTTTATGTGTTCTTTTAAGAAATATATCATGTTTAACATATATGTATATCATAAAGAAAAGTAAATGGTTGTAAAATACAGTTAATACTCAATATGTCACTTACTTCTAGCTGCTTCATCAAGTTTATTTAATAGGGATTTCTTTACTGATTTAACTTCTGGACTAGGATGGTCAAAATCTTGTCTAACCCATTTATAAGGACTAACTCTATTCTGCTGAGGTGTTGGGGGTTTTGGAGACGTGTATAACCTGTAGTGATTGAATGAAAATATTGTTGGTACATTGTATGGTAATGTAATATGAAATAACATCTTTTCATATACATGTAATCCAATATTAATGAAAGATTCAATTTTAATTAGTCCCTCTGAATTGATTCAAAAAACTGATGTATAGTTCAGAAAAAAATTGGGGGAGGGGGCAAAAATTAAAAAAAAAAACAAAAACAAAACAATGTAATTTTGAATATAAATCTAACTCAAATGATGCTGCATCATCTAACTTTAACTAAATAACTGGTGCCATCACATTCATAATACACTACCAACTGCATATAGGATCTCCCATGGTTTATGGTTGAATATGATTTGTATCCAACTGTGTGTTTTCTATCCCTGAGCCTTAATTTGCAACAAGTTGGATATAAAATTGTATTCATCCACATACCATGGGGGATTCTTTTAATCATGTTTTACAAATAGCTATCACATGTTTTACACTATTTTATACATAATATTCACTTTGACTTCATTACTTTCATGCTAAAACCACTGTGATGTCACAACTGTTGATATGAAAATGATATCTTAGGACCTATATTAAATGTTTAAATGAGTAAACAAGTGATAAATTTACATACAGCAATAATCTCGATATTTTATTTACTTTACACATCTGGGGAAGGTGGAGCAGGGTAAAAGATAGTTAAGAGGAAGAAAATAGTAAATATTACAAGTATGAGGATAAGTGTTGAAGAAAAAATTTGGCTGGATCAAGATTCAACCCTCTGCTCTAACCACTGAGCTATCCAGGCTTATATAATTGCCCAAACTGCCACATTCCTCCCTCCTTAATTTTTTTGACACCTTCAGGGGTGGTAAATGGCACCAAATATAACTAAGAAAAGGAGAAGAGTTCTGGCTAGACTGAGAATCAAACCAACATGTAAGATCCCATTACCAGTCAGTGCCCTAAGCACTGATCGATCAAAACCTATTAGCTCAAACCACCACATCAGCAAGATGGGAAAATAATAGAAAGAAGTCTCCTTTCCATCCCCTAGCAAGTGATAAAATTTATTTAATGTTTTGTCAATTCAGATTTTATATAAATCAATTCAAAAATTATATCAACACACCATGAGTCCTCGTCATCTCGTATAGATAGGCCATCTACGTCCAATACATCTATATCATCAAGAGAACCGCCACCTGTATTTTTACTCCATGTCTTATCATTACTATCTGGTAAATTATTGTTATGATTCGTAGTCAGTTTTCCTGGTTCTGTTTCACCATTCTGTAACGACTCGAGCTGTATCTTTTGTCGACCCCTTAAGAACTCATTTTGTTTCTCTAATTTCTTAACTAAGTCTTGAAGCTTTCTAACTTCTGCATGAGGATCAATAATATTGTCAGTCGCATCCATTCTCTTTAATTATGTTACTGAAAGAAGCAGAAAACACAGCATGTCGCTCCTTTCATTCCCTTGTTGACATTTTTCAGTCAGCCATTTTGTTAAGTAGAGCGCATGCGTAATTCACATCCCTTTGGAGCTTCCGTGGCATGAGGTCCCCCGCGGGAGAAATTTGAATTATTTTTTTTTCATTGACATTTTCATGGTATTCCAATTATAGGATATAAATCTTTACCATTTAATATCCATCTAATAAAAAAATAATCTGACATTCATTTAAAGGATTTTTGTTTTAGTAAAAGATCATTAAATCAGGAGAAATATTTAAAAAGGGGCAATTTATTATTACCTTCTCAATACTGCCATTAAAATGTAAAGTGTCTAAAACCTAAGACACTTCAACTATGGAATCTCAATGTGAATGCATTACATAATTGTTAATTAATGGCAAAATAGTTTAAGGCTATTAATTATATACAGTCAAACCTCGTTATCTTGAACTTGATGGGAGCGAGAAAAAAATGAGATATCCGAGGATTCGAGATATCAAGGGTAAAATACTTAAAGAATAAGTGGTTAAGACTTCAAAATCACTTCGACATATCCATGGCAATGGAGATATCAGTGTTCGAGATACCGAAGTTCAACTGTATGTAATTATGCTCATTAATTTAATCATTATCATACAAAAAATTCAATTGAAAGCTGTGGAGTGTGGAATAAGTTCAGAAATGGCATTTAATTCTCCGCGAAATGGCCAAAAATGTATACTATTGAGAATGCATTAATCAACATAAATCAGTAACTTTTATCAAACTGTTTTAATGATACTTTTTCTTTTAATTAGTATTTAATGAAAATTCACCATCTTGAAACAATTATATAGGCTGCTCAGTTGATTTTGACCTTGTCCATGGTGGGCTTCAAGGCAGTGCCTGTTGCACAGTTCTATTATGTACATGGCCGAAGGAACGGGGGGGGGGGACGGGGGGGGGGTCCGTGCCCCCCCCCCAATAATTTTGCCGATATATAGAGGACTATAGAAAACATATATACTATATGCTTGTGCCCCCTCAATAAAAACGTCTGATGACCTTTTTTTTTTTTGCTTGTCAAGAAATTTTTGGTAGTTGATAGTGCCCCTTCAACTAAAAGTGTATAGCTGTGCCCCCCCCCCCCCCAATTGAAATTGCTTCCTACGGGCCTGATGTTCATTACATAATAAATATTGTTTTAAATTACTGTGATGCATTTGGCAAACAGTTCAACAGAGATCACAATCATGTATGGATTCCATTTCACTGCATCCACATTACAATCAAAGAGCCATAGTGCATTTGATAGGCATTTTGTCTACTGTAGATTTCTTAAATACATTAGCCATTTCTATTTTATGCAATCATAATTTATACATGTATAAACTCAAATTAAACTATAACATGGTCGTAGGAACCGGGGGGGGGGTCCCCCATAATTTTGTCGATATATAGATTACTATAGAAAACAGAGCTACTATATGCTTGTGCTCCCTCAATAATTTTTTTTTTTTTTGCTTATCAAGGAATTTTTGGTTGATAGTGCCCCCTCAAATGAAAATGTATGGCTGTGCCCCCCCCCCCCCCCCCCAACTGAAATTGCTTCCTACGGGCCTGTATCATGATATTCAAATATTAATAGTTCCCTTATATTCAAAAAGTTGTAATATACCTGATACATGTTTAAAGTATCTCAAGAAAAGACCGTTCTAAACTATTTCATTGAATATTGATTTCATTAAATTTTGCAAATTCATAGCTCCTTGTTTTATTTCTACCGATTTTATAAACCTTTTGTCTTGAAATCAGAGTAATGATTATGTAAAGTGATATTTATGTTATACCTGCACCTAAGAAAATATAATACACATCTACAAATGATTTTAAATAGGTTTCTTCTCAAATAGAAAAAGTATGTCTATAAATAGAAACGGGTGACTTCCTTTTAAATTCTTGATCAAGGCAGCTATGGCTCTTTACAACTGAAGTGTTTCGTCAATGTAAGTTTTGTTCACATTTTTCTTTTCCAATTAAACTGGACAAAAGTATAGTATCCTTGTACCAATTCTAGTGTACACAAACAAGCACAACAACTACAAGTTCAATTTTCTCTTGAAATTTATTCATGATAGTTAAATGTTTACACATAACTGCAATTTGAATTATTATTATGAAATTCTGTTGTATGAACAACTAGCAAATGATTCCAAAGCTTTTATTACACACAATTGCACTTCAAGCTGAAAAACAGAAGTCTCTGACAAGACTGCAGTTCTACTGGTCTGATTTTCTACTAAGAAAGAACAAGAGTCCCAAGGGTCTTAATGGTCACCTGAGTATAATGCAACACTGCACAGGATCCAATAAGTATAAAATAAAACAAAATGAACTGATAGATAAAGGTATGTTGCTCAAAAGCAAGAGAAATACGATGATCAGGGATCAACAAAATAATAGGTCTAGTACTTCATAACAAATCTTCAGTATATCTATCTAATTGCCTGTACATGCCCCCATTTGTCACTATCACAATGTAAACTTAACACAACACAGTATTTTCTTTATGGTTTTAGCCTCACACTTCAGGCCCCTGGGGGCATGCAGGGACCATGGAATTCACATTTTCTGTTCCCCTTCACTCATACATGCTACATACCAAAATTGGTTGAAATTGGTTCAGTGGTTCCAGATAAGAATTTCTGATCAAAAAACATAGGAAGAGTAATGTTTTAAATGAATTCAAATGCATGTATTATCCTACTTATAGTAAACATTCCAACAGTGTTCATCTAGATCAAATGTCAATAAAGAGAACTATATGTATCTTAGAATAGTCTACTTGTGTATTACTAAGTCATATATTGAAATCAGACCAAAACTGTTGGAGGTAAGAGGAATTTCATAAAAATTTCTGTTTTAGTAAGCTTTTCAATGAAACCAAAATTGTTTATCTTAGTATAATTTCTTGTGTTCCAAATCTTATTGAAATTTGAAAGCTGTAGGAGAAAACAGCATTTTTAATGATTTTCATAGAAATTTATAATATTAGTAACCATGGCAACAATTGAAATCAAAACACCAACTTAGTATGGTCTACTTGACTTACTGAAATCAAATTGAAGGAAGAGTAGCCTTTCAATTGAATTTCATATAAATTTTTAATTTTAGTAAACATTTAAACACTGATCAAAAATTGATGTACAGAATTATGTACATGTATTTTAGTATAATTTACTTGGGTACCAAGTCTTATGGAAATTAGACCAAAACTGAAGGAGGGAGTAGTATTTTGAATGAATTTCACAGAAATTTCCATTTTTCGTAACTATGGCAATACCATTCATCGGAATGAAAACTAATAAACAGCATTATGAATTTTAGTATCGTCTACTTGTGTACCAAGTCTTATTGAAATAGGACCAAAATGATAGGAGGAGTAGTGTTTTAAATGAATCTAAAAGAAATTTTTATTTTTAGTAAACATAGCAACATGGTTCATCAAAATCAAAATCCAATATATAAATTTATGCATCTTACTTTTATCTATTTGTGTACCAAGTCCTATTGATATCAGACCAAAGCTAAAAGAATACATGTAGTAGCATTTTGAAAAATTGTTTATGAATGGACAGACTGACATTAGACACCTCACTAATGCATAAGCTTTTATGGTCTCTGACCAATAGAGCTATAAAAGAAAACACAGAATGCTGTCTACCACATGAATAAGTGTCATTATCCTGTAAAATCTGACTTGTTGACATTGAAAACACAGACAAAAACCATGATTATCTCATCAATAGTCTGTCTGACTTTCTGTAAATATATATCTATATGCACTGTAATTAAAATTTGAATAGATTTTCAAAAATTTTATTATGATTCAATCCCTAACAGTTATGATTTTTTTTCCAGTGAATGAAATGAAATGTATAAAGATGCTAAGATCGTCTTAAGATCAAGTTGGAATTGCTTGATCAAAAAAGTTAATATATTTGATTACATGATAAAAACTTTTTAAAAATTCTTCTTAAATTAACCAACTTTTGTGGTCAGCTAAAATTTATAGCTTTAATGGATAAAAGTGCTTTCCAAAATAAGGAATGTGCAAGTTTCAGCAAATATATACTGTAAATAAATGGGCCAGTGATGAAACTTACAACAAAACACACCTCTTTTTCAAATATAAATACAACTATCTTGCTCACATTCAAATTAATAATCATGAGTAACATATACAACAGAAAAAAAAAACAATCTGGCATTTACCAAATAAGCATACCTGAATGTTTCTCAAGGGATAGTGATTCAGTTCTGTAGCTATACATTTACATACTTGTGTAAATTTCCCCTTGGAAACTTGGCCAGCATGAAAAAATACATTTAAACACTCATTAAAAGTTATCTTGGAGATTGCACCTCATGTAAACAAATTTTTACCAAAGATGATCTTTTAAAATGCTTATTTAGACAAACTAAAGTCACACAAATGCCTTCATTGTCTTATTATACATGTACCATGTCCAGTATGTAAACAAAAAAGAAAAAAAATCCCATCAGACAACAGAACAAAATGGAAGCTGTTATTTCCTAGCCTCCCTCATCTGCTGGAGTCGACTAGCATTGGCGGGCTGATTTAACAAGGACTGCATTGTAGAAGTCCCCGCTTGAGGCCCCGATGTTCCTGGTCCCATTCCCTGTCTGGCCCCTGCCATAGTGGCTTGCATCAGCTGCATCTGTTGATGTCGAATCTGGTCCTGAATTCTCTGCAACTCCCTCTGATGTTGAAGCTCTTTCTGTTCCATCTATAAAAGCAGCATGATGTGTATAAAGTACAAGCCATTGGGTATCAGGTGTATTTAAGATTTTGCATATAATTTTCTTTAAGATCTGTACAACTATTTTTTTTTTTACAGTTCTTCTAAAATTTCTTAATCAACATAAAATTACCCCACCACCAGATCACAGTGCAATGATTTTGCAACCCTAAGAATAATACTAGCCTTTTGTCATTACACTAGTACAATACTTTACAATGCTAAACATTCACCAACTCTCGATAACTTATAGCAAGTGTCTTAAAAAATGGGAAAGTCAAAGTGAAGAAAATCATTATTCATTACAGTATTTGCATTAAAGGAAATGTCAAATCTCATACATGTATCAACAATCTTATAAAACAAGCCACTTATTCAAATTTAACAAGCAAACAAAAAATTGTGGTCCCCGGCTTTTGATGTCTTAGTGGTTGGGATGCAATTATATTTGGCATATTGTAACTGTCTTGTCTGTGTCCTGTGTTGTCTGTCCATCATACAAAAAAGATATACAAATTGTACTAGTAATTAAAGTTAGGCAAAGATTGAAGTTTCTTAAAGCTGCATCAAAAGCTGCATTCAGGGGGTCAAATATCACAATACAATCTGTAGTCATTTGGGTCTTGTCACAAGTAATGCACATGTGGAAAAAATATGAAAGCCCTGTCTCTCTCTTCCGAAGCAAAAGTTATGGCCAAAGTTTAAATTTTAGACAAGTAGATAAAACTTTTAGGTCAATGTCATGAAGTCAAAAATGATGGTGCTTCTGAAAGGTGTTGTCACAGGTAATGTATATGTAAAATATTAAAGCCCCATCTTTTTTTCATTCAAAAGTTATAAGCAATATTAAAAATTTTGTAAAGAACTTATATTAAATTCTAAGGTTAAGGTCACAAGGTCAAAATCCTTTATGCACTTGGAAAGGTCTTCTATCAGGTAATGCACATGTCAAATATCTCTCATTCAAAAGTTATTACCAATGTTAAAATAATTTTTGAATAGCAGGTCAAACTTCAAGATCAAGGTCACAGGGTAAAAAATCATAGTATATTTGGAAAGGTCTTGTCAAAGGTATTGCACCTGTCAAATATGAATGCCCTACCTTTCTCATTCAAAAGTTATCAACAATGTTAAATTTTTTTAAAAGCAGGTCGAATATAAAGGTCAGGGGGTCAAAAATCATAGTGCATTTGGAAAGAACTTGTTACAAGTAATGTACATGTGAAATATGTAAGCCCTAATCTTTTCTCATTCAAAAGTTATGACCAAGGATAAAGTCTTTTGTGACAGACGCCCTGAAAGACGAATGAGATTTAATGTCCCCTTTCATTTAAGTGGCAGATGTACCTGTATGTAAGAGTGAAGACAATAAAATCATGTTTCATAATCACTGTATGCAACAAGGTAATGCAGGGGAGTCGCTAAAAAGTATGTGGGAGAAGTTTTCAATGTATGGGGGAGAAAAATTTCACCAGAGACAGAAGGTATGTATGTCAGGTAATAATTACTGCATGAAGGGAAAATACCCTTATTATTCATTTTTCTTGACTGGTAATGTTTTAATTACTGCATTCAAGAGATAAATGTTTTCTTTCACCGTCTCGACTGAACCTCAATGCAAGTCATAAATTTGTGCAAATCATTCATGTTTTGATTACTTCTCGATTGCCGTGAATATGACATCTGTCACATAGTTTTGAAGTGTTTGAGAATACTTGATGTACATGATAGCTGGACCAATGATTATGTATAGTGTGTACATCACCCCTCCCCCTGTAACTGTTCTATGTCACAAAGGCTTGTCAACCATTGTTTTTCTAATATTTCTAATGCAAGTCCAATAGATTCATACTTGTCTTTTCTGGGCGTCTTGTTGAGCTGCAATTTGACGTGAAACCATTTGTCGAATGACTGTTTGCACTTGTTGTGTCAGCTGCTCCTGTGGTAGGTGAGGATACTGAAGAAACAAGATATGAAACATAAATCAGAAATCATCAAGAATTGTACATGAATTTGTATGTACCAACAAGTCCCAAGTCTAACCAGAATAATTGGATCTCTTTTGCTGCACAATAAAAGAAAACAGTACAGTCATAATTTGATAAACTGAATAAACACAGAGGCTCAGCTGAGTCACTATGGCCCTACTGTTCTTCACATCATCAGATTTTTTTCCCATTATATGTATATACCTACTTAAAACTTTGACTGCCTATTTGAACCCAAATACCATGGGGCCAAAGGAGTCATAATTTGAGGAAAAAAAATCTTGAATCTACACCAACTGACGATGCTTTCCATATAAATATGACTATTCAGGTATTTGCTGTTCTTGAGAAGAGTTTTTTCCTATATATTTCAATGTAAAATTTTGACTGCCTATTGTGGCCCCACCCTTGGGGTCACAATATGAACAAACTTGAATCTACATAAACCGAGGATGCTTCAATTTAAGTTTCATCTTTATATCTTCTTTTTTTTCAAAATCATTAAAATGCTGAATTTACATCATTTTTTGACTTGATACACATATCTAACTTATGACATCACTTTGCCAGGATGAAAATGTTTAATGCTTTGAAGTCTGCAAAAGCCTTATGACTTGGAACATAATTTAAGATTCTCTATCAAAGCTTGATTTGGGGAACCAAAGGCTCAGGTGAGCTAATCAAATGTACACTGTAAATATGTCTTCATTATTATTACCCTTTGTTTCATGTCCTGTACCAGCTGTAGAAGGTTTTGTTGTGTAAAAGCCTGCATATTGAATCCTTGGCTATACATATATGGCATACCATACTGGGATTGTTGCTGCATTTGATGTACCATGTTGTTGAAACCCATATTGGGCATGTTTGCTATAAATATTTTAAACATGTTTACATTAATATACTTATCAAAATCAAATGAAGTCAAGACTAAGTGAAATAATAACTTAAGAACATTTTAACCGACATTTTAAGCTTATTTTTACATTCATCTACAATGTAAATGTAATTAATATGTTAAATAATAGCATAGTTACTCATAATTACATGTACGTTCCCCAAACAAAATCTGATTGGCTAAGGTTGCTAGTATGTGTAACGTTCTTAATTGTTAAGGAAAGAGGATGAAATTCAAAGTATTTATAAATAATGCAAGTTTCTACATTATTCAATCATCAGACATGCATGCACACATACAATGCACTGATTTCTGATTAGTGGTTGCTTAATATTCATGTTGCTGTAATTTTCTATGTTTTCAGTGAAATTTCTTGAAATTTAAAATGGAGCTTTTTATTATGACATTCTATCAGATTCTGTACATGTGTATGGCAATTTTCGAAATCATGTTCTTGCACATGTACTTAATTTTGATTTTCTTATGCTCACTGTGCTAGATTTGCAATGTTATTACCTCAAAATACTTTTCAAAATAAATTGTAAGACTATAATACAAAGGTTTTGCTTAATTTGTTGCTGCATATAGGGAATGGGGTCCCAAAGGAAGTAGGGGGAGCATTTAGGGAACATCTGTAATGGTCTCCATTAAAATTAGAACTAGTTAAAATGCATTATGATATAATGTACATATACAGACAGGTCACATACATGTAAATTTTATAATTTAATTACTGCAGTAGAGTATAACATAGAGTTAATGCCATTTACCCATGAAGTTCTGCCTCATTTGTATTACACCTTTCCTTTCATTTTCATATTCCTCCCAGGCTGCCTTCCTCTCATCTTCATCCAATATTTCCTCTATCTTGTTCTCCAGGAGGGAATCATGCTCATGATAATTGACAAACCAGTCTTTCTGTGACTTCATCAGCTCAGCAAGCATAAAGTCCTGGAAGAAAATAACTCTCTTTTTCCTAACAGCTTTTTTTCACCTTACAAAACATTTCTTTGGTTAACATGAGCAAAACTTTACCAAAAAAGCTCTAATGAGAAATACATGTACAACAAGCGGCCCAAGGGCCTTCAAAGTCACCTAAGTATAATACAACCCTGTAAAGGATCCATGAAATGGTAATTATATAAAAACAACCAGAAATATGTCCATAGGGCATGACCCCCCCCCCCCTCTCAAAGGGTTCATTAGTGATGCAACATGAAAATTTGTACAAGTGTAAGAAGTATGAACTCTTGTATGGTTTATTTAAAACTGAGTTTTATACGCAATAATAGTAAAGTTGAAGGTCATTGGGAAGGTCAAGGTAAAACAAAATTGGACACAGTTGATAAATTCTCTCCAAATTATGTATCAGTGCATAAGCTCATATAAAAATATCCTGAATAGTTTCTTTGAGACTGAGCTAAATGCAAATTCAAGAAAAGTGAGCTCAAGGTCAAAGGGAAGGTCAAGGTAAAAGAAAAATTCAATAGCACTCACCAAAATGTATCAGCATAAAAAGTTTGATAAAAATATCTTGATTTGTTTGAAACTGAGCCAAACACAAATTTAACAAAAATGAGGTCAAGGTTAAAGGAAAGGACAAGGTCAAAAAAATGTTGATACAATTGAATAGCTCTTACTAATATTTATCAGTATATAAGGTTTGATATTAAAAAAGATCTCAAATATTTTTTTTTTAAACTGAGCTAAAGGCAAAGTGTGATGGATGAACAGAAATATATATTCCCTGGCCAAATTTATCGCTTGACATAAAAAGCAAACTGAAACTCAAAAACATGAGAATTAGGATGATCTGGCTTCAACAAAATAGTTACTCTCAGAAAGTAGCCTTAATATGCCAGGGCTATAAACACTCTATCGCTATCACCAAACATAACAAGACAACAGTGCTTCAGCATCAAACAAAATATTCACAGAATATTCTCTGCTAAAATATATGGGGGAGAGAAGATTTTTTTAAAAAATGCATTTTCACTATATGATCAACACCACATAAAATAATCATAGTTTGTCTGCTAAATACCGAGGGGCATAGAAGATTTCCAAAGAATAAATGCATTTTCACTGTATGATCATTGGAGCCCCACCCTAACAACAGACCCCTGACTCAAGGGCCATAAATTCCATAATTTTGGTAAAAGGTTTTGGTAGAATGCTTTTTATAATCATGTCAACAGTTTGACTGCTTGATGTCCAAGAGTAAAGAAGAGGATTTTTCATGACTGCATTAATTATGATGGTTTTAGCCAAATCCACAGGGGGAAAGGGACTTTGAATACACAATTTTTGTTTCCCTTCAGCCATAGATGCTATATGCCAAACCTGGTTGAAACGCATCTGCAGTTCCAGAAGAGAAGTTGAAATGTTCTTGTAATAATCCATTACAGATGAAAACAGAGAGCAATAGGTCACCTGAGTGATTCAGGTGACCTAAAAAGACACACATCTATGTTTCAAAATGAAAACTAAAATACTTATGCATCCATAAGCAAAAAAACCTTCCATTGCATGCTGCCAGAATTTTGGAATACCCCCCATCCGCTTTTAAAGTAATTGTAAGAGCAACCACCTTTGGCAGCATTGGTGTTTTCTCTACTCTATTAGGATCATCTAGTCTGTCTGGTCTGAATGTATACAGCTCAGCGAGTTCATTGGCGTTAAAATGTCTGTCTATCTGATGCTCATCTATCACTCTCTGGGATAATGACTGCTTGGTTACCTGACGTTCATAGATCTTCTCTTCCATAGTTCCCTGCAAATTCATTATCATAGTAAATCTTTATTCTAGGAAACCCTTACTGTCAGAGTGAAGATATGCTGTACTTAACATTAAACATATCACAATTTAGTACCACTCATTTGACTACGTTGTAACATACATGTATCTGCAACAAACTTTTGAAAAAGAATCTTAAAAGCTTTTAGTTCATTTAATTAAATTTATATTGTTTTGACTTAGAAAGTTATTAAACAACTCTTATAGACTTGGAGCCAAACCTGAGCAAGAAATCTGTACACATAAACTGGTTTTTCTTGTCCAAATCGATAAACTCTAAAAATGGACTGCACATCATGTGAAGGATTCCAGGAGGCGTCAAAAATAATGACCCTGTTAGCTGCTACCAAATTAATCCCTAGGCCTCCTGCCTTAGTGGAAATCAGAAACAGCCGACATCTGAAATATACAGGAAAATCAGTAGGATTTTCAACAAGCATTAACTTACATCAATTGTTTATCATTCATGCACATTCTTAACTTTGCTTTTTAATGTCTCCTGCATACTCAGTCCAATAGTTAGAATTGTGATAATGTAGCTAAGTTTTTTACTGATAATTTTCTGGGTCATTGAACTTTTCAGCCATGTTTTTTCTGGCTTGGGCACTATGGGATCCATCCATTCTGAAGTAATCTTCACCCAGTGTCCAATGTTTCCCAAACTCTTCACCCTATAGTAGTTATACAAGGTATAACAGAAAGTGATGGCTTTCCCAAATAGGATCAACATATAAACATTAACCATAGTTTATAATTCAAAAATATAAGGCCAACTTTAAAATAATGTTTGCTTGCCCTCTCCCGACTCAGCATGAGAAAATTGAGTCGGTAGGTAGGTGAGAAATTTCTTTTTTAAAGAAAATTTCAAAATCAATGCTGAATTTTCAAAATCTATTTTCCGGAATGCATAAAAAAAAAAATGCTTCCTGAAGGTTAAAAAAGTTTTGAGTTGGGCAATTTTTAGCCAGTCGGCCGGGAGAGGGCAACCAAACAATTTTTTAAAGATGGACTAACAGTAAATTTTCCTTCAATGTGACTGGTTAAAAACATTTTGTTAAATTAAAAAAAGGAAGATACATGTATACTATACATGTGAGTCATATTCTTATCAGGTATAAAACATGATATTGTTAGGTTTATACTTTGTTCTGATCCTCCTTCTTTTTCTCCTCCTCTGACTTCTTTTCACTTCCTTTATTGTCCTTATCAAGTTTTTCTTCATCTCCTCTCTTCTGATCTACTAGCTCCAGGAAGTGTTCTATTAAATCTAATGATAGCAAACTCTGACTGAAAACTAGCCTGTAAAATAAAGACCAAGATCCTAAAATTACAAACCACAATGCACAAAAACATTATGTACAGTAATACTGTTTTTTATTATTCAAATTTTCCACTTGAAAACTTTCTAAACTCTTTTTGTTCAGCTGATAAGATTGAGGAAATCTTACACTTTATCTCCTATTTCTTCACTCATCCTTAGAATCTCAAACAGAAGAACGAGTTTTCCACCGAGTTCTAATTTATCCTCATCCTCTGGATTGACATACTCTGCCCACCATTCATAAGAGACAGGCTGAGGTCCCGTGTCTTCCTCTGGTTCACCTACACATACAGTTTAAATATTTATTGGCAAAATTTAGGAAATGATTAATTATAAAACATCTACATAAACAAGAGGCCCAAGGGCCTTAACGGTCACCTGAATATATTACAACAATTTCGAAGTTAAATACACTGATAGATGAAGCAATGTGCCCTAAAGCAAGAGAAGTAGGAAGATCAGGATCAACAAAATAATTAGTCTAGTATTCAGTATCAACTCATAAATTAAGTTCTAATATGTCCCCCACTTAACACTATCACCATGCAGACTATTGACAAACTATTAGTGCTTCTGTACTATTTTTATACCCATATTAAGACCTCTAGCATTGACCTCTCTTATGGTCTTTGAAGAACTTTTAATAAGATAAGTTATTTTTGTCTCATTTTTATTTATCTATTACTTACAGGTCTACCTGATTATTAAAACTAAGAAAGTACTTTTTTAATTATACGATAAACATTCTTGCATAATTATCTTATTCTATTAACCTTTCAAATACATTATTTACAGTGATTAATTATCAAAGGTGAATGGAAAAGGGGAATAACTTCTCTCAGTAGAATACAAATTAATAGAGCCCTGCCCAGGACCAGAATGCTTAGACGAATGGTCCAGATGTTTAAAAATCTGGTAGAAATACGCTTACTCATATCATTTAAACTTTTACTCAGTTTGCTTCCGATATGCCCAGAAGCAGAGAAGAATTTCTCAGGTACAATGCATTTTCACTACAGATTCAACAAAGCCTTACCCTAACACCAGAACCCAAGACCAAAGGTCAAGAAATTTACAAATTTGGAAGAGTTACCCTCATCATCATAACTATGGACTTCAAAGAATTAACACTTTTCCACTATATTATCAAAAGCCCCCCCCCCCCCCCTCGTTATGCCAGAACCCCTCACACTAGGACCACAAGATTTAAAAATTCTGTTCAAAGCTCCCATTTCCATCATAGCTAAGCAATTTATTTATCAGCTCAACACTAAGGAGCAGACAGGATTAATTAATGATTAATTAATACAATTAATGCTTTTTCACTATATAATCAATAGAGCCCCCCCCCCCCCCCTCAAGAACCCCAAAAACTGAGGCCATATATTTAAAAATTTTGGAAGACGCATCCTTGTCTATCATAATCATGCACTTAGTTTGTTTAAATAATCTCCAGTAGCAGAGAAGAAGATTTTTAAATATCAATGCATTTTCACTATATAATCAATAGAGCCCCACCCTAACACCAGAACCCCTGACCCTGGGGCCATGAAATTCACAATTTTTGAAAAGGCATCCTTATGCATCATAACCATGCACTTAGTTTGTTTAAATAGTCTCCAGTAGCAGAGAAGAAGATTTTCAAAGAATCAATGCATTTTCACTATATAATCAATAGAGCCCTGCCCTAACACCAGAAACCCTGACCCTGGGGCCATGAATTTCACAATTTTGGAAGAGGCACTCTTGCTCATCATAACTATGTACTTAGTAACTTTATTTAATACCCAGGAGCAGAGAAGAAGATTTTCAAAGAATTAATGCATTTTCACTATATAATCTATAGAGCCCTGCCCTAACACCAGAACCCCTGACCCTGGGGCCATGAATTTCACAATTTTGGAAGAGGCCCACCTCCTCATCATAACTATATACTTAGTTTATCACCTTAATGCCCAGGAGCAGAGGAGAAGATTTTCAAAGAATCAATGCATTTTCACTATATAATCTATAGAGCCCCGCCCTAACACCAGAACCCCGGACCCTGGGGCCATGAATTTCACAATTTTGGAAGAGGCACTCTTGCTCATCATAACTATGTACTTAGTTCTTTAAATTAATACCCAGGAGCAGAGAAGAAGATTTTCAAAGAATTAATGCATTTTCACTATATAATCTATAGAGCCCCGCCCTAACACCAGAACCCCTGACCCTGGGGCCATGAATTTCACAATTTTGGAAGAGGCACTCTTGCTCATCATAACTTTGTACTTAGTTCCTTTATTTAATACCCAGGAGCAGAGAAGAAGATTTTCAAAGAATTAATGCATTTTCACTATATAATCTATAGAGCCCCGCCCTAACACCAGAACCCCTGACCCTGGGGCCATGAATTTCACAATTTTGGAAGAGGCACTCTTGCTTATCATAACTATGTACTTAGTTACTTTATTTAATATCCAGGAGCAGAGAAGAAGATTTTCAAAAAAATAATGCATTTTCACTATATAATCAATAGAGCCCCGCCCTAACACCAGAACCCCGGACCCTGGGGCCATGAAATTCACAATTTTGGAAGAGGCACTCTTGCTCTTCATAACTATGTACTTAGTTACTTTATTTAATACCCAGGAGCAGAGAAGAAGATTTTCAAAGAATTAATGCATTTTCACTATATAATCAATAGAGCCCCGCCCTAACACCAGAACCCCTGACCCTGGGGCCATGAATTTCACAATTTTGGAAGAGGCACTCTTGCTCTTCATAACTATGTACTTAGTTACTTTATTCAATACCCAGGAGCAGAGAAGAAGATTTTCAAAGAATTAATGCATTTTCACTATATAATCAATAGAGCCCCGCCCTAACACCAGAACCCCTGACCCTGGGGCCATGAATTTCACAATTTTGGAAGAGGCACTCTTGTTCTTCATAACTATGTACTTAGTTACTTTATTCAGGAGCAGAGAAGAAGATTTTCAAAGAAATAATGCACTTTCACTATATGATCTATATAGCCCCACCCTGGGGCCAGAACCCCTGACCCTGGGGCCATGAATTTCACAATTTTGGTAGAGGGCTCAATGCTTATTACAATGATGCCAACAGTTTGACTGCTTGATGTACAGGAGTAAAGAAGAAGATTTTTAAAGATTGCATTATTTTTGGTGGTTTTAGCCCCACCCCTCAGGCCCCAGGGGGGCAGGGACCATGAAATTCACAATTTTTGTTCCCCTTCACCCATAGATGCTATATGCCAAATTTGGTTGAAATTGGTTGAGCGGTTTCAGAGAAGAAGCTGAAAATGTTCAAATGTTAACGCACATCGCACGACGACGGACAAAAACGGATAGCAATAGGTCACCTGAGTGACTCAGGTGACCTAAAAACAAATACTTCCATCATACTTTCTAATACTTTAATCATTAGAAACTCATTCATGCTCTAGTAGTAATTTTCATTCTGATCAAATGCAGCTGTCTTTGACCTGATGTGGCGGTGCCCGAGAAACTACTAATCAAGTTTTTTTTTGGCCTTACATACTTAGGTATAACAAGAGGCCCATGGGCCACATCGCTCACCTGAGCATATTGGCTAGGAAAAAAAAGCAAAAATCAGTTCAGTATTGAACATTTTACCGGGGGGGGGGGGGGGGGGAATTTTAAAGCAGAAGATTTTTCTCATATTTTCATTTGTAAAAATTTGATCCCACATTGTGGCCCCCACCCTACCCCCGTGGGCCCTCATTTGAACAAATTTCATTCTACACTACCCAAGGATGCCTCCATATCAATAATCAATTTGACTAATCATAGCTTTTCTGTTCTTGAGAAAATTATTTTTTCCTATATATTCCTCTGTAAACTTTGATCCTCCATTGTGACCCCATCCTACCCCCTGGGGGTCATGATTTCAAGAAACTTGAATCAACACCACCTGAGGATGCTTTCATATAAATATGATCAATCATGGCTTTACTGTTCTTAAGAAGAAGATTTTTAAAGATATTCTCCTATATATTTCTATGTAAAACTTTGATCCCCCATTGTGGCCCCACCCTATCCCCAGGGGACATGATTTGAACAAACTTGAATCTACACTACCTGAGGATGCTTCCATATAAATATGACTAATCATGGCTTTGCTGTTCTTAAGAAGAAGATTTTTAAAGATATTCTCCTATATATTTCTATGTAAAACTTTGATCCCCCATCGTGGCCCCACCCTAACTCTGGGGGTCATGATTTGAACAAATTTGAATCTACACTACCTGAGGATGCTTCCATATAAATATGATCAATCATGGCTTTACTGTTCTTAAGAAGAAGATTTTTAAAGATATTCTCCTATATATTTCTATGTAAAACTTTGATCCCCCATCGTGGCCCCACCCTACCCCTGGGGGTCATGATTTGAACAAACTTGAATCTACACTACCTGAGGATGCTTCCATATAAATATGACCAACCATGGCTTTGCTGTTCTTAAGAATAAGATTTTTAAAGATATTTTCCTATATATTTCTATGTAAAACTTGGATCCCCCATCGTGGTCCCACCCTATCCCCAGGGGACATGATTTGAACAAACTTGAATCTACACTACCTGAGGATGCTTCAATATAAATATGACCAACCATGGCTTTGCTGTTCTTAAGAAGAAGATTTTTAAAGATATTTTCCTATATATTTCTATGTAAAACTTGGATCCCCCATCGTGGCCCCACCCTATCCCCAGGGGACATGATTTGTACAAACTTGAATCTACACTACCTGAGGATGCTTCAATATAAATATGACCAACCATGGCTTTGCTGTTCTTAAGGATACACCAAAGGTTTCCAAATGCTATAATTTAATTTGCATGCAATTCTTTCATTATCAAAGATAACATAATAAAAGTATATATCATTTGAAAGCTTGTTAAATTTACTATTTAATTATCCTAATTTAAACTTTAATTAATAACTTATTTAAAAATTATTTAAATATTAATGTAAATTTTAGTGCTTAAATATTTTATAAATCAACTTTTTTGTATTTAACCCCTCAAAGTGGTCATTTTGCCTCAAGGTAGATTAAAGATTGAACTTAAAAACTGTATCTCAGATTTTTGATAAATCTTCTAATTCAAAAGTTACAGCCATTTGCCCTTCAATGTTACCAATTTATTAGCCTAATTTAACATTTCCCTCAATAATTCCAAAACTAAGCTAGATATCAAAAATCTGAGATACGGTTTTGTGAACACACATTTGAGAAGAAGCCCATCCAATTTTCAGAGAAATTGGTCAATAAATGAGGGAGCTGAATCCTTTGAAATAATACCACAAACTGTCTGATCTTACTATACAGTAGAGGGCAAAAACCCATTACACAACAAAATCTGCCAAAGCTAGGAATATATGACACCTTGGAGATTCAGCTTTGGATACCTGTCACTTAGCGCTATTTCCTATGCATATTCACAAGAATGGGAGGTTCTTTTCTGTATTTAGATGCTTTTAATTAAGTAAAATAGGTTCAATTCTGAATCAGAAAGATTTCCCGGCAAAATGGCAAGAGCTAAGCTCCACCTCCTATTTTATGGTCATCAGTGATCTGTTAGATCTCCTTCTCTAAATCTAGAGTCCCTGTAGTTTAATTACTGATAATCTCTTTGTGGCTAGTGAAGAATTCCCCAAGTGGTCACAGTGATTTATTGCGTCTTTCATGAGCAGGCAGTCACAGATCAAATCAGAAGCTTCAATAACGGAACATTCACATGTGGTAGTGTTTATGTTTCATTATTGTTAAATAATTAGAAAACCATTTCATAATTACCAAGAATTTTACATGCATTATAAAGCAGTGATTAACTTCTTTTTCTTAGCCAAAAATCTCAAAATTGTTGAAAATCTTGAAAAAAGCCTTTGGTGTATCCTTAAGAAGAAGATTTTTAAAGATATTTTCCTATATATTTCTATGTAAAACTTTGATCCCCCATCGTGGCCCCACCCTACCCCTGGGGGTCATGATTCGAACAAACTTGAATCTACACTACCTGAGGATGCTTCCATATAAATATGATCAATCATGGCTTTACTGTTCTTAAGAAGAAGATTTTTAAAGATATTCTCCTATATATTTCTATGTAAAACTTTGATCCCCCATCGTGGCCCCACCCTACCCCTGGGGGTCATGATTTGAACAAACTTGAATCTACACTACCTGAGGATGCTTCCATACAAATATGACTAATCATGGCTTTGCTGTTCTTAAGAAGAAGATTTTTAAAGATATTCTCCTATATATTTCTATGTAAAACTTTGATCCCCCATTGTGGCCCCACCCTACCCCCGGGGGTCATGATTTGAACAAACTTGAATCTACACTACCTGAGGATGTTTCCACATAAGTTTCATCTTTCCTGGCCCAGTGGTTCTTGAGAAGAAGATTTTTAAATGATGCCATTATTTTTTCACTAATTCCTAATTATCTCCCCTTGAAAGAGGGCGTGGCCCTTTATTTGAACAAACTTGAATCCCCTTCACCCAAGGATACTTTGTGGCAAGTTTGGTTGAATTTGGCCCAGTGGTTCTTGAGAAGAAGTCAAAAATGTGAAAAGTTTACAGACAGACAGACGGACGGACAGACGGACAGACAGACGGACGCCGGACAAAATGTGATCAGAAAAGCTCACTTGAGCCTTCGGCTCAGGTGAGCTAAAAATGAAATCTGAGTAAAGTTTACATACTGATATCTCCTCTTTGTCTTCTTGTTGTCCACTTCTTTACAACTTCATCTTTCTTCCTAAAATATTTCATCCAAAAAATGTGCATTAACCATAAACCTACAGATACACATTTTTACTGTACCATAATTTGAATATGTGCATGTATAAAACATGTAAATTACTGAAATTCTTTGCTGTATAATTTTGCCAAAGTATATTGCCACTTACTGTGACTCTGTGTCTGAGTCGTCGTCATCATCTTCAGATTCCTTTTTCTTCTTTGAACTACGAGTTTTGCGTCCCCCATCTGATATATCAGACTTGATTGAAACCTCTGATGGGGTTGATGAATCAGAGCTGTCTGTTGATTTGCTGCCATCACTATCATTAGGATCCGAGTCATCCACAAAATCAGACTCGTCATCAAACAGTCTCTAAACAAAGGAGGTTTTTATCATGAATTTATGTTTTCATATGTGTGTCCTTGCTGATAGTAGATAACAGATATAACTTACCTACATGTCTAAATCTATGCATGAAAAAATCTATTAACATTTGTATCAAGAGCAATACATAAATCATTTTAATACAATACTTTATATAAGAATTAATTCAAAGTTTTGATCCATATATACATATGTACATAGTGAATAAGGCCATCTTTAAAAACATGCTTGCTTGCACTTTCTTGACTCAGGATAAAAAAATTTGGTAGGCAGATAAGGGAAAAATTTTCTTACTGAAAACTTGCAGATATGAAGAGTTAAAATAGTTAATAATGGGATGAGAAAGCTTCGGAGTGAATAAAAAAATAATTGTTTCCTGGAGGTTAAGAAAATTATCGAGTTCAGCCATTTTTTAGTCAGTCGGATGGGAGAGGGTAAACATTTTTTTTAAAGTTGGCCTAATATAAATGAGTCAACTTCATTCATTTTAAAAAAAAAACAAATATAACTGTACAACAATAAAATACACACATGTGCAACACAAACAAACTAGAAATATGTCCACTGGACATGTATGCCCCACCCAGGATACATTCATAATGTAGAAGTGGATAAGCTTATATAACAAGAGGCCCATAGGCCTCAACTGAGTTCTGGATCAGATTTTTCCCCCAAAATGCATAAGGTTTGATTGATGCAGTTGAATAGTTCTAATCAAAATGAATCAGCATATAAGGTTTGATAAAAAGATGAGAATATCTTGAATAGTTTCTTCAAAACTGAACTAAACACAGTTTTTGAAAAGTGTGGTCAAGGTCAAAGGAGAGGTCAAGGTAAAAAAATTTGATGCATTTGAATAGCTCTCATTAATGTTTTTCAGAATATCATAATTTGATAAAAAATATCCTGAATAGTTTCTTTGAAACTGAGCTAAATGCAAAGTGTGACGGAAGGACAGACATGACAAACACTGTATGCCCCACCATATTCATGGTGTGGCATGAAAAATACAATATGAACAAGAATAGATTACATGCATCTACCACACAAAGTACCCTGACCAAAAATGAAACTGATCTCAGGAAATATTTTCAAACCTCTTTCTCCATTTTTTTTTGATCTCCTTTTCTATTCTATGTTTATCAAAATTTGACATGTTTAAAATGTATTTAGTGTTTGTCTTTACCAGTAAAAAAACATTTTTAGGATTGTAGTTATGAAAATTTGCAAACAGTTCTTGAGTAACAAGTTTATATACTGTACATGTATTGTTTTGAACATTTGATAATGTGGAACTGATGCTTTTTTTTAAAAATATTAACCAAAGTATTATATAAATCCATCAACCATTTACCCTATCTGCCTGGCGAATTTCATCCATTTTCAAGACCCATGGATGAGTCCAGATTCGCATCAAAGCTTGGTAATCAGAAAACAGCCTAGCTCCACGGTTAGCCTTGGGAGCATCATCTGTTCCAAAACCAGCCATTTCCAAATATTTCTCATACAGACGAATTTGGACAGGAGACAAACGCACAGCAATCACATATTCATGTTTGGGAGGTAAATACTTTGTAAGTGAGCTGTAGTCCTTTCTCTGTAAAACATAAAAGACAATTCTACATACAAAAAGAGCAGTCCTTAATTCAGCACAAAAAATGTTCTACGGATATTATTCTGAAATTCCTAACAAGTTCTGAAGGAATACAAAAAGAATATCTGTAGATTTTATTGCTTTAGATTTTCCAAGAGGTCTTTGTTGAAAAGTAGACATTTCATACAAAGTAATTTTCATTTTTGGGACATTTGCATTTGCAAAGGTCATGATGTATTAAATGAGAATGGAATGTTCATTCAACATCTAGAATGACCTTGGCAGTATCAAAATGATTCAAGGCTAACAGTCAAATATGATGCATATCAACAATCCAAAAACAAGCATCTAAGAGGACATTTAAGCATTTCGAATTTCTTGCCCTTTTGTGTCCTTAGATAGAAGTGAGACTTTTGATCACTTTACGATTGTTGATCAAAGGGCAGTGAAAAATTTGTACAAATTCATGTATGTTCCATAGAAACAAATACATGCACATGTATGTTATTAGATGGAACACAGGCTGTAAAAAAATCATTCATTGAGAAATATCTTTTGAGATATAACCTTGAGAGATACAAGTATACAATTGGAATAAATGAACATGTCAGAGATGTAATGCAAGATTTATATAAATTGTGCAAGAATGACTAAGCAGCAAATACTGTACAATATGCTCGAAAAACTAAAATGGGAACACAAAATTCATTTCTAATAGTACCCTGATACAAATCTGTATTCATTTAACAAATTATAAAACAACATCAATACCTGTACACAACCATTAAGTTTTTCATGGAGGATGTGGGCTCGTCTTTTCATGATCTTCACATCATGTGCTGTAGAGTCAGCACACTGGCCATTGGTGATAGGATTGACAAATCTGTTACGAAATTCTTTACTTGTTCCCAGCAGATTGGGCTTCACGAAATCAACCATGCAATGATCTAAAAGTTAGAAAAAATAATCAGACGTTTCTGATGAGACTGTAGCTCTACTTGTTTGTACTTATAACACAGGAAGTGGAAAGTAGCAACAGATTGGGCTTCACAAAATCAACCATGCAATGATCTAAAAGTTAGAAAAAATAAAGCAGCTTAGAAAACCAGATGTCTCTGATGAGACTGTAGCTCTATTTGTTTGTACCTATAACACAGGAAGTAGAAAGTAGCACTTGGACATGAAACTTTACTACAGCAATAAATAGAATAATGATCCTTGGATTAGTCCCTTTTTGTGTCAAGATTTATTGCAATCTGGCTAAAACTGTAGGAGGAGGAGCCTTTTAAAAGGATTTTAAAGAAATATTGAATTTAGTAACCATAGTAACATCAAAAACAGATACAGACAATTGTGTATCTCAGTTAAGTCTACTTGCATGCCAAGTTAAATTAAATTCAAGACCAAAATTACAGGTGGAGTAGTGTTTTGAAAGTATTTCATAGATATTTCTATTTTAGTCACCATGGCAACATCGTTCATTAAAATCAAAAACCAATTTACAGAATTATGTATCTTAGTGTATTCCACTTGTGTGCCAAGTTATATTGCTGGCAATGTTCTTTTCACATATAAAATTTTCATATAATATATTCTGTTAGTAAAATTCATACAAACACCCAGCCTATCGGACCTACATGTAAATGACATGGTAAACAGATAGTAATATACTATAACACATGTAAGTAATACAAGTATCAAGTACATTTTTTCTATGTAACAAAACCTGTCTGAGTATAAGCTAAATGCAAGTATTTTACATTCTGCTAATGAAAATTTGATAAAGGAAAATTAACAAATCTTTGAGAGTTTGGGCAATATACTGGCTTGCAACTAATGTGAAAAGAACATTGCCGGTAACACCCCCTCCTCTTCCTCAGTAGTGGAGTGTTTTTTCTTCAATGTTTTCATGTCAAGTGATCAAAATCATCTTTAGATTTTGCATATTCCAAATATAAAGATACACGTATGTGGACGTGTTTACGTTCAACATATAACGTTGCAGTAACACCATAAACGCAACATTTTGCCAATATAAAAGCAAACTTTGAAATTATTTAGCCAAAAACAGCCAAGAAGACATTTTGATTTTTTTATCTCAATAATTTTAATTTTACCTTATCTTGCCTTTTTTAAATTCCTGACTAATTTGTCTACATCTTTAAAAAGTTACCTGACCTTTTTAAAAGAAACTCTTTCCATAATATTGGTTTAATAAAGGTTTTTTTTTTTTTATATATATATTTCAATGATAAAGCATAAATATAGTACCAAAAACTATATCGTGTAATCTACTTGTATGCCAAGTTATATCAAAATCGGAGAAAAACTGTAGGAGGAGTAATATTTTGAAAAATTGTGAAACAAATAGACAGACAGACACTTTACTAGTCTCTGAGCATTGATTCCTGGAGCCATTTAAATTTCCAGGTAATTGTGCTAATTAGGTCAAGCTTACATACACAGCCACTTCAAGGTAGTGAGGGTAAATTAGAATAGAAATGCATTACAAGACTGCATTTGGACTTTGAGTGATCAAGGGTTTTGATAGATTGAGAGTTTGAGAAATTAAATCTGCCTTGCTATATACAGTAGGAGAAAAAAAAAAGTGTGACTGAAGACTTCCTTTGAGAGATCAGGAATCTTGAGAGTTCAAAGTTCAAGTCATTTCTAGTCACCTGTAGAGTTACTTGTACTTACATTCCATAAGATTATTCTGTAATGGTGTTCCAGTTAGCACCACTCTTCGACGAGACTTGATCCTGTTCATGGCTTTGGAGATGGCAGACTGGTCATTCTTCAAAATATGGCCTTCATCACATATCACTAAATCAGGTCCTGTTTAAATATGGCATTTTTAAATGAAAATAACTGAATAAGTTAATATACCACTTCATTTTTGTTAGGAAAAATGCAAAATATTTTTTCTGCTTATAAATACATATAACTTAAGTTTTATGTGCATGCCAATTTAACAAAATTTAATAAATTACTTCAAAAGATTAAAACAGTATGCAAGGTAACCTCTGAAAAAAGACAACAAAAAAAGCTATGGATCATAAGAGCTCCAGGTCTCTGATCAATTGTAAGCCAGGACCATACTGAGAACTCCAAACGAGCATAGCAGTGTCATATTAGGAAATGTGTCAAATGAGATGGCTGCCTTGATCCTATCATATACTCAAATTTCAACTTCATTATCTAGGATTTTTTTTGGCCAGTCCAAAAATATACCAGTATCAAGATTTGATACTGTGTATTTTAATTCACTTTCTGGATTTTAGATTTTCATGAAAAAAAGTTTTTAACAGAAAGGGGAAAAACAAACTTGGTAGTAAATTTCATCTCTTTTAATCCCTGTATTCATTATAAAATGCAGATTAGACCAAGAAAAATCAATCTTGAAAACAGGAAACTGAAAATTAAATAAAGTATATGTACACTATAAGCACTATTCATAAAAGATGGATGGATTTTATCATCTAAGCATGGTGAGATTGACCAAAGTAAATAAAGACAACATTTTCTGAAAAATGCATTAAACTACTGATGTTCAGTGTCCACATACCTGGGTCCACCAGAGTTTCAGTGAAGATTTTCTTCATGTTCTTGCTTCTACAGTGTTTGCCCTGGGAGAGGTTCCTGAGCATGTCGTACCCCAGGATAAGCACCCCTCCATCTCTGTGCCAGTTCTTCAGCAGTGCAGCACGATCGGCATTCTGCTTCACTGAAGACATCTCATACACCTTTAAATACATGCACATAAACAATAAAATGTGCAATAATCAATTTTTAATTTTGACATAAGGGAATAAAAGATTTTTCTAAAAATATAATTATATGTATTTCCAGAGGAAGTGTATATTATATTACGCAATGGAAGATGAAACAGTGCTTGTTACTTCAGACTTGAATTTGCCTTGTTTTTCAAGAAGAGTCAATAAAAAAATGTTAAACGGTAAACAAGAAGTAGTATAAACTCTGAGGATTGTATTGCATACACATCAGATGTAGCTAAATTAGAAATATTCTTAAGATAACATTTCCAAATGCATGATATTAAGGGTTGCTATTATTGTCAATGCATATAGTTCAGCACTACTTAGGAACAAAAACGATGATGATATCATCTACTCATTTTTTGTGCCAAAAATACTGTCGGTAAAAAAAAAACCTATTTTATTTGCTTCCTATATGTCTCTTAATATCTGGTACATGTACATAACATTCTAGTTATACATGTATCTGTGATATTAAATTAGGTACATGTATATACAGATGAACTTCAGTATCTCGAACACTGATATCTTGAATACCATGGATATGTCGAAGTGATGTGGAAGTTCCAACTACTTTTTCATTAAGTATTTTACCCCTGATATCTCTAATCCTCGGATATATGGAAGTTTTTTCTCAGTCCCATCAAGTTCGAGATAACGAGGTTTGACTGTATTACATATAAATTTAGAACTAGTTCTTACATCTACTTCCTTTTTGGTGAACTCTTGCCACATTTCAAACTCATACTGCCAATTAAGGACAGTGTTCAGGGGTGCCACAACTACACAAGTATGCACATTCGTTTTCTTGCTGTAGGTAAGCATCGTGTGAATATATGTTATCAGCTGAAAATAAAATTGTAAATGTGAAGACATAAAATGTCCTGCATTTTAAGAATAGAAGAAACATACCATCAAAGGTGCATTTTTTTTTTCAAAATTAAATTTCAAATTCTTATAATCTTAATATCAATGTGCAGCCAATTCCCTTTATCAAGTTAACAAAATCAGACAAAGAACACTATATACATACCTAAAATACCTAACCTAAAATACTGAGTTGTGTTTCTTTAGAGTTATCTAAAGAAACTAACCATAGAGTATACATGTATTATTTGAATTCTAGTTTTCAACTCCTGTTATGCTTGAAAAAAAAATTACCTTTACTACAAAATCAAGGTAAAAATTCCATTACATAGGATGCTAAAATACTCTGCCAATACACAGAAGTAGCAACTTTTGCTTTATTTTACTGATACAAAAGTTTGGTTTGTCTAATCCTGTTACATGACATCTTTCTAGCATTACTAAGAATAGTGTAAAAAGGTGAAAAAAGGGTGGGGGGGGGGGGGGGGGGGGGGAGTCTTTATCTTGTATTTTACATGGAACTTGTTAATCTTGTAATCACTTACCCTTTAAACACACACATGTGTTCTTTATAATCACTTACTGACAAGGTTTTTCCTAGACCCATGCAGTGAGCTAAAATGCAGCCAGATCCTTCCTCTGTTTTGGCCCTTTTTAATGATTCAAAGGTACAATCCCAGACAAACTGTACAGCTAAAATAAATGAACAGCAACAAATTGCAAATGAAATTCTAAGGATCACAATCCAGTCACTTATACAATCACAGATATAGAAATAGAATAATGATTATTTTAAAATTTGATTTTTTTTCTGGATCAATTGGGACACAAATTGGTGTGAACAACCAAAACTGTGCATAAAAGCAAAATATTTAGTAATTTTTCTGATGCTGAGAAACAAAAATGACAAAATTTGGTAAAAATATTTTTTTTCTAGACTTGCCTTCAACCTGATGAGGTTTCAGTTTAACAACTAATCCTTTATCCACTTCAATGATTGGTTTCTTTGTTTCTTCTTCAAAATCCAGAACAAGCTGTTTTGTTATAGGACACTTAGTTGGAGAAGACTCATCCACTTCTTGAACTATTCCATTGAACTAAATACATCAAAATTTGTTTTATTAACACAGACAGGTGAATATTGGGCATATTTAAAGCTATTCACTCTATTTAAACGGTGTTTTTTTTTAATGTGAAACAAGAGGCCCAAGGACCTTAATCTTCACCTGAGTATAATGCAACCCGAGTAGAGATTTTCAAAGAATTAATGCATTTTCACTATATAATCATTAGAGTCCTGCCAAACATAGAAACCCTGACCTAGCAGCCAGGAATTTCACAATTTTGAAAGAGATACCCTTTCTCATCATAATTAATGCACTTAGTATGTTTGCTAAATACCTGGGTAGAGAAGAAGACTTTCAAAGAAATAATGCATTTTTCACCATATAATGAATACAGAGCCCCGTCCTAACACCAAAACCCCTGACCAAGGAGCCAGGAATTTTACAATATTGGAAGAGATACCATAATTCATCATAATTATGCACTTAGTATGTTTGCTTAATACTGTAGAGGTCAAAAATTTTCTGCAGAAATTTGTCACAGTGTACTCAAAGCGCAGTAAAGAAATACAATAGCAGTCTGAGAAATCTGTGTAAATCTATATACTATATTTCATACTATATTATGAGTTATATAGTTCTCAAGAACTGATAAATTATGGATCAAAAACTTTGTATTCAAATCATAATAATGAATTCTCCTCATTTTCTTACCAGTGATTCATTCTGAAAATAGGTACGGACCTCTCTAAATCATATATATGAAAGCACATTTAATAAAATAGTGTGTCTGAGCAAAATCAATGCAATATTTACATGTGAAGCAGGTCAAAATGAATCATTGTAGACTTACTATTTTCTGTTTTTCTGCTATCCTTTTCCTTCTTTCCTCCTCAGCTTTAGCAGCTGACTTAGTCTCAGAGGTCAATTTCTTTTCCGATTTTATTTTTCTAATTTTTTTCCTCTTGAGTCTTTTTGGTGTATTTGGATCGCCTTCATCTTCAGATCTGCTTGCACCCTAAAAGACATTGCACCTCATTTCTAATACTGGTAAATCAGTGACAATTGTTCACCAACATAACATGATTAAACAATGTGCTCAGCATTGTGCTGTACCTGTATAAAGCTAAAATACTGAGATTTTTTTAAGATGGACTGATATGGTGGATTTTGATTTTACATCACCAATGATCACATAGCATTTACTATGTGTTAAAGAACAGTGCCAATTCTTTGTCAAAGACCAGACAGAAAACTAACCTCTTCATTTTCATCTTCACTTACGGCCTCCTCGTCATCATCAGAACTGCTGGGAGCTTTGATCCTTCTCCTCTTCCTAGCCTTTCCAGTCCCTGCCTTCTTTTTACCAGCCTTTCCCTTTTTCTTCTTTCCCAATGCAATAAATTCATCCTCACTATCTGTCTCAGTTGTGTCATTGCTGGAGGACTTTGCTTTCCTCTTCTTGCTACATGTACAGTACAATATTTAAGAGTCCTTTCATTCACAAAATGTATTAAAAGTTTTTCTTTTTGATTTTGTAGTTACAGGCATGATGATTATCCCTACATGTTCATCATGCCAAGTGAACAACACAAACTGCACATTCTCAAAAACACATACAGGACAGTAAAATAAAGTGATAACAATGATGCTCATTATGAAATAACAGTAGTTTTAAAAGGCATTATGAACTTAACCAATATAATGAATTAAAGAAAAAAAATTGTCCTTGGCACTTTTTTATAAGGATAAGTAAAATTGATGTTACGGTTCTCAGGCCAATTTTCTTAAAAAAAAAAAACAGATGCAGGTGGGAGGACCTTTTTTATCTTTTAATCGTCTATAAAATAAATGCGGAAGGCATTTTTTTATTCCAGAATTTACTGTAAAATTATCAATGAAAATGCTTTCTTCTGTTATACTGGAGTCATTCTGTAGATATATTTAACATCTCAGAAAATTACCAAATATATTTGCATACTTTTTATTTTTCGCCCACAAAGTGTCCATGTTGAATGGCTATCAAGTCCAGGTTTATAGGAAATGGATAACAGAAACAAAAATCGAGTGCAAAACTTTGAGAAAATGAGGGCAGAATTTTTTTTCCAAGTTGGTTCCTGCATTATCAACTTTCTATTTTATTGAAAATACAATCAAAATTGCAATGCGGCTACCTCAAAAGGGATTCGCGAAGGCCTGAAAAACATTAATTTCATGTAGTTTATGCTAGTTTTACTGTATATTCTGTGTGCATTTTATGCAGAAATAACATACCTTGTACATTACTCAAGTTTATACTTAACATGAAATGATTTTACTTGTACTTTACATGTACATGTACCCTGTTATGCAATAGCAAAGGTACGTGTATTTATTTCTATCAATGTTTCAAATACCTTTTCTTTCTGGATACAACATCGGAGTCACTACTTGACAGCTTTGCATCAAGCAACTCATCTCGTTTTTTCTTTTTCTTAGGCATGTCTTCCTCTGTCGCACTGTCCGAGTCAATGGTGTACTTTGCTTTCTTTACAGCATTCCTCTTCTTTTTTGGTGTGATTATGACTTCTGTAAATTAAGCTTATTGTTATCAACAACTGTATTTCCACATGCTTTTAAACAAAATTAATTTCTTACATACAGAATTTCAGAAAAGAAAACAAAAGCTCCATGTATCTCATTCTCTTTCAGAAATCCAGGGCTGAATATGCTGCGTTACTTTATGCAAGACTGTCTGCATTTGGAAAGTGACTGACTAACAAAAACCATGTCACATATGCAGCAACTAATAAAACTGCAGCATAATAACAAGTGAAAATGTATGAAATGATCAATTGTTATAGAATTCCAATAACAAATTTAAAATTTCTATTAATGTAAATTCACAATTAGAAATATAAAAATACTTCGTAAAAACACACAAAAACAGCTAGCAATAATAGGTCAACTGAGTGACTTAGAAGGATACCTGAATCACTGCTATCCTGATCGTTATCCTCGTCTGTCGCCTCTTCTTCCATTTCTTTTAACAAGTCTTCTTTTGCTTGGGCATTTGCAGAGCAATCCTTCAAAGAGGTTTTAATTAAAATTATCAAATCTAATGAAAATGTCCTTAATGATTTTTCTTTTCTTTCGAAATGTCTTTTTTCAGGTCACTTCATCACTATTTTCACAGACCAGATGCAATCTTGAATTTTCATGGATTTCACTAACAATTTAATGATATCTATTTACCATGTCAATTTCTCCCTCTGGCTCATCAATTTCAGTGTTGTCATCATCTTCCTCCGTTTTATCATCATCAGTAGAGCTGACATCCCCCGAAATCCCTTTCTTTTTGCCAGTTTTCTTTTCCCCCTCTACAATACAGAAAATTTCAGCATTAAATATACATATACCTCAAATTTTCAGAAGACTTGTACTAAAAACTGCATCTGTAAAATTCATCTTTAATTTTACCAGATCTTTTTGGCTTTTTTGTTGACTTCTCTGATTTAGCACTGCTCCTTGTTGTGCGAGATTTTGAGGATTTAGTAGGATTCTTGGATAATTTTTCAATATCTTTCTCCAAGTCTGAATCAAAATCAGATGAATCATCCTTACTCTTTTTCTTCTTGTCAGGCTTTTTAGCTGAGGCTAAAATAAATATTTTTTAAGAAAGTAAAACAGTGCTTATGTGATCTGATTACTTCCTCTTAAACATGTCAAGTAACATCAGTATTTACATTCTTAATCAGACAATGGGTCTTGTTAGTCAACCAATTATCAATGAGAATTTATTGAGAGAGAGAGAGAGAGAGAGAGAGAGAGAGAGAGACTTTCTCTGTTTTTCTTCTATCTCTATTCCTTCAAAAAGGGTTAGAACCCTAAATAGCCCCACTACTCCCCAAGGCCCTGGTGTGAACAACTACATGATGGGTATCCAAAGAGGCCCCTGAAGACACGTTTAACTGAATTACTTAAAACATGCATCATGTAAGATTTTTAGTGACATACTAATATTTAAATGTACCCATCCTTTTTACTTAGCTTCATTGTTGGATACCCATTGTTGGATGGGTGATCTCGTCTTTACTCATGACCCATGGGAAAACTCGCAGAAATATCCTTGTTTTTTATGCAAAATCATCAATTATAGACAACCAATCAGAAAGTTGGAACTCCTTAATTTTGAAAATACGTTTATAAGTTTGCTATTTATGGTAATATCGTGACACTGTTAAAACATGCGAAATTTGTTTTAAAACAATAAAAGACACATCATACATGTCACTGGCATTAAATACAATTCAGGAATAATATAGGAGTACTTTTCTCATGCTGCTAAATGCACTGGTGAGTGGATTTGTTTGCAAACTTTGTGTCAACTACTGAAAAGCATTTGCTATTACCGAACATACATACTTAATGTAAACTGTGATTCCTTATAATTGCCAATTAAATGACACGCGCATATTAATTACATACGACATTTCAGCGAGTTTGCCTATGGGTGATAAGTAAAAGACAAGATCACCCATGGGTATCCGATGATGAATCAACTTATTCATCATCTCCCTTTAGAAAGGTTCTAATAAACTTGAATTCCTATAACCTCAATATGCTTTTAGGCAGCTTAATTAAAATTGGCATTACTGTTTTAGCAAGAAAGTCTATCTAAATATTCATAAAAAGGGGGTGCGTCTTTTTACCACAAGGAACCACAAGGTACCACAAGGATACCACAAGGAACCACAAGGAACCCCAGGGATACCACAAGGTACCCCAGGGACACCATATACAACCTTAATTATTCTAAATATGGTTTATATGCACTTGTAAATTAGAAAAAAATGTTTTTGAAAGGCAATTTAACACTTTAATTGTCTTAAATATAGAGCAGTTATCCAAGTTAAAAATTTAAAAGTAAATATACTTATTTAAGCTAAATTATGCATTTATAGTTCAGAGGAACAGTTAAATTATTGTATCTTTTTATGATGTACAAAAAGTTAATGGTTAATTGTGTATTGCAGTAGTCGATACACAAACCAAAAGTTGATATCCAAGAAGAATCCTAATGATAACCCCTGTACCACTAGGATTTAAGCCAAGGTACCTGAAAGAAAATCCAAATGACACTCAATTCAACTTTTAAAAAATCTTTTCATGGTTTAAATGCACTTGTTAATTATGAATTATAACTGTTTATTGTATATTTGTATAATACAAAACATAAAGAATAAAAGAACCCCAAGGGACATTTAGGATCATGATGAAATCCCAACAAACAAACCCAAAGAACCACTTAGATTAATAAATGACATTCCATTCAACCTTAATAAATCTAAATATGATTTATGTTCATTTGTTAATTACAAAGTAAACTGTTTATTGTAAATATAATTTTTTTAGGTCACCTGAGTCATTCAGGTGACCTACCAGTTGTGATTTGTTTATGTTTGTTGTTCATTGGTCATAAAATGTTTAAATTTTCAGCTTCTTTTGAACCACTGAACCAATTTTAACCAGTTTTATGGGTAAAGTTAACCAGTTTTTATAGGTAAAGGGAAACATGAATTTTGAATTTCATGGTCCTTGACCCCTCTCCCCTTCTGGGCTTGAAGGATGGGACTAAAACCATCAAAATACATTGTAAATGCAATTGATAAAATCTTCTTCTTTAATCTTGGAAATTCAATAGTCAAACTGTTGACATGAATGTAATAAGCATTAATTGAGCTCTCTATCAATTGTAAAATTTGTGGCCCAGCTAGGGGTCAGGTTTTAGGGTAATCTGGTGAAAAAGCATTATTTCTTTCAAAATATTCTTTACTCTAGGATATTAAATTAGGCAAACATGTTACAAGTAAATGCATGGTGTGATGCATATATGAGCAAGGGTGCCTCTTACAAAATTGTGAAGCTTTATGGCCTGTGGGTAAGCTAGGGGTTCTGGTGTAGGGTGAGGATCTATTGGTAATATAGTGAAAAAGCATCATTTTTTTGAAAATCTTCTTTTGAAAGTGCTTACAGTTGTGTTGAGAAAATGCATACGGTGCCATTTTCAAATTATTTCTTTTAAAACCCCTTCTGCCCCTGGTATTTAACACATAAAATAAATTATTTATGTCAGAAGTGCAACTATATTGGGGAAAAAAACTTGCATCCTCATTCAAGTCTAGAAAGTATGAAAAACTACCCATAAATGGTTTACGATTTCCAAACAATGAAGTGCCTTTAATTACAAAATAAAAAAAAATGAGTGTGTTATAAATTTAAGATGATGTTTTTTTGTAAACAATATATCAGAAGTCAGGAGCTAGTGCAACAAAATGAGGTTAAATAGAATCACTTCCATTAAATCTTGTATTTAAAAAAAATAACACTTTCAAAATTCTTTTTTTGTTTTATTTAGTTTTCAGAATTGCCTTATATAAATTGATATTAAGTAATTTGTTGGGAATTAATTTTAACACATCATTTATTAAACTTTCTACATGAGTTAAATTTATGGTCTGACTGTCTGTATATGATCAAATTTTTGGTGGAGATTTGTCTTTTTAAATAAAAGTTCTAATTTTTTAAATAAAATTCTGTTAACACTGGTTAATAAAAATTAATTCTGAAACTTTTCTATGGATTTGTGTATTCTATTGATATACTTAAAAAGTATTCAACTAGAATGTATATATACATATTATGATCATATAATTGAAAAATATGTTAAAACAAACTGAATTTTCTCCAAAATTTCTAATTTTTGAATTCACACACCTTATATATCCAAATGTAAGTAAACAACAATAATTTCAGTTAATTTACTAAAACTACACTGCTTTTGAAAAAATTTCCTGGGTAAAAATCACAGGAAATAAACTAGAAAAACTAAATATATATATATAAACACAAAAACTTTTCTCAACAAAACATTTTCGTTCATTGTTTTCATAGCATTTATTCCTTAATACAATATAAAAACAATCATGTACATGTAAAAAGGAAGTCCAAGGTTGTGAGTTTCTTTGTTATGGAAATGCATGAATTCAAACTTATTAAATTTCTCTATATTAGATTGATACATTTATTAAAAAATAAATCATCATGCATTCATGGCATTGTACGAATTTCTATAGATTGTACAGAATATGATCATCTCAATTAAGAGAGAAGTTATATGGAATATAGAAATGATAGCATACATTTATTTTCAATGTCATATGGAGAACTCTCTTGTGTACAGGGTTTCTTGTTTGCATGCATGCATATATCCACAATTTCAGGTAATCATCAGTGATGATCAACAGTTTTCAGTGATTAACTTGTGTATACACAAGGTACACAAGGACTGGTTACACCATACCTTAGGTGTATAAACGACCCCTTTCTATCTTTGTATCATGCATTTTTAATAGCTCATTATTTCTGCAAAAATAAATCAAATTTTTTATTTTTTTCATTGTTTTCCTCTTTTAAATTGTATTAGTTAAGTTATAATCCAAATACATAAAAATTGTTTATTGTCAAAAAATTATTTATCTCTTTGTTGATGAATTAAAATTATTTTTTCATTTATTTATT
Organism: Saccostrea echinata; assembly: GCF_033153115.1. Classification (NCBI taxonomy): domain Eukaryota; kingdom Metazoa; phylum Mollusca; class Bivalvia; order Ostreida; family Ostreidae; genus Saccostrea; species Saccostrea echinata. The sequence continues at coordinate 15,676,421 of NW_026889779.1, forward strand.
TATTTATTCTTTTATAAAAATCATTCTTAACATTGTTTATTCTTTTAATTTAAGATCCAAAAATGTAAATTAACTAAAATTATATATTTTTTTAAAAATGCCATGGTATTGATATATACATGTATGTATATATTTTAAACAGTTAAAATTATAAATATGTAGAACCTGGTTAATTAATATCTAATAAAAATATTAATGATAGATATTTTAATAATGAACCTTGTACAACACAGGTGATTATTACAGGTAATAAGCCTAAAACAGACTATACACAGGTGACCACCCAGGTGTGAAAATCCCAATTTTGGCTAGATGGGAATAAGAAAATCAAAATTTTGGCTAAGTGGGAATAAACCGTATAAACAAATGTAAAACTGCATGGTTGGTGATAAAATACCTGGGTTTTATATAATCAACAAACTTAATAAGTTTTTCTTGTACCATTTACATAGGATATGTGTCACTATATTTAGCTGGAAATTGTTAAATAAAATAATATGTTTTACAAAAATACCTGAAGCTGACACATTTTTTTCCAAACTTGAGTCTTGTTTCTACTACCCTGGTACTTTCAACTTTTCTACAGATCTACAGTCTGCTAAAGATGGGCAATAATTTTGAAAATTGTTTATAAAAAATAAAATAAATGTATAACCCATTCTTTCCTGCATCAGTGAATCATATATGGTGCCTGCCATTGGTAAAATTAACAATATCAACTAAAGTTGGCCAAGGGTTATCACGATATTAAACTTAATTGATGAGAAACTAGCTGATTTCCTAAAAAAAATTCTGTAAACCCATTTTGAGGTAATTAAAAACATTTTTAAAAAAATACCAAACTTTATGGTTTGTGGGGAACTTGACAGATCTCCCTTAATAATGATAATGTTTCAGTCTGAATTATTTCTTTTGGGGTTTTTAAATAACAATTCTCAGAGTTCAAAAAAATTGTATGCAAAATTTTTTAAAATAATTTTTTATTAAAAATCCATGTGATTTTGTAAAAAAAAAAAAAAAAAAAAAAAAAAAGTGAATGTGGATTCACTTCTTTGTGGCATAAAAAAGTCCACTAACTCCTTAAAATGGCTCTGCATGTCCCTATATATACCAATTAACTGACAAAGTCCCAAGATTCCATTTTAAACCTCAATATAAAGAGACATATTGCTTTCATTTCCCATAAAAAAGTTTCCTTTGAGGGTTCAGGTATTGGAAAGTAGGCTTGATGAAATTACAATATTCCTGAATTTTGAAGAAAATGGACGAATTTGAGCATCTTCAGTTAATAATTAAAATATGAGCCCACCCCATGATCCAAAATAAAATTTCATGGATAAAAATCTTCTGAAACAGCTCTTTCAATATATAAATAAACAATTTATATCAGAGGTTGGGGACTATGCAAAATATTGAAAAACAGCTTCATTTTTTGACCGTTTTTAAAGAGTTTTTTCAGGATTTGAGGAAAATGAGGCAACTCATGACTTCATAATTATTAATACATGGACTAGAGAGAAAATTATGTCATTTTTAATTGGTATGCAGTCACTGAGGTTCCAAGTGAAATTTTAACATATTTTCAATGAAGACTGAGCAGATTTGATTCTTCAGAAATTCACAAGGCCAAAAAAGGTCCTATTAGTAAGTGAACTTTGTTCTCTAATAAATATAGATCTACAAAACTAACCATGCAGTTACTACCAGGTAATATTAATAGATTGAGACAAGTAGCCAAGCTATTTACTATCCTATAGGAGATAATTTATTAATACAATATGTGTGAATTATAATTATTAAACTTGCATGAGAATGAATTACGATTTTTTTTTTTTAAGTCATATATGGCGTATTTTTCATAAGTTCAGACTAAGTAAAATTAAAAAGATCTTTCTATTTGTTTTAATTACTTTATATAAGGATAGGACTTTCCTGTAAATTACACAATTTAAATCAATCACGTTTCATAGATATTAGAAATTTAAGGGTAAAACAATAATCGATTTATTTACTGACTCCGCATTTAAATATCAGACACAGTTTAAAGTCATTTTAACTATAGAAACGTGGGGTTATTCAAGTTCAGAATCAGTGAAAATTTTAATTTGAACGTAAATAACAAATATCATGTTCAACTACATTCTATCTCGTACGTATTTTTATTTTTTACCTCAGATATGCCATATATAGCTTTAAGTTAATGTATTTATAAAGAATGCAAACATTACAGGTGCCAAAATATTAGTTTTAAGATATATGCATTATGAATCAAACAAGAATTGACTTATTATAAATTTTAAGTTATAATAAATAACACAATCAAATGTAGCAAAACTGGCATGTACTTGAGAAATATCAAAATATATAAAGTATTAAATCAAAGATTACACAGGTCATCTCTACAGGTCAATTGTTACCTTTATAAGTATGACAAAGTCTCACCTTTATAAATATTGGGGTAGTAATTAGTGCAAGATTTAAACATGTTTGGTTTTCGTAGGATGTTTTAAAGGTTGTACTGTATGTAATATATAGGAATGGGCTTGCTCCAAATCTTTATCTGTTCAATGATTGGTCACCATAGGGCTTACAGTTACTTTAGCTAGAATGAGACCTGCACCAAAAAAAAAATCTCTGGTCACTCAACCAAAAAATATACCAGTAGGTCAGATCCAGCATCTGAAGCAAGTGTGGTAGTGTATACATCCTGAGATGCATCATCCATGCAAGTTAAGTCACCATAAGGCTTCTAGGGTTGGGCAGTAATACCTATATTCTCGTGTATAGCTGTATGTTGACAAAAATTATCCTATTGCAATGAAAGAAAAAGTGAGCAAGCTCACATACCCCACCCTCCCCCAAAACTCGACAATGCAACACATAATGAATGGACTCAATGCATTTTAAATACACAGTATAATTCAAAAAGGGGCATTACTTGCAAAAAATCATCACACCAAAACTTCTTGCATATAAGGACATTCAAATCTTTGTATGTTACAAATTTAATTGGGCTGAAGTTTCTAGATAAATAATGGAATCAAAATTTCTTGGTAATATACAAATCTATAAATACCTACAAAGTTTCAGGAAATTCAGTACAGGAGTTATGCAAACAAACTGTTATTTAAATTCCTCAGTGATTTCGATTTGTTAATGAGTGTAAGTCCGTGTCCAACACATGACAATTTACACATTCATATAATTGATGGAAACAAAATTATGATGTAGTCATATGAATTTGTTTATATACTGTACTTATGAAATTATTTAGGCAAAGCACCAATTTGAGGGGTGGGGGTGGGGGGTGAGAACTATCCAAGATAGGGTGTGTGTGTGTGTGTGTGTTAAATCAATAATATTTTGATCTCAAAATCAATAGGGGTCTTTTAAGATCATAAAATATTTCACATAAAATTTCATTACAAAAGCTGATTCCAAGGGATTTCCTTATTACCTAGCTGGAAAGTTTCTTCAATAATAGGCAAAACTCTTAAGGCAAAAATAATGGAATCGGAATTTCCTGGTAATATGCATATCTACACACTGTGTACTAAATATCTGCAAAGTTTAATCAAATTCTGTGCAGCGGTTTAAGAGAAGTTGCACTAACAAACTGTTCATCTCTATATTCAAGATATGGCCAAAAATCGAAGTTGAAAAGTGCCGAAATTCCCAGAAAAATAATGGAATCGGAATTTCCTGGTAATATGCATATCTACACACTGTGTACTAAATATCTGCAAAGGTTAACCAAATTCTGTGCAGCGGTATAAGAGGAGTTGCACTAACAAACTGTTCATTTCTATATTCAAGATATGGTCAAAAATCTAAGTTGAAAAGTGCCGAAATTCCCAGAAAAATAAAGGAATCGAAATTTCCTGGTTAATATGCACATCTACACACTGTGTACTAAATATCTACAAAGTTTGACGAAATTCTGTGCAGCAGTTTATGAGGAGTTGTGCTGACAAAATAAAACAGGACTGACGGACTGACTGACTGACTGACGGACGGGTCAAAAACATTATACCTCATGCAACTTGTTGCGTGGGGTATAAAATTTTTTTTTTTATGACCCTTCATGTACGAGTTATATTTTTTATGTATAAAGTTTTGTAAGTTATAGTCATCATGCTGCAAAAAATTTAGGATGATTTATTGTTGCATTTTCTTTGTTCAGGTAAATAACAACTGACATTGAAATTAAATTTGTATATACTTTTTCATTATAGCAGATAATTAACACAGATGAATTGACAATTTGTCTGAAATTGTGAGTGAATAATTCTAAGCAATCAGATTGGCTGAAATTTTTTGATGACCATAATACATACAAGGGTCATTACCTTGTATACCGTGAATGGCATATAATTCACATATACTGGTAAACCTCAGCAAGACTAAAATACATGTATCTAACTTACAAATGCATACATGTATGAACCATATTTATAGATTTATTAACTTTGAATGAGGTGTCATTGGTGTACCCTTGGGGTCCTTTGAATCCTAAAAAAAAATGTTTTTTGTATTGAAATAAACAATAAACAGATAATGATGTAATTAAAAAATGCACATAAACCATATTTACATTTATTAAAGCTGAATTGGATGTCAGTGATATGGCTCATTATTGGGATACTTAAGGGTATTCTTCAGATACCTAGGGTTTCCTTGGTATCCTTTTTTGTGTATTAAAATATGCAATAAACAGTTACTATGTTATTTACAAAAGCATAAAACCATTTTTAGATTTATAAAGGTCCAACTGGGTGTCCTTGGGGTATTTTGGGATATTCTTCGGGTTACCCTGGGATGTCCTTGTGGTAACTTAAGGCTATCCTTTGGTTCTTAAGCGAGTATCCTTTTGATTTGTGTATTGAAGTATATACAGTAAACAGTTACTGTGTCATTTACAAGTGCAAATATAAACCATATTTACATGTACATTTATTAATGTTGAATTGGGTGTCCTAGGGTACACTGGGATTTCTTGTGGTACCTTAAGAGTATTATTTGGTTTTATGTGAGTGCCCTTTGGTTTTGTGTATTGAAATACACAAATCATAGTTAAAACATGATTATTTCTTTACACCATATAAAATATTAAAGTTCTTCAAAACTAAACATGCATAATTGAGCTTAATTGTTTAATTAATTAATATTACCTATAAATTTTTAACTTGGGTAACTCCTCTATATTTAAGACAATTAATTTAAAAGTGTTAATTTGTCTTTCAAAAACATTTTTTTTCTAATTTACAAGTGCATATAAACCATATTTAGAATAATTAAGGTTGTATATGGTGTCCCTGGGGTACCTTGTGGTATCCCTGGGGTTCCTTGTGGTTCCTTGTGATTCCTTGTGGTTCCTTGTGGTACCTTGTGGTAAAAAGACATACCCATAAAAAGGTTATTTTCATGAAGACCATATTTTTTTGGTAAAAAAGAAAGTCATCAAATAGAAATGAAATCTTATATGGTAATACCTGACTTCTTTAACCTTCTAGAAGAACGTCGGGATTTGGAGACGACAAAATCTTCATCTTTACTTGAATCGCTGTCACTTTCCTCCTCAGTCTCATTGCTGTCACTATCTTCCTCATCTGTGTCATTCCCACTCTTAACTCTTTCTTTCTTATCTACATCATCATCATCCTTAGATTTTTCTTCCTTATCTATATGATCATCATCCTTAGATTTTCCTTTACTATCACTTTTTTTGTCTTTGTCCGATTTTGATGCATTTAAATTCTTTTTAGAACTCAAATCTTCTTTCTTACTTTTCTTATCCTCACTACTTTTGGATTTATCATTATTTTCCTTCTTTTTAGGTGACATTTTTCCTCTAGACTGGCTGGAGTCAGAATCACTCTCCGAATTTTGTGACTTACTCCGTGTTTTTCTGATTGGCTTGCACTCTTTTTCCTCTGAGTCTGTTTCATCTTTTTTCTTGCTTCTGGTTTTCCTGGATGAATTTGAACTATCTTCTTCATCATCATCCTTTGTGGTAGAGGATACTTTTTCTTTGTCATCTTTTTCTTGACCAGAGTTGTCATTCTTGCCTTTTTTGTCACTAGATTTAGATGTATTCCCTAATTTTATAACTAATTTTTTTGTCTTTTTCTTTCCTTTCTTTTCACTAGATTCTCCATCTTCATTTTCTGAGTTTACACTCTCACCATCTTTGTCATCTTTTCTTTTTCTTCCTTCCTTTACACTGGATTCATCATTTTCAATTTCATTATCAGAGTCATTCTCCTCATCTCCTATCTCCTCGGCAGCATCTTTCAATAGTTCTTTTTCAGCTCTATCATTTTCACTTACCATTGTAACATCATCATTATCCTGCAAAGTAGAACAAGCGTCTGCATTCTCAGATTTTTGAGTAACTGCTTTCTTGGGAGAAGGACTGAGCACAATGACATCGAAATCATCATCTGAGGGTTTAGGCTTAGGCGTACTGGTGACTAAGGGAGAATTTTCTCCCCCTGGTTTATCAAATTTGTGAGGAGTATCTACATTCATAGCACCACCATTTCTGTCCAGAGGACTTCCTGCTAACAAGGCAGATGCAAGTGTAGGTCGAGGTGCTTTCTGACTTAGAGTCATTGCTTTTACTCCTGCAGCAGAAGTCTTCATTGCCATTTCTTGCAAGAATAAGTTCACACCACTTTTCACACAATTTCCAGCTGTAAGCCTAGCCTCTATTTGCTTTTGATTCAGTGTTCTGAGAGAAATTTCAAATGGTAACTTGTCTACATTGGACTCTTCAATAACATTCTCCTGTATATTTCTTAGGAGTTGTTGAAGATTGTCTGTCATTGAAAGCAAATTGGATATGATACTATGAACATTTCCAGGCAAAAGTCCAGTGAATGGCAGAGACACACCATCAGTGGGAAGGCTGGATGGCTTGGGTTGCACAGGACGAGCATAAGACTTATACTGAGTCTGTACAATATTAGCATTGGGATACACCATCTCAAACTTTGTTGACCTACCAGTCATAGGATCTACTACAATTTTCTCTGTATTGATTGTAGTGCCAGCATGTGGTTGTGTAAGGATGGCTTTCTGGAATTCACTAGGAGATGAGGATCGGTTGGGTGCATTCCCAGAAGTTAAAACCTTCATCAACTGCTTGTTATCTGTGGGTTTGCTAGCTTTGTTTTCTGAATTGGATTCTGTAGCCTCCTTCTTAGAATCATTGGATTTCCTAGTGTCATTTGATTTGATGGTGGAATCGCTGGACTTTTTGGCATCATTAGATTTTGGGGTGGTGGCCTGTTTCATTTTCTCCTTTGCTTTTTTATCCTCTGCCTCCATGTAGTTCAAGACTTTCTGACATTCCGCCAGCAAAGGTTTCAGTTTAGTGTTATCACACACATAACATTTCCAGTCTTTACCTTTGAACATAATCATTACATTTAAATAACTAATTTTCTTCTTTGGTTTACAGCATTAAATAGTTTGAAATACTAAAATTATTTCAAATACTAATACTAAATTACGTGCAAAATTTCCTTTAAAGTGAAACACTCTAATACTACCTTCTTCCGTAACATTGCTGATTTCAGATCTTCCCAAATTCCTAATGATGCAAGCCTTGCAAAATGCATTGTGACAGAAATCACAGCCAAACAGATTCCCTCCTTCACTGCACCATCTACACTGTTCATCCAATCCATCCTTGTCCCGAGATATTGGACCACTTGTATGGTACTTGTAGCAACTCTGGACATTGATAAATTTATATATCATCACAGTAAGTATTATATAAATAGTGCACGTTTTTGAGGGTAACAGTTGAAATTGACACCCCAAGGAAAACCATTGTCAACCGACACGTCAGCGGAGGTTGACAATGGTTTTCCTTGGGGAGTCAATTTCAACTGTTACCCTCAAAAACGTGCACTATTTATTTTATTATACTGAATGTCTTATTGATTTCGGATGTCATAAAAAAAATTCGGAGATCATCGTTAAGTTCACGCTTAGAAAGCTTTCAAACTCCCCGCTTCTATTTTTCTCAATAAGAAAGCTTCGGAAAAGATTTACCAACCTCTTTATTGTTTGTTTGCTACTCAAAAAGTCCTTTATCATCTAAAGTTTGCACTCGCAAGGATGTTTCGTCTGTCGTTTGTTGTTTTCAAGTAAGCTACATCGGACGCAAGCTTTTATTGACATCGTCTATTCGGCTTCTTTCAAACGCACAACTGACGTTTTGAGAATTCTACGGTGAACCGTACGCGCATGATTTGAACGCATGTGACATTTTCGTAATGTTACCCGTTGTCAAGTGTGTTGCTAATGCTGAGGGTAACATTATGGATTGTTAAATGCGTCTAAACCAATCAGATTTTAGTATTTAACATGAAAGTATACTAAATTTCTTTGTGTACCTAAACTGAATTGCTCTATATATTAATATACCAACTACAAAATAATGTTGAAACACTTTTATCTCAAAGTCGACAAAGTTTCATCATTTGATAACTTTTGTTATTATGAAATGTAAGAACAATGTCAGTTATACCTTACATTAACTTGATCTGAACAATTAGAATTAACATTTTATTTTAATTTTTTAGTATGATTACACTTGAATATTTCACTTGGCCATTAAGCAACATTGGCAGTATAAAGACAAGTACATTGTAATTTCTGTACCTTACAAACTAGGACCTTAAGCTGAGGGTGCTTCCTGACACTACCAGATTTATTGGTGTTGACCTGCTCTCCACAGGCTGTACACGATACTCTACCTAAGTTGGCACTTGCGGAATTGAAATCTGTGGAATGAATTTCATATTGCAAGATTTTGCATATATTTCTCAGAATTACATATACTATACACAAATCATGATAATCCTATCAAGATTAGAAATGATGGATTTAATAGCTGCTGACAAATTTTAATCTTTATAGATGTACCTTGATGAAAGTAAAAAAAAAAAACTATCCTGCAGAGAAAATTATCTTTTCTGAATCACAAATATAGACAATTTGATGGTGATAACCTGTACTTGGCTCTTTCTTTTCTTTCTTCTTTGAACGAAATTCAGGTCCAGAAAATGTTCCTCTTTTCCCAACAGGTTCAGGTTTGACAACAACAGTTCCTAAAAAATGTATGTTTTTCCAGCTTTCTTTTATTTCAAAGTAATCTTATTCTTTCCCTATCTTCTATACAACCACTATAAAACACAAAGTATATCAAATCAAATTCTTTGTGAGAATAAACAATGACCTCTGACTATATGTAATGCTTTAACCATAATATTACGTTAAATAGTTATAAGCATAAAAAGACATTTAAGGTATTTAAGGAAATAGGCAACGTAGTTTGAACTTTATTGACTTTTTCCCTGGAGTTGATGAGTTCCAATATTTAAAGGAACTTTGTGCTACATTTTAATGTCTATACACTTCTTCTAAAACAAGTTTGGATAAACAAGCATTTACAATATACGTTTAGTAATTTTTGTATATTTTTCTTTGAATTTATATACAAAAATTTTCATCAATCTTTTCAAAACCCCTGGTAATGCATGCTGATTTTTTGTCTACAAAAATCTGATGGCACTATAATCTTAAATTAAGAATATCCTGAAAAATTATCAGTAGGAAAGGTACATTGCATATGTCCTTAACTTAATATATTTACATTTATTTTTGTTTCACCTAATGATATGTATTAGACAGTTTAATAAGTTATATATACACTTTTCACACAAAACCCAACCACTAGGGTCTGTCTGGCAAATGAATATAAGATTACTTAGTTTTTACATATAAATTGTTTGCTTACTAGTCACATTGTATCATTTGTTAATAAATAAACTTAGTAATTACTATCAGCTTTTCAAAAAAAAAAATCAAATTTGGGTAATCAAAATTTTTCACTGTGTATACTCTTTTCTTGAATGGTAGTAACTGCTGCAATGACTCTTCCATAATTATAACTTACCCAAAGGATAATACCAGGATTTTGAAATAGAAAGCAAAAATGCAGACAAGGCAGGGAGTTAAAAAAAATGTAAATACAAGCACTGAATTATCATTTTGAAAGATGTAGTCTCATACCTGCAAGGGTGTGTTCAAATAAATTTTCATAATGCACTAACATGCCTTACTCCGATTTGTTTGGACACATTGTTGCCATTATGACACTACATCATTCAAAAAATAATAATTCAATGCTTACATAACTGGTCAATACCAGGGTTGGAAATTCACTGTAAATAGCAGACACAGGGCTGGCTATGTTTAAAAGTTACCAGCCCTGCTCACAATCTGCCAATCCTGATAAAAATGTTCATTATTATGAATGTACTATTAATAAAGCCTAATATTTACCAAGTTCACAACGAAATCCAGTCTGTAGATTTTTTTGTGAATGAGGTAAACAACTAAAAAATAGAAATTCTCGGTTTAAAAATAGGAACTGGCTATATCACTCGGAACACCTCGGCCGATTCATACCTCATCTAACCTCGGCTGTATCATGTAAACCATCATTGAACTGGAGATATTTATAGGCAATATGGCTGCACCCTATAATTACACGTGCACAATGTGCTGAACCTGATCCATTAACACAATGTGACTATCTAAAGATACTAAGTGCATGTTTCTTGGTAAATGTTATTCTAAGTGTTACCTAACTGCTTTTGAAATTTTTTATCGTATGTCTGATGCTTGTTTATTTTCATTTTAAAAGAGTTATGTTTTCCGTAAGCGGTAAACAGGCTTACAGCCTTATCACAAATGTTAGGCGGAGACAAATATCAAGTTTCCTTATACAGCCGAGGTTTGATAATGGTGACGGAATCAGCCAATGTTGGCCAAATGTGGCTATATTTTATTTATTAATAAGTAAACAACTTAAAAATAAAAATTCTCAGTTTAAAACTAGGAACTGGCTATTAAAATTAGCCCGACCACCGGGCTGTCATCTGAAGTTTCGTCCCCGCCCACCTGAGAAACAGACCATCTCGGGCACTCGGGCGGGCTATAATTTCCAACCCTGTCAATACAATGAAATGATAGTGAGATAAACATTCAAAGCACAAGATCATGACGTCTGACCTTCTGGCAAGTAATCCAGCTCGCCATCAGAATCCGCTGTACCATTAGTTTCTGCCTTTTCCTCAGAATCTGCTCTTTTTGTATTTGTTGGTTTCCTGAAATGAAAAAAAGAACATTCCCATCTGGCATCTCACAGTCAGAAAATATTGCATTAACTGATATCCGAAAGTTGGATTTTGTCTTCTCAATTTAAACATTTAAGAATGCTCTTAATTTGAATTATCAGGATTTTTATTTTATTTTTTTTTTTGATTGTAGACTTAATATATTCAAAACTTTTTTTTTCTTCAGAATTTGATAAATATTAACAACAAAAATGTATGTTACCTTCTCGAAGACATCTGCAAGAGACAATTTTATGATGTAAGATTCAAACAGTGTAATTTATACTGTGTGACAGCTTTAATGTTTTTCAGTCTGACTAAAGCCAGACCTCTATTTACGCTATCTCACAGAATAGAGGTATGGCTTTAGTCAGATTGATTGTTTTTAAAACTAATGTCTTAAAACTTCTATTTGTTATTTTTTGTTGTTCTATTATTGATTTTGAATATCAAAATAAAAAAACTAACATTATCATCATTTATATACGTATTATATGTTCATTAAACGTTTAAATCGTGACAATGTTTAATATTTATCCTATTACATCTTGTAAATAATGCACAAGGGACGTCACTCTTCATGCCGGTTTTGACAACACCTGCACCACGTAAAAACTTTGAACAATGTGAAATAGAGTTGAATGAAAAACTCAAATAAAAAAGAACTACATAAATGAGCACATCTTTTCGGACATGTATGATTTATTTCAGATTAGCTAAACGGGGGATCACTTGTACAGATTCACAAAATGGCGCTAAATACGGGATTCCGCATGTTATCAGCAAAAACGGCTGCTTCCCGGTGGTTCTAAAGAAATATTGATCAAGTCTGGAATGGAATATTAAGAAAGATAGATTTCACTTACAGCTGATGTTTATATCCAAAGATCCGCCAACTCACTGTTTTACTCAATCCATTTTTCCACTATGGCGGACGGCTGAAATGACGTATCGGGTCACGTGACTGACCCTACCTTGACCCTAATTTGCATAATTTATGCATGACGTCATGAACTCTATTTGCATATAATTTACATAATTATGTAATAAAAAATTGATGCCACACGAAATATTATCTCTTTTTTGCGCGACTTTATTTTCCCGAAATTTTGAATTTTCCGCCAAAGAAACTCGTATTTGTCGATCCCGACGGTAATGGGATTACAGAATTTGAAAGATTGTCATTGAACAAAAACGCAAATTTATCTTCATTTTCAAAATGAATGGAACTTTTGAAATTTTAATTAGAAGTTGAATGAACAAATGTTGATTATAATTAAACTAAAAGCAAAATGTTGTCAATTATTATTTATGCATTGTAATTTCAGTTTGATGGATAAAAAAAAAAGTTTCATTAGACATGCTGTGATTACGCTTTTAGAAAATTTTGTTCCTCCTTGGGAAAAAAAAGTTTTAAAAAATTTCGTGGGTTTTTTCCCTATGAAAAAGGGGGGCTTTAACAGTAATTTTCTGGTGAGACCAAAATGAAATTAAATCGAATATGCGCACCAAGTTGCTATGTTCTAAATTTTTATAGTTTGCTCCCATCCTGTAAATTCATATATTCAAAATGAAGACAGGCATATGACTATGATTGTGACCCCTGTCGGAATTTTGATGTCATTGAATAAGATAACGATAAGTTCCCAATTACTGGATAAAATATGGAAGAGGTTCTAGCATGTACAATGTATATTTATTTAATCTATGCTTTCATGCTTTAGTGTTGATGAATTATACATAACAGACCTGTATTTCACGTCTTCAATATTTGATATTTTAGGGGACATCATCTTAAAGATTTTTTCCTTAATCTAGTCAAATTGGGGGGGGGGGGGGGGGTTCCTTGCGGAAAAGAGATGGTCAAACAAGGCGTGCAAAATGTCTACAGCTTTAAATTCATAAAAGCATTTTTGAATTTAATATTTATAGTAAAGTTTTTATCATTTAAAGAAAAGAAACAAAACAAAAAATTTTATGGCAAAAATCATTCTATGAATAACCCCCCCCCCCCCCCCCGATATTCTTGGGGTTCAAACCCAAGCAATCAAAATCCTGAGGTCATTAATTTTTCAATCGAGACTAAGCTGTATACCACTACGCTATATACCGCTCATAACAAATATCGACATTTAAGGATAAATAACACAAACAAACCTTGTTCAGAAATCGGCAATATTTCTCATAGATTTATATTCAAGTAAGTAACCTGAATAATGTTTACCAAGTAAAGTGGGAGAATTTTGTTAGATTTTTTCGCAATGTTAAAAATATATGCAAAATTTTGTATAGAATTATATAGCAAACAAAACAAAGTCGCATACTATAGTATTTAAGCACCAAAGAATACTTACGATTTCTTTATATTTTAGGGATTTATAATTTATGTCATTTCTATTCAAAATCAGTCAAAAAATATGGATCAATCCAGGCATCAAATTTTTCTTTGTGTTATGTATCCTTAATTCATGTTTGTAATATGACCCTCGACTAAATGGACTATTTCTTGGAAATTATAAGTTTGTGATAACCGAGGAATGTATATTTTTGCGCATACTTTGAAGATAATCTTTCAAAAAAAAAATGGAGTAAAAACCCACTAACATGGAAAAATTGTGTTTTAGTATGAAGAATTGATCATTTTTGCTCTCTTTGGTGTATGTAATGTATGAAAATGTAATGTATGAGAGAGGGGGGGGGGGGGGGGGGGTATGAGTAATTCCTTTACCATTAATTAAAAACACTGAACAAGATGAGCTTGTATAATTTTAATGATTGATATACTTTGGTAAAAAATACTGCTAAATTTTTAGAAATACATATTAATAACATAAAATAAAATTCAAGTGTAAACAATTGTAAGTTTTGAAACTTATTTATACTAGTTTATAAGTTAAAAAAATTAAACCATTCGTAATTCAATGTTGATTGAATCACAATGCATACCAAAAACGTGTGTGAGGATATAAAAATAACTTCACCAATTGTTGAAGGGTAGACAACATAAAAACTGCCATTAGGAAGGTTACTATTAGGGCTGAGACGATATATCGAGATATCGATTCAATGTTAGGATGATACGCATATCGATACGTATGAAGAAATATCGAAATATCGCAAAATAATTTCTTACAAATCTTTGTTTACTTAACATTTTGGGTGAAATATACAAAATAAATATGCTATATATAAATATAAATACGAAATACATAATAATTAATACCACTTAAGTAAAATGACATTGTTTTGCAACAGATTTATAACTTCTTTGAATTAATTTTTCTTATTTTGTGAAGAGATGTTTCGTTCATTTCAATACAAAAACACATTTTATAACCAATTCAACATATCGTGATACATATCGTATCGTGGCTCAAATATCGTAATACGTAATTGATATAGAAAAAAGTTGTATCGTCCCAGCCCTAGTTACTATAAAGCTGATGAGTGAATAAATACAATTCAAAATTTCTACATTAACATATTCAAATTGTCATGCAGTGAACTATCTTAATGGGATTGACAAGAATTATTTTTTTAAGAAATAAGTACAATGTAAGTATTTATCTACTAGTATTTCTCTTAAGTTTGAGATACAGAAACATTTTTAATGATAAGAAAGACATACATATATAATTATATATAAATCAGCTTGTGCCCCATATATTGATTTAATTTATATCATTATATATTTCAATATAATTTATATATAATATATTTTTATATAATTTATATTATAATTGACATAGTTTCTAACTAGAGATACAAAAGATATACATTTATCAGCATGACAATACACTGAATTTTTAATCTAATCATACAAGAGTCAATAGTACATGTATATCATTTTACATCAATTTTGGTTACATGAGGGCCTCCAGACGAATTATCCCCCGGCTTCGTTTTTGTTTGAGTTTTTACTGTGCCATTCTTTATACTGTCCTTGTTGTTGTCTGAGTTATCAACATTTGCATAAATTGGATCTTCTGCATGCACTGTTTTATCGTTGTCTACAACAGACTTGACCTCGCTATTTTCCTTTTCTTTTTTCCCATCTCTTTTCTTGAATTGAGCAACTCCTTTGTAAAGTAGGGGTCCATCTTCATGCAACAATAGGCTAGGCCAAACAACATATTCAATGAGGTCACCAGATCTTGTGTATGCCCTGTACATCTCCATGGAATCGGTGCTAGTAACCATATACACAGGCGGATCCTGAAGTGCCATCATCCAGCAGAGGCGTGTACAAAGTTTAAAAAAGTCATTGGCATGTTTACAGTTCTCCAGTTGGTTCACAGCAATTCCTAATTCTTCTTCAGCCGTTGTCTGATCTTTAATGACTTTATATGGAAGGATCTAAAGATAATATGTAGAAATATAGGATTGTTAATTTGTTCTTTTTATCCCTGAACAACAAATCTGTTCAATATCAAAATGTACTAAAATTAATTTGTCCATTTAAAGGACAGAGGATACAAACTTTTATAAAATATCATAAAAATAACAACCAAAATCATGTTTATATAAATAACAAATGAAAAAGTTTGTATAGATTAATATGGGTGGTTGGAGAAAAGTAGAATTTTGAACATCATAAAAAGTTTACAATTTCTTAATATTTTATGAATTAAATATTTGCATTGTTTACAACCAAAAAAGGTAATATATATATATATATATATATATATATATATATATATATATATATATATATATATATATATATATATATATATATATATATATATATATATTCAGGCATCCATTTTTTGGTATCATAATATGGTCTTACATTACCTTTAAAGCTTGACTTAGAGTGATTTCGCAATGTCTCCTGATAAAATCTCGGCATTTTCTGTCCAATTCGATTGCCATTTCCTTAACAAAAAATGAATAGATGATCTCCAATAATTTTAATAATGCAGGCTTGTTGGAGAATTAACCTGCTTTTTATCATATTACTTGAATTTCCTGGACTATCTCTTGTTTATTTATACACTTACTCCAACATTTTCGTTGTGAAAGGAGACCGCATCCTTGACGTGTTTTAACTGCTCCGCTGCCTTTTTCTTGCATTCTTCATACGTTACCTTTGGTTAAAGGGAGAACGAAGAACATTTAATAAAACACACTACATAAGATAGTATTTACATAATCTCAATGGATTTAACCATGAAAAAAATCGTATTAATTTGTAATTCGAATTCTCAGACAATTAATTGCAGAGTTGAAAGACCAATTTCCTACAGTATATGGAAGAAGATAGCGACACCTTAGCAAAATTATATAGAAACTTGATGACAACGATGTCCATTTCTTCTTCCGACGTTTCCTTTGGGAATTTTATCGTTTGCTTCAATTCCTCTGCCGCATCCGTCCATTCGTTGTCGTACAATTCAGAGAACTTCTCTGCCAACTTACTAGGTCGATTCTGGTCGCTAAGATCTGCTATGGCAGGATTGTTTGATTTTAAACGGGCACCTGCTACTTCCGATATCCTGAAAAAGGCGGATGTTAGATGGAGGTAAGAAGACACGTTTTGGTTTTTGAAATGGACATTAAAATTTTCATATCTGAAATTGTAGACTTCTTGTGGTCCGCACAATTTAAAAAGTTTGTTTACAAACACGACATTTGCTCTCAAATATACACAGATTCCTTTCACTATCTCAATTTATAATTTCTAAGGTCAGACGACACGTTTCTCAATACTATAATGTTTCCCAAAAATTGTTATTGATGGAAGTATTGCTATATATACTTTAACAAGTTTCCTGGCCAAAATATTTTTTAGGTACATTATATCAAGCATTTGTGCAAGATTCCAGAGGATGGTATTTCCTACATATTATCCTATTATCAATCCTTCGGCGTATATATACATTTTTAGACATTTTGAAAACAATGGTAGTAAATCGCAGGATTACTAACTAGGTATATTATTATATATTATTATTATTGTTATTATTATTTTTATTAAGAGATACAAAGCAATGTGTCGTCAGACCTTAACATTCAGAAACTGCTGCATAAATACTTTACTTATTCAAAATATCTTGGCGTTGTTTTTCAAAACTTGAGAGCTGCTGTTTCATTGTTATCAGTCCGTGGGTTGACTGTGAACTTCCATCCTACAGAGTTAAGTATAATATCAGGTATATTCACTATAGTTTTAACACGACTGGGTTTTTTTTTCTCCGATAAATAAAATTCACTTTTCCTTATTGTGAATTATGACAATTGTATACCTTTTGGTGATGTTGGATAAATTCCTGCAAAGCTTTGACATCGTCCACGGATAATGATTTCTTGCCGTCTTTGTACTCACTCAAGACGTTGTTGAGTTGTTGGTAAGGGTCTCTGGGCGGACGGGGTCCATCAGAAGTGCCTTTAGGTTGACTCGGAGAACTCCCATTTTGACTGACACCACTCCCCATTTTATCCATCCGATAGTCCCTGTATATATATACATATATAAACTTCCAGCAGAGACGGATACAAACACAATAGAAATATATACTAGTACCTGGTGATGTATCACCTACCATTATATGCATGGACATCTGTAGTTCATGACATCTAACATCGATTCTTAAAAATCTGCTTTCGGTTTGGCAGTAAGAATGCTATATTTACATTTTTTAAATATTACCAAGGTGGAACGCCTGACCTGGAATTTATAGTGCCATGTTGTTCGTTCAATAAAAAGGAAACCGTGGCATTACTATCGAGGTGCTGTTAGTTGAGTGTTTCCTTGCATCACCATTCTCATTGCAATATGTCACAAGGTTTGTTTAACAACATAGTCATTTAAGCTCATATCTGCTTATTTGATGGCGTATCACAATAAATCATTTAATCGTGTCTAGTACTTTCGTTTTAAAAAATTAACATCCCTGTTTAACACTATTAAGTTGAGTAGTAACCGAGGAAGTATTGTTTAATTGGACCAAGTTTCCGAATGAACAATTTAACCAAAGCGTCTAATATTAATTAATACTTCATGATTAGTTTTCTGACCATTTAAGGTAAACATGAAAATTAAAGAAGATGGGCAAAAAAAGGCGAGCGAAGTGCCTATAGTGCGACAAACATGAAGATGAAAAATTAAATCTCATAATAACAAAATTTTCTTTGATATTTCATCTAAACTCAAGGCATACTTTATGTAAAATATCCTAAATTTGCAAAAATCTCGCAAAGATCATGGCCGCAGGAACCGTCTGAAAATGTATGGCTGTGCCCCCCCCCCCCCCAAACTGAATATGCTTCCTACGGGCCTGAAGGTTGAAATTATTTGCCTATGAAATAGCATACTAAAGAGGGCAAAAAGGATAATTTTCTCATACTTTAACACATTTTTTCGATACGAGTGGGTCTTTGCTCCATATTTTTGAAAGTTTACCCCCAAAGTTTGCGTAAAAATATACATTTTTCCGTTAACAAAAACATTGAGCAATGACCCACTATACCTTGAAAATACACTTTCATGACACAGCATTTGCATTTTTCCGAGAAATAGAAGTTCATTTAGTCAAGGGCCATATCACAAACATGATTTAAATGCCACTATTCATCAGGAGCTGTTTTAACGTAGTGGGTAGCGTGTTAGTCTCAAAGGAAAATGATACTCAGGATTTTTATTGCTAGGGTTCGAACCCCAAGAATACCACGGTGACATTATTTTTTCAATAACAAAATAATTTTTGCCGAGAAAAATTTCCTCAAAAAAGTTTTGTTTATCATGATTTCTTATATATATCTGAAGCTATAGGCATTCTGCGCACCTTGTTTACCCATCTCATTTCTCGAATCAACTAGATAGACCTTACAGACTACATGTATACATGTTCCCTCTTGCATATTTAGAAAAGTATTTAGAATTTGGGAAAAAATAATCAAAATCGTAGATGTTACAGTGTAATTCGTGTTATTTCATTCATCATTTTCATGTTGTCAGCACAGATCTGATTATTAAAAACTAGTGCCGTACTTAATGAGTGACACTTTAAAAAAAATGTAGGTTGGATAGAAAATACAATATATTATTGTACTTTTGCTCCCCTTTTAAATACAGAGGCTACCTCGTGGTTTTACCACCTTCGTAAGTCACTAAACAATCTAATAGAAATTTTCATCTTCAAAGAAGTTAATATGTACAAATTAATAAGCTGACAAACGAGTAAGAGAGAATTTAAATTAATACATTTCGACCACATTAATTAATTGTTTATTGTTTTCTGTCAACAGGTCGAGTGTCAAAGACCGATTCCCTCTTGGTCATGGCCATTGACTTCGGAACAACCTATTCTGGATACGCCTTTCAATTTAGACATGACTACGAATCAGACAGGATTGGAAGTATTTTTGCAAACACGTCTTGGGTTGCAGAGGGTGGAAATGGCCTAATGTCTTGGAAAACACCAACCACCTTGCTTCTGAATCCAGACGACAGTTTCAACTCTTTTGGTTACGAGGCTGAGGAGGTGTACCAGGAGCTGATAGAAAACGAAGAACATCATGACTTCCATTACTTCCGCCGATTCAAAATGATGCTTCACAACAAAATGGTACAAAAATGGTGCAGAGCATGAAACGTCATTTTATCATATTTCATATCCAAAGTTTAATTGTGCAAATATCAAAGCATAAAAAATGAAAACTCGCATTTTTATATTACCAAGTTGATAACTGCATACGTTTCATCGTTTTTGATGCATGTATAATGAGTTCAAGTTTAATGTCATCTCTTTATCTATATTTAAAGATAATGAACCGTGATGTCATTATAGAAGATTCAGGTGGTCGTGGATTTCCAGCTCGTACAGTGTTCAGACATTCCATTGACTACCTGAAAAAGCATTTCTTCAAAACTATTGAAGAACGTGCACTAAACTTAGAACACAAAGACATCCAGTGGGTCCTCACAGTTCCTGCAATATGGAATGAACCCGCCAAACAATTCATGAGAGAAGCTGCAGTGGAGGCAAGTGACTGACAATTAAATTTTATTTGCCATTTCAAATTAATTTTTACAAGAAAGAAAGAGATAACGTTTTGTGATTTTGTGATTCAGGCGGGAATACCCTCAGATAATCTGCAGTTGGCCCTTGAACCTGAAGCAGCCTCTTTGTTCTGTAAATATGTTCCAGCGGAGAAGCAGTCTGATGAAGACGGACAGAATATGAAAATAGTTCCATTTAGCATCGGGACTCGGTACATGATTCTTGATCTTGGTGGTATGTAAAAAAACAATCTGTTAATAAGAGAAAACATACACGCCAATGAATTTGATAAGGTATTAAATTCGAATTCATATGTACATTATACATTTTCAGGTGGAACCGGTGACGTCACAGTTCATGAAGTTGTAGATGAGAATTCCCTACGGGAAATCAACGTAGCCAGTGGGGGTGCATGGGGAGGGACGAATGTGGATAAGGCATACTACAACATGCTTAAATCTATCTTTGGTGAGGATGTTCTTATGAAGTTTAAAACAGAAAGACGAACGGATATGTTAGAGTTTCAGAGGGATTTTGAAATGAAAAAGAGACATATTCGAGATAAATTGGGACAAAACACTCGACCCGTTATCATCTCTGTCCCAGCACTGCTTTCTGAATATGTAAGAGAACTAAAAGGCATGAGCTTGCAAGATATCGTGGCAAACTCGGAGTTTGCTGACAAAATAAAAATAAAACCAGGGAACAAACTTGCAATCGCTAGAGAATTAATGGAAACGCTTTTTGATGATCCTAGGGAACAAATCGTAACACATGTTCGAAACATTCTGGAAAATCAAGAAAATGAAAACAGAATATCTGCCATTCTGATGGTTGGTGGATTCTCCACATCCAATATAATAGTGGATGCAGTGAAACAGGCGTTTCCCGAGCTTCGCGTTGTAGTTCCACCGGAGCCTGGTTTAGCCGTTGTGAAGGGAGCTGTGTTATGTGGACATGCCCCGTTGACTATCTCTTCGCGCGTTTGCAAATATACGTATGGAGTTGCTGTGTACGACAATTTCGATGAAAATAAACACCCATTGGAAAAAAGAGTGGAGCATGAAAACGAGGTTCTATGTAAGGATGTCTTCAGTATGTTCATTCAGGCTGGTCAAAGTGTTGATGTCAATAAAAGTGTTGACGAATCATACGACGTACCAAAGCCACACGCTCCAGTGTCTCTACAAATATATGCGACCCCCGATAAAAATCCCCTGTTTACGACAGACGAACACTGCGAGATGCTTGGTAGAATCATTATCAAACCTCCAGCGAGTGGATGGCAAAAAGGCGCGAAAATAAAGATATCTATGAAGTTTGGAGGAACAGAGTTCGAGGTTCACGCCACAGACCCCCAGAATCCAGAGACAGTGTACTCAACTAAATGTGATTTTCTGCTGTAATCATATAACTTTCATTGTTCTATCTCCTCCCTATATTTGTGTACATTAGCTGAATAATTACAGGGTGATCTGTCCATTATATATTCTTCATACCCCTGTACAAATCTGCAAGTGATGAGTTATGCAAGCAGGAAGTAAACTTTCTAAACTTACTGAACATGCATTATACTGACAGAGCTATTGATGTATATTCCTTCGATACTGATTCAAACAAAATATGGAAAACCATTTATTTCAGGCCCATAGGAACCCGGGGGTAAGGGAGGGGGAACCGTGTTCCCTCCACCCCAATAATTTTGCCGGCAACTACATGTATATACCGGTAATAGAAAACATGCTTTTCTACGGTTGTGCCCCTCAATAATTATGTCTGATGACCTTTTAGCACACCTGAGACGAAGGCTCAAGTGAGATTTTCTGATCATTTTTGTCCGTTATCTGTCGTTGTAAACTCTTCTCCGGAACCACTGAGCCAATTTCAACCAAACTTGGCACAGAGTATCCTTTAGTAAAGGGGATTCAAATTTATTCAAATGAAGGGCCACGTCCTCTTTCAGGGGGAGATAATTAAGAAAAAAGTAAAGCAAAAGGGGGGCATTTAAAAATCATCTTCTCAAGAAACACTGAGTCAGTAATGAAAATTATGTGAAAGCTTTCAGACATATTGTAGATTCAAATTTGTTCAAATCATGACCCCCAGGGATAGGGTGGGGCTACAACGGGTGTGCAAGTTTTACATTGGAATATACAGGGAAAAGAATCTGCTGATAAACAAGAAGGGTAATAGTTACTCAGGTGAATGTTGTGGCCTCTTGTTTAAACTAATATATGGTTGGTTGCCCTCATCTGGCCTACCGTGCCAGTGCTCTACATAACCACTGAACTATTAAGACCCGATATACTGGTATTGACTGCATGATACTCATATATACTCATATGCAGATACTCATACCTGTTAATTAATTCGGTGACATTTCATACAGACTGGTTTTGTATACAAAAACAATATATATATATATATATATATATATATATATATATATATATATATATATATATATATATATATATATATATATATATATATATATAAAAAAATATTAAAAATTTATTTTAGAAATTTCTACACAAAGGATGATTATTTAGAATTTAACCGTTCTAATTCGGACATACATGTAATTATGAAACCGTTGCGTATTTGGTGATCAGTTCATGTAGTGTTAATTTCTGTGAAAACACCATGTCGTTACCCCGACTGACCTGTAATTCTTTAATGATAATAATTGAATCATTGAGCACTGTGAATTGGTGTGTATGTCGTTTTCAGTTTTCATTCCTATTTACGTGTAATTATTAAACAAACCTTGTAAATTAAGGGCTGTAGAGTTCACATGTAGTTTTGATTATCATATCATAGTGAAAATGCAGAAAGAACTTTTGTGACATCTGCTCTGGAAAATTATCAAAAATTTCTTAGGCTTTTTCATGTTTTTTTTTTCTTCAATGTTTTCTTGTGTACTGAAATTTAAATAAAAAAAAAATATGTACCCGTAGTTTTCTGATCCAGAATCAAGACTAATGGAATGTTTAAACTTCAATCGTCTTATTTGGGTCTATTTGTGTATATGGACAGAGCTACTTGAAAAACAATTATCAAGAAAAAGTGCATTTTGATACGATTAACCGGTTAATCAGTCGGAACGTCTTGCGGTTAACCGATTAGCAATTCTGTAATCGATTGCCATCTCTAATAATATATATATATATATATATATATATATATATATATATATATATATATATATATATATATATATATATATATATATATATATATATAAACTAGTATACTTTAAAAAAAACGCTTAATAGGAAAATATGAAATAGGTATGTATTACATTTTTTTATGGATATGATTCATTAGAGTAAAATTCGTTACTTTTTAACACTGTTGTTAACCAGACAGGCATTTTATAAAGCAACAGGCAAGAAGACCTGATCTTGCAGAATATTAAAATTACCTTCCTCACTTTTTTTGGGGGGGGGGGGGGGGGTTCTGATCCACATCAATCAGGTGCAAAAGGTCTATCAAAAGCTGGGGTTTTCGATTTTTTTTATTCTGGTATTTTTGAAAATTCACGCTATTTAAAAATACTACATCTGAATGATGCTTAACGCAGAAAGGAAGTTGGGCGACTGGAAACAAGTGTACCACAGTCTACAATTGCAAGAGGTTTTAATGTTGCACAAAGCACCCTATCTCACCTTTAAGAGCATGTCTACGAGAAAACCATGCAAAAGGTGGTGGGAGCAAGGTTCTCTGATCAACTTCATATTTTGTATGTAAATTTCTTCTAGAATATGAAATATTTTTTTTCAGTGTGGTCTCACTTAGTGAGGTTATGCAACACTGTTACTAAAAATAGAATTGTATTTTAGGATAATATATTTCAAAATTCAGCATTTAGTTTAATAATGATATAAAATATCCATACATGGTTAAAAGTAACAAGGTACACCTGTTTCAGTAATTTTTTTATAATCACAAACTGTGCCTCCGTTTAAGTGCAAATAGGTCACAAATCTGGCATATTTCCAGATTTTGGAAAACTGGTAAAAATTTACACTTTTCAAAAACCTATAACTTAGAAAGTGACACTTAGAATTAACTCAATCTCATACCATCTATTAGACAACATGTCTGATTACATTATATCAAAAATCTGTCTTTGGACTCTCAAAATTTTTGGTTATATTTTTTACCTAAAATGGGAATTTTTTTCCAATTTTTAAATTTTCTAGTCCCTGAACTTCAGCATTGGACAATTATTTTCATATGTTTATTGAAAAAAAAATATCACAGAGTCAAAAACACTTTATTAAATTCCAATATTGCTTCACTGCATCTCATCTTCATAATATATTTTTATCCAGTATATATTTTTTTTCCTTAATTAAATCCACAAAATCTCAATAAATTGCAATGGCTAACCACTTTCTCTGATCTAGTATGTGAAATTAAAAACAGTTTGTGTGTGTGTGTGATAAGCCACCACACCAGAAAACCAGGTTCATTGATTTTTTTTTTTTTTTTACTAATTAAATCGAGACTTTTGCATTTTCAGGTGGCTACAGTATTAATAAGTAAAAATGCAAATTGAAAGAGTGAGCAAATATCTAACACTGACTTCTGGAAATTTGAATTTATATAGTATGTAGTCAAAATTCTATATGAAGATCAAATTCAAGTGCAAAAAAGTCAAGATTCTAGTACAAAAAGTTTAAGATCAAATACTTATGATTTTCCAATTAGAACTTCACAGTTCAGAAATTTAGAAAGGTTTCATTTTTACTTTCAAACAAACCAAATACAAGCATCTAATTAGATAATTATACAAAAAATTAACATTTGAATAAATAAATAATCACTTTTATGAAAATCTGCATGAACCCTCAATACATGTCTACATTGTAACATCCTAAATCTCTGATAAACGTAATTTCTTTGGACCCTTTCAATGTGCATACATTTTTTTTTACAAGAACTAGATTCAAGATTACACACAGATATAGAGGAATTGTGAGAAGCTCCTAAGAATATATCCCCTTCTGCAATGTTTTAAAGGGCCTTTTTCCATATCCCTAAGAAATGACCTTGTATTTTTAAAAAACAAGAAGTCCATGGGCCACATCGCTCACCTGGGCACATTAGCTATAAAAAAGCAGAAATCAGTTTAGTGAAAAGGTTAAATATGATCGATCACAAATACCCCCCAACCCCAAGAAAATGGGGGCATGATTTATTCACACTTGAATTTACACTACTTGGGAATTCTTCCATGTTTCTTTGTTTAATCATGGCTATAGAAGATTTTTTTCCTGAATGTTTGATCTTCTATTGTGGTGATGCCCTACCCCCAGGGGACATGATTTGAACAAATTGGTATGCCTTACCTGAGGATAATTCTGCATTAATATGACTGATCATGGATTTGCTTTTCTTGGGAAGAAGATTTTTTTTAACAATTTCTCCTATGTATTCCCATGTTTTTTGCTTGTTTGTTTGTTGTTTAACGTCCCTCTCGAGAATTTTTCACTCATATGGAGACACCACCACTTGCCGGTGGAGAGCTGCAAATTTTTTACCTATACTCAGCACTCAGGGTCATTGAGCAGTGAGGAATCTTTTTTGTGCCAGCGTCTACTGTGACATAGGACCTTGGTATATACAGTCTCATCTGAATGATTGGTCTCCACGCCCCACAGTGGGATTTGAACCCATGATGTAAGGATCAACACCTTACTCCGCGACTCTAGAGCAGACGCTCTACCACTGCGCCACGCAGGCGACTATTCTCATGTTAAACTTTGATCACCAATTATGGCTCCTCCCTACCCCCAGTGGTCCCCCAGGGGTAATGATTTGAACAAACTTGAATCTACATTATGTCAAAAGCTTATACATAAGTTTCATCTTTTTTGGCTCTGTGGTTCTTGAGATTTTTAAATACCCCCACCCAATTTTCACTATTTCTTGATTATCTCCCCTTGGAAGAAGGTGTGGCTCTTCATTTGAACAAATTTGAATCCCCTTTACCCAAGAATACTCTGTCCCAAGTTTGGCTGAAATTGGCCCAGTGGTTCTGGAGAAGATGAAAATGTGAAAAGTTTACAACAATGACAACAACGAACAAATCTTGATCAGAAAAGTTCACTTGAGCCTTTGGCTCAGGTTAGCTAAAAAAAGACACATCCTGTGGACTCTGGTACCGTATATACTCGCCTATAAGTCGATCCGCCTATCAGTCGGTTGTATTTTGTAAGCTTAAATTAGAGGGAAGGACCAGCTAAATAAACCAATCTTTTTATAACTTGCGTATAAGTCGGATAAAGAGTTTTAGACCAAAGTTTAACTCCCAAAAAACTGACTTATAGGCGAGTATATACGATAATCAGTATTCTAGTATTTCTCTATTAAAAAGTTGTGAACCTTGTATGAATTTTACATATCTCTCTGAAGTGACCTTGAACTTGCTGGAATGACTTTGGGCCAAGATTATTTCACACCTTAAGGCTGTTAGTATTATTTTTGTAAAGAATGAACTTCTAGTGTTTTTAAATTAGATATCAATAGATCAGACATAAATTTAGAATTTTTCTTGGCAGTGTCCTTGAATTTGCCAAAATGACCATAATCAAGATCAAGAACATATCTCTAGATCATAAGGGATATTATCATGTCAAGTAAGAGTTTCCAATGTTTCTCCATTACTTCATGTGGTCAAGAAACTAATTTTACATTTTTCTGAAAGTACCTCATTTTTTCCCCATTGATCTGTTTATATCATCAGTCTGTTACAAACTAGTAGTTTGTGAGGGTGTGTGTGTGGGTGTGGGTGGGTGGGTTACATTCAGAGCCTCTACACATATACACATGCATGCTGTTATATGTTTATTGTGACCTCTGACCTTCTTCATTAAGTAATGGAAATTATTATAGTAAATTTTAGTCATTTTCAGATTCTTGGATAGACAGGCAGAGGGTTTTTTTTTCAACTTGTCTGCAAGATCATCAACCTATTATTAAAATTAGATCTTTCAGACTCATCACATATTAAAAGGTGGGAGCATGATAAATACTGGTAATATCTCAATTACATTATGAGGTAATTGTAACTGGGTTGTATTTCAATAAAATGAATGGGTTATCATATTATTGTTACTGGAAATACAGTGTAATTAAAAAGCAGGTATTTTAAAGCCAGTGAAAAACAAGGGACCAAGATTCTTACCATCAATATCATGTTCAGATACTTCAGTATCATGGTTTTCACTATCATGATGAATTTCTTTACTTGCTTCAACTGAAAAAAAAATGAATCCATGACATTTTCAGTAGTGAAAAGTTTTGTTTGGAAAAAAAGCCCCCCCCCCCCCCCCCCTGGGGAATCTATGGCCTGACTTTTCACTTCATCACACAGTAAATTTCATAACACTGAAAATATTATTCTGAAATCCTTCCACTAGTTCTAAACACTCAAGAGTTGCTTCATGAAATATTAATCAGAATTCATGACTGTTCTATTGATTCATAAAATCAAATAAAAACAATTTTATTCTATATTTTATAAGCAATACCTTCTTGGGTAGAATTTTTCTGTGGATAATTCTCCATAATCTCATTGACTGTAAAAATTCTTTCTGAAAAATTTGATAGGAACTGAATATTCGAGATTTTATTTTTTGAGGATGAATCATAGAATTATTCAGTTTAAATTTGATTTCCAGGCAGGTTTGGAACATGTAAATTTATACTAATACTTAATACAATAATGTTACAGTAATGAACCTGTGATTTCTTTTGAATGTTGTGGAGCAACAGGTGCCTCTATGGATTGAAGTTCTTTCAAATCCTCAGCAATATGACCAATCATACCTTGAAAAATGAAACTAATCTATAACAAAGGAATTATATTGTTTCTTATCTAAGCTACATTTTAGCTATAACTTTCGAATGAATTCCCTTCCAGTTTCCCCCTTTCAGGTATAATCACCGCACATCTAAGCCTTCATTTAACAATCGATCATGTCAGCTCAGCCTCCATTCATAAGCTTTCATCTCTAATTGATGGTCAACCGGTATATGCTATCTCTCATGCTTTTAAGTCATTTTTGAAAGTTTGTTTTTAAAATAATTTTAGTGCTAATTAACCTTTTAGCTATGGTTAAATTGTAAATACCTGTATGTTTTAATCATATTTTTCTTTTAAAGAAGTAGAATTTATGCACTAATATTATCAATAAATAGCAAATATTTTTATTTCATTTCATGAAAAAAATATTTAAAGTTGTGAATTTCTTACCGAAATAAGTTTAGGGGTTTACAATACTACTTCATAAAGTTTAGCATTGACTGGTCACATAGAGAGTTTATTTAGGAACCCCTTAGGAAAAATCAAAGTAAACTGACCTAGTATTGACATCATCTTATTGATCAAATTCATTAAAATTATCTTTGAATATAATATTCATTTACATGTACTAGTCTGTTGAAATAGGAAACAAGTAAGTATAAAAAATAAATACAGTTTTATGCTATTGTCAGAATTATCAATATAATGCTTCTAAGTTATATGTTTGATAATGTATAATTGTTTCTTTGTATAACTATGGTTGGTTAGGGAAAGTAAACAAAACAGACTAGAGATTTTAAAAATATATATATATATCATATTTCATAGCCCCCCCCTTTTTTTAATGGCTGGCATGTATTCAAAAGTGTTTATTACCAATTAAAAAAAAACATTAATGTTTAATACATCTATCTATGAAAGTTTTCAGAATATATTTGACAAATTAATTAATACGCCAATTTTCCATAATACTGAATAAATAAACTAAATTATTTTACCTATTTCTTCTTCATGATTTACTTCTTTTTTATGTTTCACCATGCACTTTTTGCACAAAGCTATAAAAAGAAATATCATAGTTCATAAGAGCTTTAAATTTCTAATTTACAATGAAGTCATAAAATCAATTCCAAAAACTACATTACATTGATAATTACATTGTTTAAAATGTATAGGGATACAACTTTAATTATAACATCCTGTCATTATTGATAGGCATCAAACGTGCAACAACAAAAAATAATAAAAAAAATAAATTAAAAAAAATCATAAAGCATCAGGTTACCGTTATTTAACATATAACATCATAGTTCATATGAAGGATCAAAAATTGTGTCTGCTTTTCCAAAACTTTTCATCATCTTTATATTAATTCAAATGGTTCTTAATAATGAAAATTATCATTGAAATTTTTAATCAAATACCTGATCCAATTGGCAATGTTTGCCCTGTCTGTAACCACACTTCTTTACAAAGTGTGGGAGAAGCCCCGCGGTCAGCTTTTGCATTGCCTTCATGACCGGGATATGCGCAGGTCCTCTGTGGTCGCCTCCACTGCACACCTAACCTTTTTCTGTGATTGTCACATATTTTCAAAAGGAATAAGTGTTTGTCAATAACAAATAGACCAGCCCTGTATAAAAGAACCAAGTACTCCGGGCAGCTTACATTTTCTGATGTTGTTTTTATTCCTGAACTCTTTAAACTGTATAAGTGATTTGATACGTCTTCATCACATTCATATAATTTATAGGTAGTATCTAACAAATTACACTCACAGGAAGGAGCAAATTTCTTGAAATCACACATAATGCATGATTAATCTATTAGATGACAGACATCTTTTGGTATCTCTTTGTAAACATAATCATTATCTACCTTCTCTACAGAAGAGTGCAACAGGGGAGATAATTCTAACAATAATAAAAAAAAAATTGTTAAATACGGATTTTTTAAGGAAAAATCAGGGGAAATATTTATTTTTAGTGTTTTATAAAATTCAAAATATTTTTTATTATTTATATCTGTAAATATATTACACGAAGTTCATTTAAATTACTTTAAAAGTTAAATTTATAAAACCACAAAATTTTCTATTATTTGAATTTGATATAGATTCATTACAATGTTACTTTTATGTCCTTGAGAGTCCAAAGGTGGATATTACATATTGCAGGGATAATATCTTAGAGGTTCCTAATGGCACAAAATTTTGAAAAAAGAAGCGTCACTTTCTTAGAAATGCTTTCTTCAATATTGACAAAAAATGAATCATTTCATTTCTTGGCACCATGCCAATATTTGCACTCTTGGGACAGCCTCATATATAAGGATATTACAGAAATTTTGATTCCAACTTAATTTTACAACCCTATTCTGTGAAAAAATATTCCCCTTTTCTTCTTATGTTGTTTATTCATTTTACTTTTAAATATTGAAATTATCAATTTTACACCAACTTTTTGTATTTTTCTCTGGAATATTGACCAGAATGAATTGTTAGTTGTTACTAAAAATAGAAACAACCAATGCAAAAATAAACAATATATTTCTGACTCTCAGTGGGTCTCCTTTAATGTTATAATAAAATTTTGTTTGTTCTTGAGACTTGCTACTGCAGCCTTTTTGTCTATTTGCATGGTTTTCTCTTAAAACAGATACCAACAGCACGGTACAACAAATGATCGCAAAACATTTGGCAGACCAGGATCGCTTCATTGTTTTGCGTAACCTTCATCATCGTTCCACAATGACGTCATCTACAATATTGAGATGCTGGACTTCAAAGGTCTCAGACCAACAGAGTACGGCAACACCGCTGAACAGTTCGGTTTATCTACTAGTCCAATAATTTTATTGCACAGCTCAGCGGAAGAGTCAGAGTGCATAAGTTCGTAATAAGTTCGTTTTGCAGAAAACTGATTCCGGGAGATTGGTAGATTTGATGATGGTAGTGTAATGATATGGGCAATGTTATGTATACAGACAGGTCTAATTTGGTTCATATTCAAAGGACTTTAACGACACAACGGCACTCTGACGACGTCCTAGCTGCACATGTCTTTCCAATAATGTAGCACCCTGGAGCCGTACTTTAATCTGACAATACACAGCCACATATGGCTCGTTTGACAAGCACATTCTTGCAAAGCCACGGCTTTGCCTTGGCCATGTAAATCGCCATATTTAAACCACAATGAGTATGCATTGGACAAAATGGATAGACCAAAGACAACCGCATCCCTAAACTCTGCAACAGCTGACCCAAGCTCTACATTTAGAGTGGAATGGCATTCCTATGCAGTTTTAATACATTCATTTGCGTTCATAAGGATGACGTTTTAAGCTATCACTGGTGTCTGTGTGTGTGTTTGTAAAAGGGGGGGGGGTGTACCAGATATTGATCTTAATGACGTTGAACTGCCTATGATTATAAAATTCCTGAGTAATTATGACTATTACATTTTACATTTCTTTGTTAACAATACATTATGCTACTGTGTAACCTTATGTCTTAACGTGTCACTTAAATTTTACTCTGCGTTTTCTTTCTTTTTTTTGAACAGTATACGTATACATATGTACAGGAACGGAAAAAATTTATGGCTGGAATGGGAATCAGACACCTGACCCCTGCATGGCCGTAGGAACCAGGGGACACGGGGGGGGGGGGGTCCCTTATAATTTTGCCGATATATAGAATACTATAGAAACATAGCTAGCATATGCTTTTGCCCCCTCAGTAATAAAGTCTGATGACTTTTTGTTTTGCTTGTCAAGGAATTTTTGGTAGTTGATAGTGCCCCCCAACTGAAATGTATGGTATGCCCCCCCCCCCCAACTGAGATTGCTTCCTACGGGCTTGCCCTGCTTTACTAGTCAGGTGCTCCAACCACAAAGCTACCCAAGTTACACAGTCCATATAGCCTAACCCACTAAATTCCTCCCTCAGTCTGCCCTCAACAACACAAACCAAAGTTCTTCAGCACCTTGCAGGACTTCGCCTGCAGGTGTAGGGGTGGTCAACAGCACCAAACAAGGAAAGAGAAAAATTATGGGCTGGACTGGGAATTGAACCCAGGACACCCAGCATTATTAGCCGTCTTTACCACTGAGATTAGCTGGCCGCTATCCTCAATTCCCCACATGTACAGGGTGTTTCATAATATCTGTCCCAATGACTATTTAATATGTGGTTTTACTTTACTAAATAATAGTTTATGGCTAGAAAAATCATATTTCATATTTGGGGTGGATCTGTTGGGTAATTTGTTGAACAGCCAGCTTTATATTACTTTGAAAGTTTTTTGTGTATGCTGATGCTATAGTCGGTAAATGAATTGCAAACTAGAACTGTCCAAAAGGGACAAATACCCCCCGCTGGGTTTTTCAGAGAAGGTACCAAATCACTAATGTTTTCTATATGCGAGAGGTGTTCACAATTTGCTTAAACATTTAGAGTGAAAATTTAATTACTCATTATATTTTTTTAATGAATGAAACTAAGGTGCAGCCTAATAAAACATCAATACTAATAATTACAGTGTTTTTTATTACATTGAAAAAATAGTTTACCACTATCTGTCATCTTTGTGAGTCATGACACTCTGCAAATTGATTGTTGAAAAAAAAAATCATAATTAATTATATAAAATCAAATTGATCTTAATACCTTTATCTCAAACTCATTTTAAAAATAAAAGGCTGGTCATCCAGTAACTATGTATTTTGACAGACTATAAATTAAAATAGAGTTAGAGAACAGAGATCTTTATTTCTTTCTGCCCAATTCCTAGGAGATATAGATAAGACCTGCTTGATCAGAGATGCCCTACTTTGTGAGTCATGACACTCTGCAAATTGATTGTTGAAAAAAAAAATCATAATTAATTATATAAAATCAAATTGATCTTAATACCTTTATCTCAAACTCATTTTAAAAATAAAAGGCTGGTCATCCAGTAACTATGTATTTTGACAGACTATAAATTAAAATAGAGTTAGAGAACAGAGATCTTTATTTCTTTCTGCCCAATTCCTAGGAGATATAGATAAGACCTGCTTGATCAGAGATGCCCTAACAGCTTCCCACACTGAACTCATTAATTAATCTTTAACTGGATGCATGTCCACTCATTACTCCCAAGGGACAAATGGATTTACACTATCTGCTGTGTAATGTAAAAACTGTTTTTAATACTTCCTGATTTTTTTTTTAGTTCTAATGAGTAGTTTTAAGCTGTAGTTCACATTTTTGTACAGATGTTCTAGACTCTATGTCTCAAACCTTAGACATGTACCCAAAATGACTAAGTCAATAAAAATGAAAAAAACACCTCTAAAATGCAGAAAAATTATTAAATAATGTTGAAAATACCAGGTGGACATCTTCATATGGTAAATAATAAGTGTACAAATTTTCATACAAATCTACGCAATAGTCTCTGGGAACAGATCCGGACAAAACCACATAAAAAAAAAATGAAAAAAAACACCTGTAAAATGCCAAAAAAAAAAATCCAATCATGATGAAAATACCAGGTGCACACCTTCAAATGGTGAATAATAAGTGTATAAATTTTCAGACAAATCCTTGCAACAGTTTCTAAGAAATGGTCCGGACAAAATCTCGTCTACAGACAGACGGACATGCTGATTCCAATATACCCCCCCCCCCAAACTTCGTTTGCGGGGGGGGGGGGGTATAAATATGCTGAATACGCTTTTTAACTAGTGTACAGATAGAGATCAAAGTTAGTGGTGATAAAAGTTTCAAACATAGCCACTTAACGGTTAAATGATAGAAGAGGTGGTCCCACTTTTCATAACTTGGAATACTTCTAAAATTCAATAAAAAAAATCTGATGACAATACTCAAAAGCAATTAGACTCTCAAGGCCATAAAGCTATGTTCTCACTCAAATGATCTACAGTGTATTAGTGAATTTTATTGGAACTTGTATAATTTTAATCTATTATACACTATTGTGCTTATCACCACAGAATACATGCTGTGGAACTGTTCATTTTCTATGTGGATAAAAATGTATGATTGTAACATGTAATAGGATGTTTATCCTACGCAATAAAATAAATTGAATCTGATATTATTTTCTCACCTTCTACCTCATAATATGCAATATTGAAAACTGAGTTTGTTGATTTTATTTAAATTTACTGTTATTTGTATATATCCTAAAATATAACCCTCATCTTTTATGTTTATACATAAATTTTTGTACAACACCCATGTTGACATTTCTGAAATGAATTTTAGGGCTGAACTTTTTTAACAATAGTGATAAAAAGATCCTGAAAATGAAGATACAATATTCTTTCTTATGACACATTTTAAATTCTTATGTACATGTCAGGCTTTAAAAGCTTAACACAGATCAATTCCTCATTCCTTAGGGATCATGCATCTCTTTGTTATCATTTTGGTATTTCAACTTGATTCATAACCATTGCTTTCTTGAGTTATAGGAGTCTTATTGACTAACAATTCTAATCAGTAATGGAATAAAAACATTCAAAAATAAGTGTCTCACACTTCCAATTGAACATGAATAACAATAAAACAATTATCACATACTAGTCCTTCTTCTCAGATGAGTTTCTTGCATATGTAATAGAAATTCACTCCAATGGTCTTTAAATGAACCCACATCAATAGTTACACTCGCTCTATTTCTTACAGTTGTATGAATGTGAATGCTCAGAATTCTTCCTCTATTTCTTCCATGAAGTAACAGATCACAGACAGATGTTTAAAACTGACATATAATTTTAAGGAAACACTTTTGTTAAGTTTTAGATTCCTCTTGAGTCTCACTAGTCCTTGATTCCTGGTCAGATTTCTTAAACTCCATGTCAATCCTTTCTTTTGCTCGATATACCTGAAAATATTGACAATAATTTTTTTCTTTTATATTCATAGATATTGTGAAAGTAATAAAATACATTAATTTCTTTATACCCAGACTTGGATATTTTTTTTTTATAAATGAATTTCAGAAATATCTTAATTTCATTTCTCCCCTTTCCATATCAATAAACCTTTCATTTAATAAATCTTTTTATCACAAAATTTGACCAAGTAACCCATCCACTCCCTTCCCCTCTTCCCTCTCATAAATCCTTTCCTCTTTTTTTTTTTTTTTTTTTTTTTTTTTTTTTTTTTTTTTTTTTTTTTTTTTTTTTTATATATTTACCTTGGACTGCAAGTACAGGGAACCTCCTTTTGCTTTATCATTGACTTCAAATAAATGTTTGTAGTTTTTCTCAATGGTTTCTACATCTTCTAAATTGTTGACATTTAGGATTTGCTTGGCCTCCTAAAATAAAGTACATAAATATAAACAAATAAGCAGACAGATGACTTAAGACAATAAAATAGGATGCACAATGTAATAAAGAAAAGTATATTTTCAAATGATTTTTTTCAGGAAAACATGATGCATTTAATCTTATGTACTACAATGTATAGGCAGTTAAATTTCAATATCTTTAACACTAATATCTCGAATACCATGAATATGTCGAAGTTTTTTTTCTCGGTCCTATTGAGTTCGAGATAATGAGGTTAGACTCTGTTGTATATTAACCAGCTATGAAATCTTCTTGACCTGTTCAATAAGTTCAGTGTAAGTGTATTTACAATCCTAAGTCTGCTACACGTAAGGATAAATTTCTCTGATTAATTCCAAAAAAAACCTTACAAACAAGAGGTTGATGAGCCACAATGCTCATCTGAGTCACCTTAGCCCTGCAGTTTTTCAGAGGTAGATTTTTAAAAGAGTTTTGATGGATATGACAAGTCCAAAAAGCACTTTTTTGTTAGTGTTTAGAGCTTCCTTAATAAATTAGAAATATGCCCTTTTGGTCATGTTGGTTGACAAAAGCTTAAGTAGCAGAGAATGCATCACCTGTAAACTAATTCCTGAAACAGTATCATTAGCAGCTCTTCTAGCACCCTGTCTCCCTCCCCCTGCTCTCTGAGCGGCCTGTTGACTTGCCCTAAATTCCTCCTGGACTGCTCTAGTAAAGGCACGAGCCACCACTTGAGCACCGCCAATAATAAGTTCAATTAATGGTTTCTGAAATAAGAAATATAATGATTCAAATTCTTTTGATCATTCATCAAAGCCTTTTCATATACTGTAGTATCAATAAACATTAACCATTTATGAATATTTACATTTGTTGTGTTTTTCTACTAAGCCAACTGTGAAATTGATTTGAAAGTCATTTTTGTGTATACTCATGCGTAGAAATATGCACGGTGAAACTCGCGCTAAAGTGACGTCACAATGAGGATACAGAGAAGTTAATAAAAATGTAACGATATAGGGCAGCAAGAAATTCAAATACCGAGTATATTATTGGTGCTTTTAAACTTGTAAAATGTAAATATAAGGAATGTTTTTAAGTTTAGTGTGAATTATTGGTGTGTAAATCACACAGACTTGCACGTAGGCATATTTTTCATGAAGTGCTAGCGCGCTTCACAAAATATGCCTACGTGACAAGTCTGAGTGATTTACACACCAATAACTCACACAAAACTTAAAAACATTCCTTAATTATAATGTTAGGATGAGAGCTAAGGTACTACAGAAATTGAGGAATACTTAATACACACACTTTTTCATCTTTATTTAATGATCTTACTCCCAATTTTGGGGAAATAAGTGGCATTTTAATTTTAATCTAGCGCAAAGTCAGAAATGTCAATTTATATTAGTAGACTACAATAACTGAGGGACAGCTCTTTTGCAGGGCAATTTGATTGGCCTCAAATTGATATACTGTAGTGATATATGAAATATCAGTGTGACAGGTTTTTGATACAATCTGAAAATAATAAGCCCATATTCCACAATGCTCACCTGAGTCACCTCCTGTTCCTCAACATAAGATTTAAAACAAAATGTTCATATCTTTAAATACAAGATTTTTTTTTTATCTCTTATTATGGGCCCATCCAAAAAAGGTCATGTCATATAACCTAACTTTAAAACATCCTAAGAAAATTGCCCAATGCTTCAATATCACTATGACTAAGATAAACTTCCTGTTCTGTGGCTAAGGGTGAAATGATTAAATGTGTAAACAGCAATGTTTCAATTAACTGTTCCAAATTTTTACAAAATGAGTAAATGTGTACACATTAAGAATAAAATAAATTGAATACATCAGTTGTCCAGTTTTTAGCTCTACTGGTCAGAAACCAGAGGAGCTTATGCGATAATAAGGTGTCTGGCGTCCGTCCATCTGTCTTGCTGTCTGTCCGTCTGTAAACAATTTTTCAAAACGCTACTCCTCCTACAGTTTTGGTCTGATTTCAATATTACTTGGCACACAAGTAGACTACACTAAGATACGTATTTCAGTGCACCGGTTTTTGATTTTGATGAACGGTGTTGCCATGGTTACTAAAAATAGAAATTTCTGTGAAATTCCTTTTAAAAACTACTCCTTCTACAGTTTTAGTCTGATTTCAATATTACTTGGCACACAAGTACACTATACAAAGATACATAATTTGGTGTATCGGTTTTTGATTTTGATGAACGGTGTTGCCATGGTTACTAAAAATAGAAACTTCTTTGAAATTCATTTAAAACGCTACTTCTCCTACAGTTTTGGTCTGATTACAATATAACTTAGCACACAAGTAGACTACACTAAGATGCATAATTAGTGCATGAGTGTATGAATTTTTTGAGCAGTGTTGCCATGGTTACTAAAAATACAAATTTCTGTGAAATACTTTCAAAAAGGTACTTCTCCTACAGTTTTGGTCTGATTTCAGTATAACATGGCACAGAAGTAGACTACATTGAGATACATAATACTTTTTATCATTTTTTTTTCGGGGGGGGGGGGGGGGGGCATTGTTGCCATTGTAACTATAATAGAGATTTTTGTGAAATACTTTGAAAATGCTACTCCTACAGTATTTGTCAGATTTGAATATAACTTGGACACAAGATTTCAAACTCAGATAAATGATTCAATTTATAGATATTTGATTTGGAATAATAGTGTTGCCATGGTTACTAAAAATAGAAAGAACCATGCACCCTCACTCTCGATTCCCACCTAAATTTTGCACACATTTAATTCCATATAAATGGCAGTATGGCAATTAAAACTTGATTGAATGCAAAGAAGAGTTCAGTATTGATTAATTAATAATTTTAAAACCTGTGTCAAAAACTTGATTGCTCTTATTTACAACTCTTTTCAAAAGGGGGGTTTAAAATTTTATCTACTGAAATCAGGCTTCAAAAATCATTAGATTTTCAAATCGCATGGAAATGGATAAATAACCCTTAAATCTTTCCGTATTTACATGTTAAACTTATTTAAAATTCAATGTCTTCGTCGTCAGAGGTTTAAATGAATATGTCAGTGCTATGAAAAAATCAACAACTTGATTTTGGTTTGATTCAAAACTTTAAAAGGTAAGAAACAAAAGTTTTATAGAGACAGGGAGTTAAAAGGATGTCCAAAGCAAAATGTTGAAGGATGTCCAAAGCAAACGGTCGAAGTCCAGGCAAGATTTCCCGAATCACTTTGTGTGCCACTGGTCTGAGATTCAGAAGAGATGTCTATCCAAAATTTTTAGTCTCGACAAATCTCGTTGAGATTAGAAAACTTGGACAGTCACAAACACTCAGCAGTCTTGACAACCAACAAATTTTATTCAGGCGACTTGAAATTTTTCCGGCAATCTGAGATCAGTACCAAGGTTGCCGGAATGGCGAGACAAGTGTTGAACCCTGTAGCGATTGTACAGGGTCTGTGGAAAGTTGAATCTGAGTTGTCAAAAGATATTCATGATTATCCAAGAAAAAAAAAATATTTCTGAAAATTTGTGAACATGGTTTAATGCAACTTAACATACAATCTAAGTTATGATGCAATAAAAATCATTTAATATTATTCACTGATACACCATATATGCCATTTATGATTCTGTTTATTCGAAAATATCTATTCCATCACACTCATCTGACAATGATGTCCGATTATTTTTCCTATTTATCGCAGCAAAATTAAACGTTTTCTACATTACCATCACGATAATGATAATAACGTACTTACCATAGTTTTACGTAAAAGACCGTGGAAGGACACCGAACATGCGAAAAATCAATGTGAATTTTGTGCTTGAATTAGAATTTTGCTTTCCGAACCCGATTAGAAATTTTAAAAATCCAGAGAAGAAATCAGGAAGAAAACTTAAGTTGCGTAACTGTTCTGATCTTTCAAAAGTCGTTTTTAATATACAGAAATTGAAAAAAAAGTAACGTTAAACGAAATGAACAATCGAGGAAATGAAACAGCTTTCTGACTCTCAATTCAAACATTGTATTAACTCGGATGAACATGACAGCAGCTTCCGGTGTGCAATATATAACTTTCACTTTAAACGTTCAAGATGCCGAAAGATAATTTGAGGGATAAGCTTGAAGGAAATGAGCTCGACCTAAGTCTCAACAATTTAGATACAGTTCCTGTTAAAGAATTGGTATGTACGATTTTTTTTTTTCCTTTTGAACATAAGTCGGGCAGATTTTTTGTCTTGTGAAACAGAGGCCACGTCTGGTACAATCTGACAATCCCTTGATTAAAATATGCTGACGGTGCGACAGTTTGGGTGGGTGCAGATATGTTTATTATTGGATACCTATTCAGTTTTAACTTAGATCCGCCTCTTCAGGCGTCTAGACCGTGAAACGTCTAGACCGTGACATCACATGACGTCGTATGTTAGTTACATTTTCATAATTATAAAACTTTGAAAGATGCAAATTTTTTTACAAAGAACATTTAATCTACTTTTTTATGGAATATCCATTAATTTAAGGTACCGTAAGTTTCTTTTTTGATGAACGCAAGAATGTAGTTAGCAGCGAGATTCATTTGCGTTGCATAGCATGGGTCTCAAAGTTATTGCAGGAAAAAATCATTCTTATACACCTGTTTTATATAATCCATTTTGATAGGCTAATTTTTGATAGGCTAATGTTTAAGGCAGTTAAACAAGCATTAACGAGGGTGAAAGCATTTGATGGTGAAGTCATAATAGCGAGCGCCGCAAGTAGCCCAAAGCGCCGCTCATCACTGTGAGCTCTAACGACAACGCTTGGGCAAAGAGAAAATTAGGACTACTGCACATTCATTCAATAGAATTTTTTTTCGCAGTAATTCTGGACCCACGATGTACCGCTTGTTGTTCTCCCTGCTATAAACTTCGTTCAACAACAACAAAAAATCACAAAAAATAAACTCACCTTAATTTAATGGATATTGCATAAAAATAGTAGATTAAACGTTCTTTGTTAAAATTTTTGCACTTTTCAAACTTTGTTTATGGAAATGCAGCTAACATATGACGTCATGTGACGTCAAAGTCTAGACGTTCCAAATGTCTCATGCAGTTTGAAGAGGCGGATCTAAGTTAACAATGCGCTCGCCCCAACAGTAGCACCGTCAACATATTAGAACAATGCAAAAACACAACACTTGACGTATTTCATGTAACAAAACTCAACAAAATAAGACATAAACATCAAACACAATGCACAGACTGCATTAGAATGGGAATAACTATCTTCTCATTTGTTATTTGAAACCATTAATGCTGATTTAACAGTCACAAACCCAGATTTACCAGCAATGTGTAAGCGGAACCTGTAAAAAGTTTGTTTATGACAGTAAATGCAAATAACAAATGGGAAGACAGTTATTCCCTAATTTCGATCATTGTGCAAAGTCTGAATTTTCTCTTCGATCAGGTGTTGCTTTAAGAGCTCACAGTGTCAAGCAACACTCACTATTTCATAGTACCATTGTGTACCTCCTACTTTATCTTTTGACTG
Organism: Saccostrea echinata; assembly: GCF_033153115.1. Classification (NCBI taxonomy): domain Eukaryota; kingdom Metazoa; phylum Mollusca; class Bivalvia; order Ostreida; family Ostreidae; genus Saccostrea; species Saccostrea echinata. Next base: position 15,717,339 of record NW_026889779.1, read on the forward strand.
TACAGATATATGGGCTTTCCTATAGCAAAAAACTTTGCCATTATACTCATATTGGGGGGGGGGGGGGGGTATAGTGCTCACAGTACCTCTAGTTTGTGAAATAGCATATATTAGTACAATTTCATTGCTAGTTTGGTCTTTGACTAGGTAGTGACATGCTTGAAAATCAAGCAACACCTTGAGCTGTCAAACAGTGATGTATGATGTATATTTTGCTTAGAGCATGTTATAGCATGAGAAAAGTGAGCGTAAATTCATACAGTTTAATTGATGCAAAGAGGGTCCACTTCAAGAGTTGAGACCATAACATCAATTTGTGAGTAATACGCAGAAGTTGATGAAAAACAAACTTTGATTTGTACTCAGTGACACTTTTTTCTAACAAACTCATTGAAATCTTTCTTTATAGGCTGCCATTCCAAAAGCGACAAGGCTTGATTTATCCTGCAATCAACTTGTATCTCTACCAGTAAGTGGTTACAAAAATTTCCCAATATAGTCACTTATTATTATGATTAATATACAAAGTATTAATAATTTAATTTAAACTATATTTTATTTGATGATTCATAGCAATGAAAACAAACATACAATGAAGGAAAATCAAAAAAAAAAAAAAGATTCAAGAACAAAGTACAAAACTTTTACCAATCTGCCTCCGTAATAATTGATAATGATGCTTATTAAGTACCTGGTAGTTCAGAATAAATACCATTGAAGGCAGTGAATAACACTTATGATATTAGAATATGTCAGACAATGAAAAATTTGATTTTATATTGCAGGACAATTTTAGCTCATTGACCCACTTGGTAAAGATTGACCTCAGTAAGAACAAATTAACAGAACTTCCTGACAACTTTGGAAACCTACAGAATCTTCAGCACCTTGATCTCTTAGGAAACCAGCTAACTCTTCTTCCCATTAGTTTTTATAAGCTGACCAAACTAAAGTGGTTGGACCTAAAGGATAATCCACTCCAGCCTGACCTTAAGAAAATTGCTGGAGATTGTTTGGATGAAAACCAGTGCAAGAAGTGTGCAGCTCAAGTAAGAAAGTGACCAGGGAAATTGCTGATTAATAATGATTTTTTTAAAAAAATTATTTTTACGGTATTCATTTGAATAAAATACATACATATATATATATATATATATATATATATATATATATATATATATATATATATATATATATATATATATATATATATATATATATATATATATATATATATATATATATATATATATATATATATATATAAAATATATATATATATATATTAGGGATGTCAACGAGTACCCGGTAACCGGATACTCGATCGAACATCCGAGTATCGAATACTAAAAATGGTACTCAGTTACTCTGATGTGTATTTTTTCTTATTTCAAAGTACAAATTTTTGTCAAAAACTTTAAAAATTAACTTCAATATGCACACGGTAATTAGCGTGTCGTCATCAACACCTGTAAAACACCAGTTATCGCCTGTGGCTGTGTACATACAGTAATTAGTCACCAATCACCTGGTACACAGCTGTTCTCACCTACTGTGGCCCTATTTTTGGAAGGCTTCAATGATTGTTTTCATGGAACATCGTTTAAGTATGGTCTATTATCTTCAAATCATTTTTAAATTATTTATTTAATAAACGACAGCGAAATCGGACATGCATAACCCACTTCAAAAGTGAAGAAATATTTAGAAATAACTAAAGATTAAAAAAAAAGTTAAAAGTCAGTTTGCGTAGGAAGTTAAGTGTATACGGGGGAAACAACCAACAAATGAAATGATACTAGACTAGCGATCCCAACAACGTCCGTTCCTCCTCTTTCGCTAGTCTTATCATCACAAACCTATATGTACGTAACAGATTGTACTAGCTCCTTTTGCGTTTAATCCTAAACAAGAACTGTAAACCATTCGTAATTTTTTATGTATTAATTGTGTCTTTCGTGTTTATTTGATAAATAAATTTAGTACCAAATGATCATTTGTGTTGGAATCTATGTTTATATACATTTATAAACGTGATAAAAACATCTTTGGGGTTAAACAGAGCTTAACTGGGCTCAAGAAAATTAAAACACTTGTATTTACATTTTTGCCGAGTACCCGGGTACTCGATCGGAAAAACGTCCGAGTAACCGATTATCAAAAATTGACCGATTTAACATCCCTGATATATATATACATACATACATACATACATACATATATATATATATATATATATATATATATATATATATATATATATATATATATATATATGTAAGACTCCAAAGTCCGATGGTCACGCCAAACCCCGATGGTCTGCGCCAAAACCCGATGGTTTGTTGTCGATACGGATGCCAAAGTCTGACGGTCATGCCAAAGTCTGATGGCTCGTTTCCTATGAGACGTGTTGCACTAATGAGCGATGGTCTGATACGCCAAGGTCCAATGGTGCGGAGAAACAATCAAGGTTTATGACGTCACAATAATCCAACATCAATCCTTGACGCCGTTGTCCTGCATTCAAAAGCTATCAATTCAGTATTCATCCTTGCATACAATCTTACTGATTTTGCTTATTGCATGCACCCACCAGATATATTAGGGTTAGTCCTCACACACCACTCGACTGATGAGGGTTAATCCTTGTACATTATTTGAGTAACAATGAGTAACTTCGAACTTACCTGAGAGATTTAGGGTTAGTCCTCACACACTATTCGACTGATTAGGGTTAGTCCTCGCATACTATTCGACTGATAAGGGTTAGTCTTGCACCCACCCAAGATATCTAGGTTATAGTTGTTACACACATTTCTACTGATAAGGAAGAGTCTCGCATCTATCCAAAAGATTAGGATTAGTCCTTGCATTAAATATTTATTTGTATTTATTTTTAAAAGCAATCTGACCTTGGCATGGTGCAGCATTGCAGTTTGCCGTAGTAGTACTATGACGTCATAAATGTTAATTGTTTTCTACACCATCGGACTTTGGCGTGTCAAACCATTAGGATTTGGCTCAGACCATCAGACTTTGGCGTGACCATCGGACTTTGGAGTCCCATCGCACTTTGGAGTCTTATATATATATATATATATATATATATATATATATATATATATATATATATATATATATATATATATACATGTATCAGAGTAATTTATTTGCATTAATTTTTGCAAAATAAATCTGGAAGAAAAAGAACTCTTACTTTTCAATCTTTGTTTTTGAAAACATGTTCTTGAAAACATTTTTTTCTTTATTAGGTTCTAAAGTACCTCAGGGATTATAATTCAGAACTTGAGAGGTTAAAACAAAAGAAACTAAGAGAAGAACGAGGTATTTAATAGATTACTAAAGTAAAGGAATATATTCCTTTCAGTAGCAATTTTTCAAAGCATCCTGATTACGTTTTAGTAAGACTTGTTAAAAAAAGCTATGTACAACTTGCATATTTTATACATTTACCTTACACTCATATTTGAAATTTTTTCAGACATATTGTATCACCATATCAATGAATAAAGTACTTTTAATTTTCAATTCTTGAAATTTACTCAAAACATCAATGTTACTTTATATCTGATGTTATCTACTGCCTATTTAGAATGAAGGCTTTTAGTTCTATGAATTCAATGTATCTAAACCTTGTGCTGCTTATTATTGCCTTTATAGCAAAGCAGAAATCATCAGGAACTGCTATCCTTCAGCAGCACTTCTACTTGAATATAATGGAATATATGATCATTCAATCTTACAGAGGCAAAACAACGACAAAAAGATCAAGAAGAGGCAGAAAGAGAAAGAGTGCGACGAGAGAGAAAACAGAAGAAACTTGAAAACAAGAAGAGGAAGGATGAATCTGCAGCAGAGGGGGACATGTCTTCTTCACCTGATAAGAAACATGGTAAAACGAGAATACGAGCTGTTGAACTCAGCTGAAAATGAGCTTTTGCATATTTTTTTTAGCTCACCTGAACTGAAAGCACTAATGAGCTTTTCTGATCACCAGTTGTCTAGTGTCCATCTGTCTGTCCATCCGTCTGTAAACTTTTCAAATTTCGACTTCTTCTCAAGAACCACAGGGCCAGTTTTAACCGAAGTTGGCACAAAGCATCTTTGGTAAAAGGGATTGAACAAAGGAACAAGTCAGCTTCCAAGGGTAGATAATCATGAAAGGGCAAAAATAGGGTGGGATCATTAAAAGATTTTCTTCTCAAGAACTGGGATATAAAATAAAAAGTGAAACTTTTTTGGAAGTTTGGTGGGGGGGGGGGGGGGGTGTTTAAGTGGGGCCACAATAGGGGATCAAAGTTTACGTTGAAATGTATTAGAAAAAAATCTTTAAAATCTTCTTAATAGGTGTATCTTAAGTGGAAGCTTCCTGGGGAATTGTAGATTCTAAATTGTTCAAATCATGATCCCTGGGGTTAGGCTGGGGCCACAATAGGGGATCAAAGTTTTACATTAAAATATATTAAAAAAAATCTTTTCAAGAACGACTGGGTCAGAAAAATTGAAAATTTTGTGGAAGCTTCCTAAGGAAGTGTAATTTGTAAACTGTTCAAATCATGGACCCCGGGTTTAGGATTACGCCTCAATGTGGGATCAAAGTTTTACATTGAAATATATAAGAAAAATCTTTAAAAATTCTTCTTAAAACCCACTTTTAGTTGTGTAAATACATCGCATTAATATTCCCCAAAAGGTGTTAAAAGTTTTACTTTGAAATATCTCAGAATTTTCTTTTATAAAGTCTTCCAAAGAAACACTAGAGAACCATTAATTTGCAGGCATTCCCATATTGTGTGAAATTAGTTTTTAGCTCACCTGTCCCTTGACCATCTGTCTGTCTGTACCTCTGTCTGTTCACTTTTCACATTTTAGACGTCTTCTCCAGAACCAACCAAACTTGCCACAAAGTACTCCTGGCTGAGGCAGATTCATATTTCTTCAAATGAAAGGCCATGCCCTCATTCAAGGGGAGATAATTAAGAATGTGAAAATTTGCAGGCATCTTTTAAAATCTTCTAAAGAATCATTTGGCCAAAAAAGTTGAAACTTAGTAGAAACCTTCATTACATATAAATTCATTTTTTTCAAATCCTGACCCACCGGGTAGGGTTTGGCCACAATGGTGGATCAAAGTTTTACATAGAAATATATAGGAAAAAAATCATTAAAAAAATCTTCTTCTCAGGAACAGCAGAGTCATGATTAGTCATATTGATGTGGAAGCATCCTCAGGTATAGTATATTCAAGTTTGTTCAAATCATGACCCACCAGGATAGGGTGGGGCAAAATGGGGAATCAAAGTTTTACATAGGAATATATAGGGAAAAAAACTTCAAATAACAGAAAGGTCCTGATAAGTCATATTAAATTGAAAGCTTCCTCAGGTTATGTAGATTCAAATCATGACCCCTGGGGGTAGGGAGGTGCCCTTTGAGTGATTAAAGCTTAATTAAGGAATACCTGGGGAAAATCTTTAAAATTCTTCTCCTGAAGAAATGCAAAGTCATGACTAGTCATACATATTTATATGGAAGCATCCTCATGCAGTGTAGATTCAAGTCTGTTCGAATCATGACCCCCAGTGGTAGGGATGGACCACTATGGGCAATCAAAGTTTACATAGGAATACATAGGGGAAATCTTTAAAAGTCTTCTTTTCATGCCATGATTAGTCGTATTTAGTTGGAAGCATCTGAAGGTAGTGTAGATTTAAGTTTGTCCAAATCATGACCCTGAGGAGGGAGGGGGGGGGGGGGCACTATTCACGATCAAAGTTTTACATGGATACAAATAGGAAAAATCTTTAAAATTCTTGTTTTCAAGAACAGCAATGTCATGATTAGTGATATTTATATGGAAGCATCCTCAGGTAGTGTCCAAATCATAACCCTCTGGGGTAGGGTTGGGCAATCAAAATTTTACATAGGAATACATTGGAAAAATCTTTAAAATTCTTTTTTTCAAGAACAGCAATGTCATGATTAATTGTATTTATATGAAAGCATCCTTATGTAGTGTAGATTTAGTTTTGTCCAAATCGTGATATCAGAGGGTAGGGTGGGGCCACTTTGGGCGATCAAAGTTTTACATAGGAATACACTGGGAAAATCTTTAAAATTCTTTTTCTCAAGAACAACAAAGCCATGATGCATCTTCAGGTATTGTAGAAACTAATATGGAAGCATCCTCAGATTCAAGATTGTTAAAATCATGACACTTGAAGATAGGGTGGGGCTAAGGGAAGGGTGAGGCCATAATATATTATCTTAATTCTACATAGGAATATATTAGGGAAAAATCTGCTGATAAAGAACAGGAGGAGTGTATAATTACTCAGGTGAGCATTGTCGCCCATGGACCTTTTTTTTGTCAGTGGAAAATACAGATCCTCTGTATTGTTTTTAAGGTTTATCATTTTCTGCAACATTTTGTAGGTTGTAAGTTTTTTTATATCAATAAATATTAAATATTGTCTGGTGCATAATAAAACATCAATAAATTTCCAAGTTTGTGACTTTTATGTTTATCAATCTGTTAGATACATGTAATTTTAAAAAAAAAACGTAACCCTTCCTACCTAATTTGAAAAATTTTGGCTAGAGTAGATCAAACCAAAAAAAAAAAAATAATAATGATGGCCCTGTTCATTTATAATAATTTATGTTATAGGAGAGGGAAAGAATGGAAACATTGGAAGCAAAACAGACAGACAAAAAAATACAGGTGAGGAAATAATTAAGGTTATTTGATTCTGAGATTTAATACCAAGAAAACAAATAAACAGAAGTTTTACTTGAATTGATTCCTTGTAATTAGAAATACTCTTAGGAGATAGTTGGAAATTTTGACAATTTTAAATAGACTTGATTAAAAGAAAAAGAAGAAAAAATAAAGGAAAAACACTAATGAGTGTTTTTTTTTAATTTAGTATCTGGTTTGGACCACATGAGGTTTACTGTTTTTAGCAGTAGAAAAATAGAAAACAGGACATGCACTCAATTTGTTCCAGATTATCTCATGCTTTGATTTATCCTCATTTGATGTAAATGCAGAAAATTTTCAATTGCAACATATTTAAAAAAAATAATGACCTGTGTTTGTGAGGGGTTGTTTGTTTGCATGGTTTAATAATTAAATTATATTTTTAATAGTAGCATTCTGAAATCTGAGTTTAGGTTTCACAGTTCATACTTATATGCAATGAGTCTCAGGGAGCTCTTAGGCAAAGATCTTTATTCAGAGTTTTATTTTAAATATAATGTCATATACTAATCATATGTAAGGAGATTATTTTTGCAACCACTTATTTATAAAAATGTAAGAGAAGTTCCAGTGAAAAGCTTGATTTTCATCCCTACTTGAAAAAAGGAGCATATTGCTTTGGACATGTAGGTTGACGTGTTGGTTGGTATGTCAGTTGAGCAAGTGTTTTTTTCTCTATATCTTGAAAACCCTTTGTTTGACAGATATAAAATTTGGTAACTTGGTAAACTGGTAACAACACCCCCCCCCCCCCCCCCCCCCGAGTAAATGACCCCTGTTGATTTTGAGGTCACAAGCTCAATATTTAAAGGTCAAGGGTCAAACAACAAAGATGCTTGACATATTGTTAGCTCAGTTTCTTGGAAATCATTTTGCTTTAGAGACATTTATTTTGGTATACTGGTACCCTCTAAGAAGTACTTTCCTTCTAATGATATTGAGGTATGATAGAGATCTTAGCATTATGTTTCTCCCTGACTAAATGATGACCAGTTGTTTCCACTATCATTATAGACATTCTAAATTTAAAGTTGTTCCCTTTTTAGAATTGAAGGTGGGGAGGCATATATGTTTCTCAAACATTTCTTTTGTAAAGTAGTTCCCTTTTTAGAATTGAAAGGGGGGGCATATTTGCTTTGCAAACATTTCTTGTTTAATGATACTTTTTTATGCTTTTTGAGTCTAAATTGAAATTTTGAAGCCTTAGTGCACAACCTGATCAGCCATTCAATACATGTTCCAAAACAATTTTTGGCTTCCTCTGAAAATCAGGAGGAGAATTGATAACAAGATCAGAATCTGAAATGTATTGATAGAAAAATGGGGATAAAAACAACAGGGATATACTATAATCAAACTTTATGATGCTTTAATGAAATTAAAGTATTATGTTGCAGCTCCTAATTGATTGATTACTGAGTACTCTATTTCTTCTGATAAGTGTATTAATATGACTCGTGTATTCTAATTTTTATTCTTTATCGTACAGATTCAAAATCCAGAATTTCATGCCTCACCATCCTTGCCATTCTTGTGCTTTTGGTAGCAGTAATGACTGGTGTGTTTTACACAACATGTAAAGATAGCAAGAATGACGTGTGTGAACATTACTGGAAACCCATGGAGACCAGAGTCATGGTTTTCCTTGGCAGTGTCAAAAGCAACACACAGGAGTTAATTGAAAAATTCAAAGAAACAGCACTAAAATATTACAGTAAATCTTTTGGTAATGAGAAGAAAACTTCAGAAGATACAAAACTTCCAAACGAGACTGCTCAGACTTGATCCTACCATTTGTTTTTGACAAAGATGTAAAGTATTGGGCAGGCATAGAATTTTCATAGAATTTTGTAGATTGTATTTCTTTTCTTTTTTTCAAAGAAATTGTTGTAACTAGATAATTTTTCTTCTTCTGTTATGAAAACAGAGGTATAAAATTTTGCTGTCAGCTTCAACATTTTTTCTTAAAACATTACCATTGAAAATGCACAAGTACATACCCACAGTCTTAAAAAAATAATATTTGATGTTAATTGCTTTAACGTATGTGCCATTTCCCTCCCAAAATGCTTAAGGTATCCGATCCATATTAAGACCTAATTTTCTGACCTTAAATATCCATCCTGTTTTAAATACTCTGATATTAATTCAAAGCATTTTAGAGAAGAAAAGGATTTACCAAGAGAAATTGTCAAAAATATAATTACCTAAGCAGAAATTAACTAATGAAATACTAAGAATATCAAAAAATGCTGTGGTGGAAAGATGTATTTAATTATTAAGAATAGAAAAACGATTGAAAACTAGTTTTTTACCAGATAATTTTATTTTAGAATTGATTTTTAGTGATTAAAACCAAAGGGGAGTAACTCTTCAAGGAGAGGACAAGGTCAAAAAATAGGACACATTCCGCTCTTATACATTGATACTAAAACATGAAGATTAAATAAATATACCGAGTATTCAGCCAATATGTATCTGTAATGCATTCAGATTCATTGAATCTGAGGCTATTATGGGTTGGATACCTTAATGACTTAGTATTACATGTATGATGAGATATTTGAAAGAATATGAATGTTAAATTGTTAAACTATTCTTGATTAAAAGTGACCAAAGGAAAAAAGACAAACCTGTTTCCCACTGTAGTGGCATGCTGTCATTGAATATAGTCCTGTTTTCTGGACTTATGAACTGTTATTAAGATGATGAAAAGGGTATGCTACTCACATATTAATTTTAAAAGTTTTATCATTCACGCCTTTAATTTTTAGCTCACCTCGACGAAGTCGAGATGAGCTTATGCTATACCCCCGGCGTTGGCGTCGGCGTCCCAGGTTAAAGTTTTAGGAGCAAGTCCATTCCCAAGTAACTACAAGCCCTACCTGGACCAAACTTGCATGGATGATGCATCTAAAGATGGACACTACCACACTTGCTTCAGATGCTGGATCTGACCTAGATTTTCCAGATGAGTGACCAGGTTAAAGTTTTTGGAGCAGGTCCATTCCCAAGTAACTATAAGCCCTACCTGAACCAAAGTTGCATGGATGATGCATCTAGGGATGGACACTACCACACTTGCTTCGGATGCTGGATCTGACCTATATTTGGAGCAGGTCTATTCCCAAGTAACTATAAGCCCTACCTGGACCAAAATTGCATGGATGATGCATCTAGGGATGGACACTACCACACTTGCTTCGGATGCTGAATCTGACCTAGATTTTCCAGATGAGTGAATTTTAGCCATATTTTAATCAAATTAGCATGGATGATGTATCTTAGGATGGACACTTTCAGACTTGCTCTGGATTCTGAATCTGACCTACATTTTCCAGATGGGTGACCAGAGTAATGTTTTTGGAGTAGCTATATAATATTATGGCATGTTATGATTAAACAGCTTGGATGGTACATCTAAGGATGAAAACTTCCAGACTTGCTTTGGTTGTTGGAACTGTCCAAAATTTTCTTGATTAGTAAACAGGTTAGAAGTTTTTTGAGCAGGTCTATTTCCAAGTATCGATAAGTCCTTCTTAAACCAAACTTGAATGCATATTGATCTTGGGATGAACACTAACTAGAAAAAATATGATGTGAGATTTGCCTTACTTATAGATAGCCTTCGTCGAGGTGAGCTTCGTAATCTTTGATTACCTATGTTTTATGTATAGTACATGTGGACCTGAATGGCTTCAGTAGATGGAAACCCTGTAAACTGAGGCATATCTTATTGTGCAAGAAATTAGTGTGTTTAGAATCAAGTTCATCATAGACAATGTACAGCCATTTTGTCAATTCAACAGATTTTCTCAAATTATTGTACTATATTTTTATACTTGGTGTGTGTGTTTCTCATTTGAATGATGTTTTTAATATCTAATTTAGCTCTTTGTCATGAATGGTCAGACTTACTCTTTTGTATAATTTAACAGAGAGTCTGAAGAATGTTTGAAAGGTACAAAAAGATCCACTTGTGTAAAATGGGAAGAAATCTTCTGCCCACCTGCTTTATCTTCACCTTATGTAGAGTGCCATCAGTGCTAATGTCAAAAGGAGGTACTGGTAATTTTTCAGAGGTCACAAAAGATAAGGAAGTCTATGGAAAACTACAGGGGATCCCCTAGTCAATTCTGGCCCCCTGTTGCTTTCCATAAAAGTCTCATTTTACATTAATGTATTTCATATCTCGAATACTGATATCTCAAATACCATGGATATGTTGGATTTGGAAGTCCCAACCCCTTATTCTTTAAGTACTTAACCCTGGATTTTTAAAATCCTCAGATATCTCGAAGTTTTTTCTTGGTCCCAATGGGTTCGAGATAAGAAGGTTTGAGTGTATTTCAAAATAATAAGGCAAATAATTTTACATTAAATGGTTTTTCTTGAGAATTGTGTTCAAAGTTGTATTCATTTTGTTGAACACCTACTAGTATTTTTCGTTGTTTTCATGGTTGAGCCAGACAACAAAATAGGGTGATAAATTAACTGGAAAATTCATTAATGATAGAATAGGATGAGGTAATTATCCAAAAATTTACATATTATCAAAACCATATATATATATATATATATATATATATATATATATATATATATATATATATATATATATATATATATATATATATATATATATGTGTGTGTGTGTGTGTTCCCAAAACCATGAATTTAATCCCAATGAAAATGAATGCAACTAAAATGAAGGATTAGGTATTGGCATAAAAAATAGCATATTTAGCAGCAATATATAATTTCATAAAAAAGTCATGAAAAATTCTTTAATGTTTGAATTTTTTATGTACATGTTTTAGAAAGAAAAAGATGTGAAAGAATAGTAGTCTTGTAAAAGTAATTTAGAACTATTTCATTAAAAAAGGTGAGGTGATAATGATCGAAATTACAAGTCTAAATAGGTAGTATATATAGAGGATATTCAATGTGTTGTAGTTGGATATGAAATTTATTTCACGAGTGGGACAGGATTTTTTGATATTTTCACGAGTGCAAAGCATGAGTGAAAACATAAAAAAAATCCTGTCTCACAAGTGAAATAAATTCCATATCCAACTACAAAACATTGAATTTTCTGTTTATTACATTTTCATTGATTTCCCTTTCTTAACACGGTGTCATAGGCTGTGACTTCATAGTTGAGCGGTTGAGACGTTGTAGCTTAAGCAATTGTGAGATTGAAAACATTGTCACATGGATTTTTGCAACATAATTGGGAAGAAAATTCAAATTGGCAGTTTTAGTCTCTATCAAGATGGTGTAGTTACTATCAGTATCTTATGACAGGCCAGAAGTCATTTTATACTTACTCTGATATCCTTTCACACTGTGACAGAATATCACTTTGATATCCTTTCACACTTTGACAGAATATCACTTTTATTCAATAAATAAGTCACAGTATTTCACCATTGAAAATGTAATAAATCTCCATATTGTAGAGGGAAAAATCAATATTTGTCATCAACAGACGGAGGCTTGTAAATTGGACCATTGTTGATTAATATATTATTATATTTACCTTTGCTAGACTGTTGTCAAAAGAGAGAATTAATACTGAATAAATGATTTTGATTCAAGCATGTTTTAGATATGTTTTGAATATTTTTGAACCCATAGGCAATCCTCAGATTAATTGTTAAAGCAATATGAGCTGCAACTTTGATGTCAGAAATTTTTGTTGCAAAATTGTAATTAACAATTTCAATGACAAGAAAAAAGAACGTTTATAAACTTCTGTTGTTTTTATTTGCAATGGAAGAACTATTTTTAAGGTTTTGTTGAAGCAGAATTACAGAATTATATTATTTTCATCCTGTACAATGTTGACTCCTTATATAATATTGTATATTCCATTGTACAGAAGTCTTTCTTCTGAAACAATTTAAAACACTTTATTTAAGTCAAATTGATCAAAAAGGTTCAAATTACAATTTTTTTTTTTTTTTTTTATCAAAATAGCAGCCTTTAAGAGCAAATTAAATTCTCAAAAATGCAGCTTTATATTGCTTTAAAATAAATATATCTACTTTATTATAAACATTAACCTTGTTATGTTGTATTACAGTAGATATATATCTTTTTAACAGTTAAGTGCCTATGATCTTGAATGCAGTTCTGAAGTCTTCAGTTGATAAAACTGTATTGTGTCCAGTGACTGAGAATTTTTATTGGGCACAAAGACCTCAACATTTCACACATTATAAATATAAGAATATTCAAATAACAATTTCAATCACAGTCATGCCATTTGATAAAGAAATGTGATTAAGTGGAAAATAACACTTTCGTTCTCCGAAACTGATGGAAGTAAAACGTAAAAACTTGTTATAAACTTGAAATTTTTTTTTATGAACTCTATCCTAAAAGTATATAAAAACAAGGGACACACTGGCCACTACCCTAATCTGTGTCTCATTACACGCTCTCTCTCTCTCTCGCCAAAATGAATACGTAGGTGATGAATTTCCTTTCAAAACAAGGCAAATGCCATGTACAAGTATGCTGTAACTGATGATTTTAAAGCATTAATTTCACAGTTAAGTTTTTTTTCTTATTCCTGTATTATCTCTAATCTCCCACTGGGTCTCCACTTCATACCCCTGCCCACGAATTGGTCAAACTTGAATCAGCGCTACAATGGGATAAGTTGCGAATAAAGCTTAGTTACAGCTATAGCATTAAATTGCTGTTTTTTAGAAGAGTAAACATTACTAGGTAAAACTCCAAATCTTTAATGGAACCCCATCCTAACCTCATAGGCATGATAGGCTCTGCCTTGATAAAATTTAAGTCTTAGGAACCTCAACATTTGGGGGGTACCACTTTTAACGTTCTTGCCTAATTGATCCACACTGTTGTTGAGTCGATGGTTAACAAGCAGATTCAAAAGGGACAGAAAGGACAACAAACCCAAATACATACTAAAGTAATTTTTCGGTAATATATCCCAACCCTCTTTTTCCTTGCAGATATCGTGGATCTGCCCTTGCTTACAGTTGTACATATATAAGAGAATCCGTATAATAAAATACGACCGGGGGGGGGGGGGGGGGGGGGCTTGTACAGTGTATTTTGCTAGGAAGAGACGCAATTCAATTAGCTGACATAATCTTGTACAGAGAAGCAAATATATGTCATAAATGCATTCATTTTGATTTTCATCTGAGTATTATCTTCAATTTTTCCTTTTAACAATGAAAAATGGCGTCGCTTAACTTAAATGTATATGTATTCCAATATTAAAGAGGAATTACTGAAGTTGTTTTAGAACTTTGTAAATTTGTAATTGACTTCTTTCCATCACCTTTGTCTTCTTTTTTACTTTTTAATGGGCCAATAAATGAAAGTACCACTGGAATCAAAAGAACTGAATGGACAAGACCGAAAAATATCACAAGAAACATCATTTGTCCAAAAGTTTTAAAGATGTAGCTGTTTGCAAATCCTAAAATAGAAACGCCTAAGAGGGTAGAAAATGCCGCGTTAAATATAGGTCCTCCGGATCTGTCTAAGGCGAGGTGAACTTTTGTGGCCCTGTCGTCTGCATCTACAGCAAGATAGGCGTGGCAAATATGGGCGCTAAAATCTACAGAGAACCCAACGGTCATGACTAGGTGTATCATGGTGATGGAACTCAGTGAAATGTCCCAGAAGTACATAAAGCCGAATACCCCTAGTAGGATAGTAAACAGGGTAGCCCCGACAATAACGATCAGGGTTGGATGAGGCATGAAGACGATCGTGACGAAGATTATTACAGCTATGGCAATTCCAACAGTTTGCAATGTACTTGGAAGAATTTCAACAAACTGTTCGAAGAAAATGAACGGATCAGCGTACACGATCATGGGAATCGCAGAATTTGAAGTCACTTCCCGCATGCGCAGCATCATCTTCCCTTGGTCATAAGAAGACTTTAAGCTATTGGTTTTCAAGTAGAATCTAGAAGAGGTAATGCTCGTTCCAGCAGAATTTATCACCACATCACTAGCATACAGTGGCACATTTGTCAGGAACGTCTGGAGAGCAGCAATGAAGGCAGATTCAGAGGTGTCCACATACAGTGCAGATTGTTTAAAGGCAGATAGCCAGTTCAATTCAAATGCGTGATCTATGTCCTTGTCTTGTTTTGCTGTAGTAAGAACCGATGTTATTACTCCTTGAGTCCAAGAAGATGAGTACGTCTGGGTTGTCTTGACATTAAACGACATAACGATCTCCGTTGTAAAGTAATTCTCAAGCCAGGTACTGTATTTGTAAAAGAAGGAGTCTTCCGTGACAAGGTTTGGAAGAGATAACCCTTGTTTAAGATGGACAGCACCAAAAACAGAGAATCCAAAGTAAATTACAAAAATAAATATGATTATTATCTTCAGGGCTAGGTAGCTCATAATTTTTTGGATGAATCTTTTTGGATACTTCTCCAAAGGGCTGTCGACATCGTCTCGTTCTTTTGGTGGGTATCCAGCACATGCGTAAAGTGAGCATCCTGTTTTCCCATCTTTCCTCAGCGATTCCCTATCTTTTGTCCTTATACAGCATGCCACACAGTGTCGATTGCCTTTAATCCTCTTTTCATTGATTGCTATGCACGCAGAGAAAACAGTGATTTGATTGATGTAGCAAAAAAGTACTGCAACACCTGCAACAAAGCAAAACATATCACAAACAATAGTACATTTCTATGCATGTACTAGTTTCGAGCATATTTGTAGATTTTAATGACATTTAAATCGAAATTTAGAGATCAAAAACTATTATACTTGTAATAAGTAACTGTGGCAACCATAACAATAGCCTACCAGTATAAATGCAGAAATTTCGGACGCTTAAGAAAACCGAACTTGCTCCGATCAGGAACGCCAGGAAGTCCGTGATGGAGGTGATTGTGATGGCGATTCCACTGGTCTTCATCATAAAGTAAATTCTGTCCGATACGCTGGAATTTTCTATAGTCTCAGCATCAGCAATACCAGACATTAAAATAAAGACATCGTCGATACCAATGCCTGTAGATTCAA
The DNA here is from genome assembly GCF_033153115.1 of Saccostrea echinata. Taxonomy (NCBI): domain Eukaryota; kingdom Metazoa; phylum Mollusca; class Bivalvia; order Ostreida; family Ostreidae; genus Saccostrea; species Saccostrea echinata. Next base: position 15,733,167 of record NW_026889779.1, read on the forward strand.
ACAATCATAAACGTAATTTGATAAATATTGAATGGAATGGTATGGAAGTTCAAAATAAACATGTGTAGTTTAAAATTCTAAACTGTCCAATGTAAGTATGGGATTAGTATTCTACCCTTGACATGATATTATAGGAACGCCAAGACAAAATCATGTACCCGTTAAGGATTACCTTGACAAGAATGGAGAAGCATATATGGAGGGGGGGGGGGGCACCCCAAAGGATTCTTTATAATCCCACCTTTTAAAAAGATGTAATCAAACTTTTCAGGAGATTGAGAATATCTACTTTTCCTAAGTTGCATTTGCTTACCTATGATAAGGAAAGGCATAACACTGACAATACTTATATACTTCACTCCAATAAGACTCAGTAAACCAAAAGAGGACACGATAGAGAGACCAGCCGCCAAAACACCTGCTTGACCTAAAAGACTTCTGTCTGCTATGAAATTACAATTCTGTCTCGATGTGGCAATGGATGCATACGTCATCATTAGCGTCAACGTCAAAGCGAAGAAAAGAATGTCTCCCCCAATATTTTTCTCCAGTTCATCATCTAACGCACGAGAATAAGATGGAGCCAATTCAGAGACATTAACAACAGCACCCGAAATGGATTCAACAAAAGCTTTTTCCCATTCCTTAGAATTCGCTCCACTGAGGTAATAGGTTAGTTTCAGGCCCATGGCATATGTGAGTATTCCGCTAGAAGAAGATGCTCTTGCAAGAAGAAAACTTATAGAAGACTCCTTGAATATTGGGTATGTGATATTGTTTGCCAGCATCATCTGTTTGAAATCATTTGACAAGAAGATGTCCCCAGACACTACACAATTGCCATTCTGTTTGGCACATATGTTAGCAAATGTTTTATTATTGACGGAAATTGAGTTGCGTACATAGTTGTCAACAGACGTGACATCATCTAAAAATGCTGATGTCAGCATGTTTCCCCTGTCCTTTGTTAGAATGAGCACTTCTGTGAAGTCGGACGACTCTTTGTGCGAGTAGAAATCAGAGTTACTTGGATACACATTCTTTAAAAAATCTCGATCTTTTGAAGCTTGGCTGTTTTCTGGTGTGTAAAATTTCTCAGATCCACTTTCTGTTTCAAGTCTAAGCATACCAAGGCCAAGGAGACAGTTAACAGAGATAGCAATAGCTAGAACTTTGACAGGATGCCGTTCCAGAAAGCGTCCATACAAACCAAAGACGCGACCTATCCTCTCTTCTTGTCTATGATAGCAGTCACCCATGACTCTGAAATATTAAAATGAAATTTTATTTTATTTTCATATACAAAGCCATGGATCAATTTAATTAAAACCAGACTTCTGATATCCGCGCCTTGTGGACTCTTACGCAGTTATACGGATGCCGAGGGGGTCTAAGAAGTCTGATTTTAATCCATGGCCGTAGGAACCGGGGGCACGGGAGGCCACCAATTGCCGTTGGCATTTACGGCCTTGAGCAGTGAGGAATCTTTTTCGTGCTAGCAACTACTGCGTTTTATATGGGCTCATCCCAAGAGCCGGCCTCCGCGTCACACAGTGGATTTGAACCCGCAACGAGTAAGGATCAATCCCTTGCGATTCTAGAGCAAATGCCCTTATAACCACTGCGCCACGCGAGCGACAAAACTTCATCGAAAAAATGGAAACATTGACCAGGAAAACTTATTTTATATGATGGATATTTTGAGAGCTTTTAAAAAAAATTTTTCTTCAATTTGCAAAACCCAATTACATCCCATCCCTTTTCGTTGGTGCTGTTTGTCACAGTAATTTCGAATTCAACAAATTATCATGATCTTGTGTCTCAATGCAGAATAGTGGTACGAGAGAGAGAGAGAGAGCAACATATAATTGTGATATTTTTAAATCAAGTTAGGAAAGCTTGAAAACTTTATTAAAGCCACGAACAAAATAAAGAAAAAATATTTCACTGATAGAATTTTTTTTAAATTTTATATCGAATTTTAAAACTTTTTTTGCAACACTAACCAACAAAAACTTTATGATTGTGAGAGTGCAAAACAAGATATTTTTAAATATCATCATTACCGAACATTTGTGTCTTTATAGTGCCGAATCATGAAGTTTATTCCAAATTGTCTTAGCTAACCCTCTTTCGTACAAAGGAGAATTAGGTGGAAATTAGATAACTGTATAACAGGAGCAACAATAGGAAGTGAGAAATATGATTTCTCTTGGTGTAAGACATTATAGTATTATTTGACATAAGACGGATCTTTGAGAGACGATAAAATATATCGGATGTTTGATTTTTTTTTTTCGTCGATTAAGTGAGGGCAAACATATTTTTTCATTATGCATTGTTAATATTTATCAGAATCCACGGCTATTAAAGCTTAGAATCAGCTTGATTACACTGTTCGTCTGTATGTCAAAATATAGCCCCAAAGAAAAACTCTCTATGAAGTGGATCGATTACTTTTTTATATTGTCTCCACCAACAATAACAAAAAAGTCAATCTCGCTTACACAATGTTAGATTATGCTACATGTACAATTAATAAGTAGTGTTGTGATTTTTTACCGATTTTAAATTCCAGATACATAAGTTCATTCTTACCTTTAAACCAAAGCGGGCATCGCTGGAATAAATGATTTCTGCTAGGTGGAAGTACGTTATAAGAACAATCGATAATGTCTGTTGAGTTCCTGTGTACTAATCCTTACACAACAACACACGTTTTCAAATCCTAAAACAGTAACAATAAATTTTATAAATACTCCATTCACAGTTCACCTGGGCCACGTGCTCTAAGTACTTATAAAAAAATACTGAACCAGTCGCGGTGCTATCAATATACCATGAACATTTAATATGGAGATCCAATCAGGAAAATAAGGCGAGATCGCCTTGGATACGGTGATATCATATTTCAGAGAATAAGTGATCAATATAAATAAATATATGACTTACTCTGATATGTTTATTGAAAGAGGAGAAAATACGAATGCTAGTTGTAGGTTTGTATCACATATTTTTAAATGAATGCTAACAACTTGTTACACGACATTTTTGCATCATCAAATAAATCATTATTACTTCACTACATGTAATTACTTTACTACATTTGTTATTTATTTACTATTTTTGTTACTTATTTACTACTTTTATTATTATTTTACTAATTTTGTTATTACTTTACTAGATTTGTTAGATTTATTATTACTTTACTAGATTTGTTATTACTTTACTAGATTTGTTATTACTTTACTAGATTTGCCACTACTTTACTACCTTTGTTATTACCTACTACTTGTTATTATTATTTTACTCCTTTTGTTATTACTTTACTGAATTTGTTATTATATTACCAAAGTTATCGATTTACTACTTTTGTTATTACTTTACTACATTTGTTATTGCTTCACTAATTTGTTATGACTTTAATACTTTTTTGTATTACTTTACTAGATCTGTAATTACTTTACTACATTTGAAATACTTTACCACTTTTGTAATTACTTTACTACATATTATTACCTTACTAATTTTGTTATTACTTTACTACATTTGTTTCTACTTTACCATATTTGTTACTACTTTACCATATTTGTTATTACTTTACTACTTTAGTACTCCAGTTAGGATGGACATCAGTTTCATGTGATTTTTCCACCAAATATCCTGTACATCCGATGATAAAATATGTCAGACTAAGAAAGTGAGAATTTATCATCCCTGAAGCATGTTTCAGACAAAACTTAATGTTAAATGAAGGGGAAAAATAAATCAACCGGAAATTTTAACCGAAATGATTTTTTTTTTCGATGAGGAAAGAGCTAAAGCCACGAATCATCATATTTGTTCCTATGTTTTACACAAAAATTGATTAACTGTTTAGTTATAGAACAATATACATCTTTTCCATACGTAACTCATTTTGTTTTATAATGTGCCATTAGAAAAGCGTTATTCCAATTATTATTACATTTTCAACAGTGAAATACCGTTATTTATTTCTTGAATAAAAGTGATATTCTGTCACAGTGTGAATATCTGAACATGTTTAAGTATTCTGAATGTGATACATCATTCACGAATCAATGAATAAAAAAAAGAAATAAATAAATGGATAAAGCAAGAAAAATATGAATAAATTGGTAAATAATCTTTCTGTTGATAATATTTTTGAAAATATTGAATGATTGTGCACATCTATATGGTCATTAACCTATTCATAATACTAGTACCTAAATATAGCCAGAAAAAATAACGTACGGTATCAAGGAGTATCACTATAGAACATTTGCTAATAATCTTTCCTAAACAATAGAACGCCATATTTAAAAGGGCCAGTCAGTAGAAACTGAACAATTGGTTCTCAGTTCATTGAGAGGTCTTTAATCATAAATGGAGAAGACGCGATAGAACGTTGAACGTTGGATAACCCTTTCAGAGATATGAGTACTCTAATTCTTTTTACGCAGAATTGTTATAACTTATAATGGATTTGTTCTCTGAGATTTATTAGTTCATTAGTATTAGAGATCCCTTGTGGAGTAACCTAAAGGAACATCTAAAAATGTGAAATAAGCATTTTGTTGTCAATGAAAGGTAAAAAGCATCAGACATTGAATACTACGTGCAGAAATCCTATTTCAGAAAAAAAAACTATCTCAAATCTGTGTTAGGAATCCCACCTCTGATGTTTTTAGACGTCCGTGTTTGCTCTGCGCCCAGTCTGTATTGTTCCAATGAACTTGTGAGCTTAATATCCGTTACTCTAATATTTTATCAGGAAGCATGCCTTCCTTCCTCTCTCTCTCTCTCTCTCTGTGAGGGTGTGTGTGTATCCAAACGAATTCTAAATAATATTTTGCTGTTTTCTCCTTTTTAAAGGAATTTTCAAACAGTAATGAAAAAATATTTTGGGACTCTGAGAAAATTGTATTGTATAAAGGTGTATATTGGGTTTATCTAGTTTATTTTTAATAAAGGGTACCTGTCATATTTACCCAGAAAAAATGTTCGAAGACAACGAAGTATTTATGAACAGAAATCTTTGTAATATATGGAATGATATATTCAATTAATTTTTCTTGGTCTAATATAATGTCAAAAATACTTTAATTTATGTCAAATTGTGTCATTTACTGTAGATTTCCGGCTATTCCATCATAAATCAAAGGACAGATCACTTAACAGCATCGAAACTAACATGGATTTCGAACTCTTCAGTGTGCAGTGTTTGGAGCTTCAGTAAAATTTTTAGGATAAACTTCGTTATGATTGATAAACACTTTTTTCAGGTTTGAAATATGGTTATATTGATATTAATCTTTTATTCGTTGTTTTTCCCTCATATACTGACACGCAAAAGAAAAAGCAAACTTCCAATTTTTGGTAATATTTTTTATTATTCCATTCCAATATATCGTTTAGTTTTAACAACAAATTAAAGATACAAATTCTAATAGATAACACAGTGAAGTCAGAGTTATAGCCATCATCACTTTGGCAAACAATGTCAAGACTGAAGAGCTGGAACTCACTCAAATTTCCTACTTCAATAACGAATATATGACCCCGTTTCTTTTCGTTTCTTGTCTTTCAGTGATTGTTTTCAGGTACATTCGAATTTTCATGAGAATGTTCATGTTCATTCTCCATCATGCAAAATACAGTTTTGGTATCAAGCTAAATTGACATCTTCTTCCGCTTCTTTAAATCCAACTGATTTACGAACAATGATGACGGTATTGCAGTACAACCTTCCATACCATATTAGCATTGTTTATAACAGAGATTGTTAAGTATACAACATAATGTACATAATGTTTTATGTCTTTTATGTACTGTGTCAATTCGTTGCCGTCGGACCCCTGACAAATTTCATTCGATATCTTGCGGGCTGACTGCAGCGACATCTTTCGGCAAAATTACAAATCTTGATTGATTTTCTTATCTCTCAACCAATCACATTAAGCCTTTCGGTGATGAACAATGCGTAACACGTGCATTTTAGGTGTCAACTGACTCCTTTCTGTTTACTTCATTTTGATTGGTGCTTCTCCATGAGAGAAGCAAGCCCAAAGATATCGAATGGAATTTGTCAGGGTCCAACGACAACGAGTTGACATAGGACCCCTGATGTTGTGAGGATGAAATAGTTTTGCATCCCAAATAAATTAGATCAAATACTTGTGAATAAAACAAAACAAAAAAAAGAAAAGAATTGGTTTCTTCTCAATCATATATTTGAGATTAAACCTACAGTACATTCGGAAATAAAAGCAGTCGAAACAAATATTTTTTACTAAAATATATACACCCATTTCTTACAAAATATTCTCGATAAAGAAAAATCTGTCAGTCACATCTATAAGTAACTACATCAGAGTATGTATAATTATGTTTTCAAAAGAAAATTCCAAATCCAATCCCTGCAAGCAGCAATTGATTGTTGTTGTATTAGCTACTTTTTAAAGGAGTGGCGTACCTGATTCCAGAAAGACTCCTTCTCTCCTTCTGTTCCGCATGCATTCCAGTCTGCATACGTCACTGTTGAGAGAATTAATCGCAGTGAATTGGTGATGTTCTTTGGTTCAATTTTTTCGATCAAAATGACAACGAGAAGGTTATTTTGCTCCAAAATAAGTCGATTTTGGGCAATGATTAGCTCAAAGTCGCACCATTTACTTCTAGCAAAACTGTTCGATAAAATAACAATGACTTTTCGGCTTTTTTGAATGCTGTTCACGATGTTATCTGCAATGAGCTTTCCTACTTGAAAGTCTCGGTAATGAATACAGAGATGATAGCCTTCCCTATCCTCTAATGTTGGAACCAGAATTTTATGCACAAATTCTTGATCTTCCTCTGCATAAATAACGAAGGCATCGTAATCAAAACCTTCCTGACCTGCAATTGCTTCATACCCATTCCTTCGAAATCTGTACATATATATCAAATACCGAATGTGCCATCGGGCCTTGTATATGATCAGGGTCACCATTAATACACAAATAAAACAGGAAGTTATGGCAATTACTAAAACTTTAGAATATTCCGGAATAGGACACATTTCTGATTCTGTTAAATCCACAATAGCTTCATTCTTAAGATGCGACGGAGAAGCACATACTAATTTTTTACAGGCTCTCCTCATTGGGCAAAGTTTCTGTCTATTCTCTATCATCCAGTCATGGAACCATTTGACCTCTTTGCAATTACAAGAGAACGGGTTGTGTTGGAGTTCTATGAATTCAATGTATTGTAGAAGATGTCCCGGGAATAATGTTTTGTTCACAACAACGATGTGGTTTTTAGAAAGGTCAATATACCTAAGAGTTGTTGAATTTCCAAACACATCGTGGCCATTCCATTCCACTATCATATTGGTTTGTAAGTAAAGCTGACGCAAGTTTGGCAAAACTCCGAATATATAACGTGGAAGATAATGCAGATTGCAGTCCACCAGGAACAACGATTCCAGATTTGTAAGAGGTCCCAGCATCTGTTTCATGACCGTTTCATTGTGTTTGAAAAGGTTTCCTGACAAATCCAATAACTGAAGACTAGGGCTGTTTTTAAATAAGGAGCCTGGGTAAAAGTTTGGAGGGTCAATAGAAAAATGGAATGCATTATCTCTAAAATATAGTTGCTGAAGACTAGAACTATTAAATGCGTATTTTCTTATAAAATGGAGTTGTTCGGCCATTGTACTCAGGTGCAGTATTTTGAGACTTGGGAGCATTGAGAATGTATTGGAGTAAAGTAACCGTATTGCATGGTTATCTAAATTCAAATACTCTAAATTATCTAGACATTTAAATTTATATTTCAGCGTTGAAAGTTTATTACTGTGCATGTCAAGCACCCTCAAGTTACTCAAATTAAAATCACAGAAAACTGGCATCCGAACAAACTCATTTTTTGAAAGATTGAGGGATACAAGATTCTTAAGAGAAGAAAAATTAGCTTTTCCAGAATTCAGCAAATTATCGTGTAGAGACAAATTCTGCAGCTCGAGAACTGGAGAGAAAAGGCCATCTTTAAGACTTGTAACATAACTGCTCTCTAATGTGATGTTAATGACCTTTGATCCTTCTAATCCCCGGAAGAATGTCGATGGTAGGTTAGAGAGATTAATTCTGTTTAATATCAGGGTATGTAGACTGCGACTTAGTGAATGAAAACTCCCTGCAAGACTTATCTTGTCTAATTTCCTTTCGTCTTCGATGTGGAGATGAGTTAGGTCTCTTAAATCGACAAAAGAATCATTAGCCAATGTCCTGATTCTGTTTTTGAGGAGGACAAGATTTTGTAGTTGTGAAGATTTCGTTAAAGGATATGTTAAGTTTATGAAAGTAGTCCTATTAATATGGTTCAATTTGTTATTGGACATGCAGAGATGTGTTATTTTAATTGGAAATCTTGGAATATAGGTCAGATTTAAATTGCTGCATATCGCTGACTTCGAGTAACACTGACATGGGTTATTTTCCGAACACTTCTCCCATGGAACGTCTTGAGGAAATGAGCAGCATTTGTGATGTTTCACATAAAGTAAGACAAACAGGAAAGAAGCCTTTAACGTATACACCTAAAATTAAGAAAAAAATTCTTATAATAAACAGTTTTATCATCAATTTTATATAGGTAAATGTAATAAACAACCTTAAAAGATTTTCTTTTATTTTTGAAATTGTTGCGTACTAGTAGTCGCGTAGTGTACTCATTTCCGCATAAACACCCTAGCCTAATTAATCTGACTTTGAGTACAGTATTCAACCAAATGAAAGTCATCCTCCTTCTTAAAAATGGATTTATAGTAATTAATATTTTCAATACAGAAAAGGAAACGAAAATCTTAATCAACATTTGCAGGAAACACAAATCTTACCGCCATTTTTTCAATTCGTAAAAGATTCCAACGTTGAGAATTCAAATGACATTTAATAAACCGATTCACGCTTTATAAATGGAGGTTCTTAACAAAATTTTTCCTGTAATGATTTCTCTAAGATAAGCACCACAGTGTTTTATACAATTCCAATATTTGCTTCTGCGATAAAACAAGGACGTTATAGAATTTATGATATGATTATAAAACTGTGATTATCAGAATATTCAAAGGACGACGGCACCGGACACCACTAGAGCCGCGGTGCATTACGGGAACAGGTGTCCCTATCTCCCACATATCTGGATGAGACTATCTGGTGGGATGGAGAAAAAAATCAAATCGGATCTTACATACAAAGACATTGTCAAAGCCAGCTCAAATCTTTTTATGACTTAATACATCTACATTTTGTATGTCATGAGATTCTTTTTTCAACCAAGGGTTGGATCGAGATACCTTAGTTCTTTATCATTCCTTGTTCAGTTGCCAAAATATAGGATATCTTTAATGAGACAACGAAGGATAAAAAGATGAAGATAATGAAAAGTGGTAAACAATATATATAATGATGACCGTTTTGGAGGGCAACAGTCGAAATTGACACCCCAAGGAAAACCATTGTCAACCGACGCGTTTTCGAATATAAATTTAAAGTTTTCTAATACAAATTACAAGATTTCGCATCTATTTCACATATAAATCACAGTTTTTGAATATATATTACATTGTATGAACATCTTTTCAAATGAATATGAATCTCAAGTTTTAGAATATAATTAACAAATGAAAATAAACAACAATATTTCAATAATAGATCACAACTGAAATTTCATCAAATATATCACAGAATTTCAACGTTTAAACACCATATATTATTATTAATAATAACCATATTTTAAAGCGAAACAAGACTTATAGAGACAGAATAATCGGTAAGATGTATATGCATGTAAAATGTGGAGATTTTGAACAGCGATCGAAGTCATAAATCCAGTAAACAAACAATTCGTGAACAGAGGGGGAAAAAACACGGAGACCTGGAAACACTAGACGTGTTTATTTTTCAATTTGGACAAACAGTTGATCAAAATGCTACTCTTCATTAATCATACTCTTTTTGTCTGACCTGAGTAAAGTCTGATGCAATGCAAGTAGACTAAATTAATACAGTGACAACACAGTTCATTGAATATATAACATTCTATGAAAAAGAAAATTGATGCACAACTAGTTACTATTTAACTACCCCTATGTAGACTACAATGATTGTGTGAAGTTTTGTTTAAATCTGACATTAATTGTTGTAGGAGTAGCTTTAAAAAATATATAACAGCTAAACAGACAGACAGACGGATAATGGACATGTTCATAACTAAAAGAGCTAAAAATTTGAGACTTGTCGATACAAGAAACAGTGATGAATCGTCATACATCATATACCATGACGATTTACTTATTGAAATTAATGAGCTCTGTGGAAATTTATTATACGACATATGCCAATCGGCATCCACAGTATTCCATCAGGAAGACTTTATTTCCAATTTTAATCTGGGACGCCCGATGAAATGTTTCCCTCTCCCGACACCTTTGAGGTTCTGTTTATAACTTGCTAAGTGCGCAAATCGAATTTTTTTTTAAATTCAAATCGGTATACGCAAAAAACGTTAAAAATTGTATACATGATTTTCATAAGAAATACATTTGTAAATGAACATGATGCCATTGGTGTTTTTCTCCCTTTAATTATATATTAAACTGATTCAAATGTAATGATGAAATATGTACATGTATGTTCTCTGATACTCTTATTACACTTTTTAATTATCTGTTTTTATATTCCTATGAAGCAGAATTTATTCAAAAACTTCTTTATGAGAAGAAGAAAACTCTTGCTGTGGCCCTCAACGCAACGTTTAGATACTCAGTATATCGACTAGCACAGGCAACTTTGCCACATATGATCCACATATGTGTATCATATGTGAATCATATGATTGGTTTCATATGAGAATCATAAAAAAGGCATCATACATGTGTATGTGAATCATATGAAGCAAATCATATGGTCCATATATGATTCGCCACATATGATTGAATATACATACGATTCTCATATGACCCTCATATGAAAGGCAACGCATATGTTGATCATATGTGGCGAAATGCCTATGTAGATGCCCAGGAGCAGAAAAGATTTCAGGGAAATAATCCATTTTCACCGTAGATTCAATATAGCCCCACCCTTAAAACAAAGCCCCTGATCCAGGGACAAGATTTTCACAATTTTGGAAGCGGGACTCTTGCTCATCATAACCATGCACCTAGTTTATCTGCTTTATATGCAGGGAGAGAGAAGATTTTTTGAATTTTCACTGTGATCAATAGAGCCCGCCCTAAAACCAGAACCACTGACTCTGGGACCACAAATTTCGCAATTATTTGAAGAGACGCCTTTGCTCATCATAACTATAAACTTGATTTATCTGCTAAATACCTAGGAGCAAAGAAAAGGATTTTTAAAGAAATAATGCACTTTCACTATCTAATCAATAGAGTCCCCTCCCCCTTCTGCAGAACTCCTCACCCTGGGGCCCTAAATTTCACAATTTTGGAAGAGGCACCATTAATCATCATAACCATGCTCCTGGTTTATCTACTTTATATACAGGGAGAGAGAAGTTGATTTTTAAAGATTTTTTGCAGTTTTACTATATGATCAAAAGAGCCCCTCCCAATATCAGAGCCCCTGACCCAGGGGCCAAGATGTTCACAGGTTTGGAAGAGGAGCCCTTGGTCATCAGAAGTTTATACTTAGTTTATCTGCTAAATATCTAGGAGCAGAGAAGAAGATTTTCAAAGAAATAATGCACTTTCACTATATAATCAATAGAAAAACCCCTTTCAAAGAGAACCCCTCGCCCTTGGGCCATAAATTTCACAATTTTGGAAGAGGCACCCTTGTTCATTATAACCATGCGCCTAGTTTATCGGCTTTATATACAGGGGGAGGAAGATTTTAGAAGAATTTATGCATTGTCACTATATGATCAATAGAGCCCCACCCTAACTCCAGAACCCTTGATTCTGGGGCCATGAATTTCACAAGTTTGGTTGGGTTCAATGCTTATTACAATCATGCCAACGGTGTGACTGCCTGATGTCCAGGAGTGAAGAAGATTTTTAAAGATTGCACTCATTTTGATGGTTTTGGCACCACCCCTGAGGCCCCAGGGGCGCAGAGACCATAAAATTCACACTTTTGTTCCCCTTCACTTATAGATGTTCTATGCCAAAATTTGTTTGCCTTCAAATCTAATCTCCTTCGTAGATTTGGTTTACTAGTAGGTCTTTTGCAGACCCGGTTTACTACTGAAGAAGTCACAATAGTTGAAATTGGTTCAGCGGTTGCAGAAAAGAAACTGAAAATGTTCAAATGTAAACGCACGATGCATAACGCACGAAGCCGGGCGAAAATGGATAGCAATAGGTCACGTGAGTGACTCAGGTAACCTAAACATTTATATGAAAGTCAACTGATTTTTTAATTAAGTAAAATAAGAGTGTTTTTGACTCAAGAATTGTTAAATTAAGTATGAAATCTTAAAAGAGGTAGTTCAAATCACTGAGTCTCGATCCAAAATTTTAACTCATGGGAAATTATAAATTAGTAACTTAAAAAAATCGTAAGACTCGATGTCTCAACACCCTGGGCGCAGCGTTACGAGTTTGCTTACGAATTTTAAAATTATATCAGTGCATTTTTGGTCATTTGAGAATTTGCTTGCCCTCTAAAGGCTCAGATTTTCATCTATGGATCCATCCTTTTTACAAAGAGTGTGTGAGAAAATTCTAAAATTTGTTATTGATGGGTTCCACATGTAATTTTGTAAGTATTTGAATCGAGTAGTTCTTCAAAGGGGAAAAATCCAAAAACATAAACACAACAATACCAAAAACTGCTTTTGCAAGCCGAAGCATGCATAAGTATGTCCCCATGATCGCAACGATGTAATATTAGATTTTAAAGCAGAGAGCAAATAATCTCTCCCTCTTTTTTTTTAAACAAAATTTCAATTTTTTTTAAATAAATGATCCATTTTTAAGTCCATGAACACCGGAATTTTGGAGAGACACTTACACATGTAGTTTGAAATAAAATTGGGGGGGGGGATCCATTTAATAAAAATTCCTTTTTGTTTTTATGAATACAGTTAAATTTTTGTGTCCAACCAATTACAGGTACCTTTTTTTTTTTTTTTTTAGAAACGAGGTATGACCAGATGAAAAGAATAAGATTTTAAGCTCAAAAAAGGACGGTTATGGAGAAAAAATGGGAATAAAATTTTTCAGTTCATACTTCATATGTTTCAATGGAAAAGGTCGCCATTTTGAAGAAGGAACACTTGTAAAAATATGCCTTCCACTTCCCCCTCATACATAAATACAACCATGATATTTTAGGGGGAGGGGGGATTGGCTCTGGGGAAAATTGCACTCTATAACTATTACTCAAAGTAGAATCCCTCCCCCCTCCCCCCCCCCGGAAAATTGAATCCGGTGTGTGATTTTCGTAGGGAAAATCCTACTCTATCTAGAGTCATTTTGACGTGGGGGAAATCTTACTTTAGAGCCTACTTTCGGCGGGAAATCCTATTCTAGAGCCAGTTTTCCGGGGGGGGGGGGTTAGAGGGGAAAGCCTACTCTACAACACCAGAACAACCTATCGTTAGGTTGTATTTTTCTGACATGTTTCATACTATTTGTTAAGTCATTGTTTTTATACTCCATCTACAAAATCAATACATACAACACATCAATACTCACGGCGGGTGTGACCGGTCGACAGGGGGTGCTTACTCCTCCTTGGCTCCTGATCCCATCTATGCTGTTTCAGGGTCCGTATTTTTGCCCTGTTCACGAATCTTTTTTTAAACTAGATTTTTTTAGATTGATCACTGTTCGTTATCTTTATCTTGTTCATTATCTTCATCTTTAACATTACATTATTTTTTAATTTTATCAACATTCTTTGATAACAGATTCCTGATAGGGTTATGATTCAAGTATGCATACAGAGCCATCTTCCTTGTCTGCAATGAATATAAACAAAGATTTTAAAATAGACATATGATAGATTAATGTGTGTAACTGAAGGAAGAACTTAAAGGCATAATAGAACTTTGTTTGGAATAGATTAATGTATGCAATTGATGGAAGAACTTAAAGGTTTAATAAAAATTCAAATTGGAATAGTCTTCGAATTCCGATTAAAACCGTGATCAAATATTTCTTAATATCTGAAATTAAAAAAAAAAGACTTGATACCCTGATTTACCTGCATGTGTTTGCCTTCAAATCTAATCTCCTTCGTAGACTCGGTTTACTAGTAGGTCTACGTAGGTCTTTTGCAGACCCGGTTTACTAGAGAAGAAGCAACAATAGTTACTAATAAAATTTAGATAATCAAAATTGAAATTGAGCATAAAATACTCAGTATTTCACATATAATAAATTTATTGCGTCTAAAATTATAGAACTTAAATGCATTTTGTTTAAAAAGGAGTTTTGGAAAGAATCTTCTGTGTTAAAATCAGCAGATCTCTAGCTGGTCCGAGTGATTTTTTTTAGACCATTGAGCTACAGATATGCCAATCTCCTGTGAAAAGTTGTTGTTCGTTCCTTTTTCAGACACCTCTACAATGGATTTTTCACCTTAAAAAAAAGCATTCCAAGAAGAGGGTGGGATATTTTTAACTTTTTTTCCAGAATAAAAAATTCAGATTCCTGTGTTTTTAGCAGAGGACGGTTACAATTTTTTTCCGGTATTTTTTCCCCACAATAAACACTTTAGATTCGTGCTAATACGTCATACCTATGTCGTTGGTAGGGGGTACTCCATGTAATTTGGAGTTACATACCTTGTGTTATTACTATACTATGTGGAAAAAAATTATAACAGAAACAGGTGCCTGTGCACATTAACTGTCATCCATGCATTTACGATATCAAACGCGACCACGATGAAGAATTCGGAAGGCCTCGGAAATTTTCCTGCTACTGTGTAGTATATATTTATTTCCGGCGTGTCATGTGATTGTTTGCCTTGTGACAAGCAGATTGTTAGGGATGGCTGCAATCATGGCAGGAGTCTATGTTGCTTTGTCAGCTTTGCTTTGCATTTCCTTTACAAATGCAGAATATCTGAGATATCAGAAACATTACGAAGATGACGTTTCAGAATTCATAAATTTTCTAAAGAAACCTTTCCTTCCAGAGCGTTTCAAGTCACTGGATTTCTTTCAAAAGGCGGTAATGTTAACCAATATAATGTCTGCTTATGGCAAGGATATCATTGCATGTCCTTGTATCAGTCGGCTAAAGTAGTCTTCAGGTTTTAAAAAAAATGCACCTAGATATGCATTAATAATAAATTTAATATATTTCGACTTTCACTTCTCTGATAACTACATGCACTGATACATACATGTAACTGTTGCATAAGCAATCTCTTGTTTGAATCAGGTTAGGTTGAGTTAGGTAGAACTCTAATCAAAGTTGAATTAGCTAGATAGCCTTAATTTGATGTTAAAAAGATATTGCCCTATTGACCAGGTTTAATGGTGAGGGCTTGTCATGAGGCACGGTTAGATTGTTCTAACAAAGCTTCTATATAAGCCTTTCAAATACAGTGCCACTGATTTTTAAAAGTTATGTAAATGCAGTTTTATTTTTCACAATCATGCCTTCTTTTTTTTTTATAAATGGAAAAATGTCACGAATATGTGAGTTCTCATCTTTTTTCCTTTTAATAGATAAAACAGGGACTTGTATACTAACAGAATAAGCAATTTCTTCAGTGCCAAGATGTCACACATGACCAGCTTACAATTGTTCTTACATTTATTCCAAGTGAAAATTTTAGTTTCTGTTCCTTTAGTTTATTAGGTGGTTTTTTAAATTGTGTGAAATTTTGGAAATTCGACTAATCAGGGCCATTTGTTGATTTTCACAAGAGAATTTAATTAAATTCAGCATTCATTGCAGTGCATAATTTGACAGAAATTTCCTATTCTAAACTTGACAATTAATATTCATTAATCCAAGTTAAAGTTATCTCTCTTATCAAAGAATCAATGAACCTTAAATAATACCTTAAATATAATTAAGCTATACATACAGGTACTTCCAAGCTATATAGCTTAAATAAAGAAATTGTGCTGGATATTTATGTTGATTGTATGTTCACTCAATATAAAAAATTCTTAGCTCTGTGACTAACATTAAAGTTTCATTGTATTTTACAGGGCTTGGATCCTAGTAAGAGGTTGACAGCCTTTCATTTCAAGAACTGTGGAGGGATGGTAGATGTAAAGAGCTTGTCTGTCACACCTGACCCCCTGCAGTTCCCCGGGACCATCACTTTCAGTGCTAGTGCAGCTCTAAATACCACTGTCTCAGGTGAAATAAATGTAAGTCTTGAAACATTTATTTATTATGATGATGGGTGTAAGAAAAGAGATTGTTTAAGTTGTTATATTTTCATGGTATACTCGAAGCTTCCTTCTCATTTTGTAAAGTCTTTCAGGGTTGTGGGTCTGTATAGACAGTGAAAATTTCATGTAGAACTTGACATTAATTCTTACAAGCACAGATTCTCCAGCATTCAGAAGCTTGCTGTCAACAGAAGGATTGCAGGTTTATTAATGACAAGAAGATATGCTTATGAACTGAACTTGACTTCATTTTAACAAGGTTAAGGTCTTTGGATGTTTAATTTGGACATTTAGGCCTAGTTAGCAACATGAGGTTGTTTTAAATATATTTTTATTAAAGAAATGTATAATTATCTTTGATATCAATATGACTAGCTGAGAGCTGATTCCTCATGAGGAATATAATGTCAGTACCTGGAGGTAAATACTAGTGATGGGAATCTGTAAGAATTTCATAATCGATGATCAGACTACTGTAACTAACTAATTATCAATTATAATCGGACATTTACAAAGTCTGTCAATTTTAGTTTACTTAATGGTAAGAATGGTTGAATAACTACTTTCTGTGGTGGTCCAGCTGTAGTTGGAATAACTGTGTCTCGGAACAACCCTTAGTCCTTAGGACAATATCATTTTAATGACAGAATGTTCTATCTAGTCAAGCTGGTTCTACGCTCATTTTGTAGAATCCAAAGTACGTCCATACCCCGGAATGAGCGTTGTTACCCGGGTATGAATAAATGTTTCTTCGTCTGCACCATTACGATACACAAATAAGTTAATAGAAAAGTTGCGGCTGGAATATTTGGCTTAAAAACTATTACACTTTTAAAATAAAATAAATAACCCGATTAATCAGAATAAAAAAATTGTAATCGAGCGCTTGGATTATGCCAGCAATCGACTGATTTTCGATTATAATCGATGATTGGAACACCACTAGTAAATACATTTTAACTCTTGTTGGTAGAATCTTAAATACTTCCTTATACATTGTGCAGTGGGAGGTAATTATCAAACGTGGCTTTTACATTTCACACAATTGTTATAAATTTGACAATTTGTTTATCAAAAGTTACACATTTAATATTTTGCCTTGTTCTTTATAATAACTACCAAGTATAATATTGGACTTTTAAGGAAATGTTTGTGGAAAATGTATGCAGTCATTGATCAGTACTGCTCTGTGTTAAGAGGAGATATATGTATTTACATGTACCTGTATAATCATCACTATTTGTTTGGGAAAATTGCCATTCACTAAGGAAGAAAATGACAACAACAAAAAACAGTTGTACACTACTGTAACCTTAATATATACACTCACATGCATGTAAAAGAAGTTTTCCTGGGCAAAATTTGCATTGGAAATGCAGTTTTTCAAAGAGCTTTTGACATTGCATAGCATGATAAGAGTACTGACGAAACAATCCTATGAAGACATACATTTACTTTTTACAGGGAGCGATTGAATTGAAAAAGAAGGCGGCAGGAATCTGGGTTCCTCTTCCATGTGTTGATAATATTGGTTCTTGTAAATACAATGACCTCTGCTCTCTGCTGAGTACAGTGACACAATGCCCACCCCAGCTCACTGCTATTGGCATTGACTGCAAGTGTCCAATCAAAGCTGTAAGTTTTGTTGTCACTTGCATAGCAAATTGTAAAATTAAATTATTTTTTAATTATTAAGAATAATAAAATGATTATATCATTTAATTTTTATTGTATAGGGATATAACATCTTCCATTCTTCATTACTTTTTATTATTTGTTCATTTTCTTAGGGTAAATATACTCTTCCGAGTTGGAGCCAGGACGTTGGGGCAGAACTGTTTCCCACAGGGGATTACCAATTAACGGGCAGAGTGACGGACAAGGATGGGAAACTTGTAGCATGTCTTGAAGTAGAGCTCTCTGTCGCCTAAAAATACTCTAGACATAATTATTTCGATCCAAAGAATACCAAGAGAATAATTTTTAGATTGTGATGTTAGGGTAGTACTAAAGTGCAAAATTACTTTGACCGATATAGATATGTCTCAAACATTTTTTTATTTGATGGCTTAAATTGTCTTAGTTTTCAGAGAAAAACAAATTTCTAATAATATTTTCATAAAACTAGAAAATATGCAATATTGAGGAACAATACACAGTATTACTGAATGTTAGTTTTATAGTACATATACTGTCATGCAGTAGTTTCAATGTGTTTGCATAACATTTGTTTAAAAAGATATTTATTTTTTTTATTTTAGATAGCTAGTGCTTGTTTGTAAACTATCAAAAAAACTACAAGATGTTTAGATACATGTACAGTGTTTTTTTTCCTTTTTGTGAGTTAGAACATGTTCAGTTTGAGATCAGAATGTATATAGTTTTACTTTGTGTCTATATTAACATTTGAAATATGATTTATTTTTTGATAGTTTTTCTATAAACCTTTCTTACGTAATACTGTCTGATTTAATAATTAATAATCCATGTACATGTCTTTGTATACATCATTTTCAATATTTTGATAAGATCTGAAACTCTAATAACTAGAATTGATCTGTTTTAATGTTTACTACATATAAGTTATTTTTTATATAGTTTTTTGGACTTTTATGAGAAATGAAGCAATATAAATTGGGGAAAGGGAGTTTTGTTAATATTTGGCATTGAACTGTGTTCTTTAATGAATATCTAAGAAAGGTATGTCAACTTATAGGTTTAATGAGCTGATATTTGATTTAAAAATCCTTTATATCTACGTTTGTTAATATTCAGATACATTTATATGGCATATAGCAGCAAAATTTTCTGTCACACTGACTTAAAATTATTGATATTGCTTGTGCTTTTTTTAATGACAAAATAAACTTCTTCCTGGATGTTCCATGTTAGGGGAGTACAGCTCCAAAAAAATTGGAGAATTAAATATTTTGTTTTACAGATACTATTACATAATAGAAAGGGAGTAAAAACAAGTTTTTTACAACTTGCAGGTTACTCTCCCTGGGAAGTTCCAGGAAAAATTTGGACAGTTGTAATTGATATAATTATGCTATAATACTGTATCTCTTATCAATGATATAACTGCATTTTTGTAATACTACATGTATATGTGAGCGCTCAGTTTCTCATTGTCAATCTCCATTTGGTATGCATATATACTAAATTCTTCTTTCTGTTCTTGAAATATTTTTTGAATAAAGGGATGTATTGACCTACATGTATTTCAGCTACATGTATAACTGATCTTTTTTTCGTACATTGGAATTTGATACTCTGATAAAATTTACATAGAAAGGGTTTTTTTTTTCACTTCTTCTGAGGAGAGTGGCTAAAAAAAAAAACCCAGATACTTCAATCCCTATTGGTAAATGTGATGTTCTGTAATAAATGATAAGACGTAACCATGCTTTTAATATGGATCACTTTTTAAAGCATATTAGGTACATTTTAATTTAAAGGTACCACAGTGACATTAAACTGCTTACTTTATTTTGATCTCTAGTCTCTACGTGTTAAAAAAAGACGAAAGGGAAAAACCTGTGGTTTGTTCCCATTATTTGAAGAATTTCGATTGGTTAATCTTTGTGAAAAATAATATAACAAATGTAGCCCTTTCATTTGGTTAATCCATAGATATATCGACTTGATAGAAAAGCATATCGACCTCGCATTTTGAGTTCGGTTGATATGCTTTTCTGTAAAGTCGATGTATCTATGGATCGACCCCATGAAAGGGCTATATTTGATATTGAACAGGTGATATTCGAATGGGTGATATCACTTTATTTAATAGGTGACATCACCTATTTGATTTGAATGGGTGATATCACCAATTTGAATCAGCGATATCACTTGTTAAAATAGGCGATATATCGCCTATTCGAATAGGTGATATCACTAAATGGCTATAAATACTAAAAAATACCTCATCCAATTCCTCTGTATGAGATAATGATTACCAGTCTTGGATCTTTGGATGACAGGAAACGGTCCTGAGTACGACGCATGAGGTTGCAAATGTTTCCTCTTAATGTCTTCGATTGTTCTTGATTCACAGTACACCATCAGATCGGTTTGTATTAATTTTACCACTCTATTCACATGAAATTTGGTGGTGCATTGAGTTTCCGCAGTTTGAAGCCTAACTTACACTGGAATACATTTTTCTTAAGTGAAATGTGGAGTTAACGAACAGTACTCAAGCTCAAACGTCCATTGAAACAATTACCAATCAGGAGCAGAGCAAACACGGACCTCTAAAATATCAGAGGTGGCACTGGGATCAGGTGCCATGGAGGAGTAAGCATCTCCTGCCGACAGGTCACATCCTTGCTCCTTGTCATGATTGGGAAAACGGAAGAATCCGTAGACGATTTAGTGTGTAAATAATGGCCTAACAATTTGCTGACAAAGTCATTGTATCGACCGCAGAACCAAAAGAAAAAAGTTTTAAACGAGATTGTTCATATTCTTGTTTCATCAACATGTTTATCAAGAGCTTGCCTCATTTCAGAAGTTGTTCCTACGTAGAGCATAATCTTTCGCATCGAATCAACTGAGAGACATAAACCCCATATGCAGGTGATAAGGGTATATTGCTACATAAGTGAGGAAAGTTGGCGATTGTAAAGTTGAAGTCATCACGTTTATTATAAAGCTTGATGGTTAGGTTACCATTAACGCCTTTTTCTAGTAATATATTCAAATATGAAACAGATATGTCAGACTCTATGGTATCTTTTATTTCAAGCTCATTGGGATGTGAGCCATTTACGTTGAAATTCTCCATGAAGTTTTGCATATAACACGTATACGTCACCAAAAATGCGTAGTTGTGTTTATTCATCCTGGGTGTAGCATAGGTTTTGTATACCTAAAAATAAACAGTCTGATTGTCTATTCTAAAGAATAGCTTTATCTTGATCTATATTGCCAATTTGAAAGAAATGAGCATTAATGTACATTTATACACATTGATAATTCAATGAATCCGTAGCTCGGATACCTCTCATGATTACATTCTGATTTGCGGTTTGAGATTTCCTGTTAAATTGACGCCTAAATAAATTCAGATATATAGTACATCCTTGTTCTACCCTTGTTTATTAAATTATTTACTGTTTGTAGGTATCGTTTAAGGTGTTATCTTTGGTATGTATAGACTCGTCAGTACACTGGTACTATTTGTACCACGCACGTTATCATTACTGTACATGTCAATGCACGCCCAGTTACTTAACGGTCCACAATGTAAATATGATAAGAAATAAGTCATGTTGAGTTCATTTTTGAATATAAAGTATTAGAGTTTTGGGTGTCACAAAAATGCAAACTTTTGCAACCAAACTTTTAAATTTCTTGAAATCTTTTTTGTTCAATAAGAAATTCTTCATAATTTAATCGAATACGATTTTCTACTCATCAGAGCAAAAAATAACATAGATCAAACCTCGGCGTAAATTAATGTTTTCCTGATCACGACTTGCCTATTTAATCTTAACTACATATATACAATGTATTAAGAGTAATACATATTTTTGATGTTGATGAATTTCATTTGAAAATGAGTACGAGATATCAGCTTTTACCCCATAAAGTGATAAACAACTGATAACGATAAAGATAACAATTAATACTATTACCCACTGATAAAAAGCCTGACCATTGCAAGTCTCATTGTCATTGTCTTATAGAACAATATCGAGTATATACAATTTTTTTCCTACACCTTAGAGCTATGAAATTTCTGGTGGTGTTCGCTTTATTTGCTTGTGCTTTCGCTGATGAAGTGAAACAAGAATTCCATGTTCCAGAGTCTGGCGAAGACGAGGCCGCTTACCTTGATGATGAACATCACATTAAATTGAACGATGAAACTGAACTTCTAATGGATCTTCTTAACTTAAACGCACTCCCGGAAAGATACAGAGGGGAGGATTACTTTAAATCTGTTGTAGGTTTGGTTAAATTACATGTATTTCATTATAAGAAGTTCTAATTTTGGTAACAAAACGTTGTAAGTTATACGCGCGAAAACCAAAATCTAAAAAGAAAAATCAACAAAATTGTTGTGTATACATGTATTTCATTATAAGAAATTCTAATTTTGGTAACAAAACGTTGTAAGTTATACGCACGAAAATCAGAATCTAAAAAAGAAAAATCAAAAGAATTGTTGCGTGATAATTATGAGGTTTACACTTATTACCTCAATTCGTTTTGATATGACAGCAGGTACTTTAACGTTTATGTCACCTAGCTTAGAGTTGTTCCCTTTTTTTCCCCTTAAACCTACACCTTCTAAAGAAAGTTCGAGTGCTGTATATTGTTACTTGTCAGTCCATTTAATTTATTTCATGCACTATGCTATCCTTGACTCCCCCTCCCATCCCTAACCTAAAATTTGCCGTCTCAACACACCCTTGTGTATATGTGTAATTAATCTATTAGGGAAGGAAAAAGTCCTCCAGAGTGGAAGCTTTCCAGTGGACAAACTGTGGTAATAACGACCCAGCAAGTATCTTGAGTTTGTCCGTTACACCAGATCCAATACAGTTTCCAGGAACTATCAATATTGCTGGAAAGCTACAGTTCAACGCCTCGTTTCCAGCTCCTCTTCCGGTAGGAATTTTTTCCCTCTAGTTTTACTTTGAATTTTGTTGAATGGATGTTAAGACAATGGTTAAAAGTAGAAATAAATATAACAGGGAATGCTTACTCCACCTAGGCATCTGATCCCACCTCTGGAATTTCCAGGGGTCCGTGTTGTATGCCCTCTTCATATATTTGTATTGTTTGTGGATTTTTTTTAGATCGATCACTGTTCG
Source organism: Saccostrea echinata (assembly GCF_033153115.1). Lineage (NCBI taxonomy): Eukaryota > Metazoa > Mollusca > Bivalvia > Ostreida > Ostreidae > Saccostrea > Saccostrea echinata. Next base: position 15,756,380 of record NW_026889779.1, read on the forward strand.
TTATCTTTACCTTTTACATAGTAGAAATAAACATAAAATGAGATAATTAATAGCACGCTACATCATATTTATATCAGGTACTTGTCACACAATGTTAATTTTTTATCTTGATCACTCATAAGGCAAGCCTTGTTGTATCAAAGAAAGCAGCTGGGATCTGGGTCAAGCTCCCATGCATTGACAGTTTTGGTTCTTGTGATTACCCTGATCTGTGTCAGATCCTGAGCACTGTGGGGGACTGCCCCGACCCTATCGCCTCATCCGGTCTGGGATGTCAGTGCCCATTCAAATCAGTGAGTAGATTTTGAACTTTTTTCATAAGAATTATGTGTGTGTGTGCTATGGCTGCTTTATTAATAGGTGATAATTTTTTTTATATAACATCTTTGTACACTTGATGAAATTGGGGGATATCTGTGTTTTGTTGGGTCAAATTACATGGATTCTTCGACATAAAATCAAAGACTATGAAAATTACAGAAAAGTATACGATATTTTAGTTATCATTACAATATCAATGTTTAAATGCATGTTTTTATTTATATATTATGATATGTATCATAAAAGGGTTTTATTTTGGAATTAAAACAAAAGATTCTTGATTTATAAGAAAAAGGGAAAACTCGTAAACTAGTATTAAGTGTTTAAAGTGTTTTTTGGCCGTACTACATGTATATATTTATAATTATTCTCTCAGTTTATATTTGACTCATCAAGAGCTTTAAGGTACTGAAACATAATTTTTTAAAACGTTAATGCACTACGTTTGTCAGAGAAATAATTCAGAAATATTAGATACAAGTGTACGTTTTTTTTCTAATCAAGGGTACGTTTGATGTTCATGGTCTCTCTTTTGATGTGGATGCCTCTGCTTTTCCCTCCGGAGACTACAAGCTTAGAGGGTCTATAACCACGGGTGGAAAAGAGGATGCGTGTATTGAGATTGTTATAACTATTGCCTGATAGAGTGTTTCTAGTTTTTGATATACATGTTTTTAATATTAGAATAAACATTCCTTTATATCATGTTTTCAATTATTTTTTTTTAAATAATAAATGAGTTTGATTATTATAGCCTTATATCTTTTAAACTACAGAACACACGGACCCTCACACACACACACACACCCTCATACACACCCTCACACACAACCTCACACACACACACACACACACACACACACACACACACACACACACAAAGCACTTAAATGATTAACGACACGAATAGAAATTTTCAAATTTTCGGAACGTCCGGTCATTTCCTCAAGACAAAGAAAAAAGTTTTAAAAGTCAGGATAAGCGGCTATTATATTTTTTTCTACAAAAGCTGCAACGTTAATTCCCATACTAACGAACAAAGAGAGACATTTTATTGTTTACATTTATATCTGTATAGATATAGTGTATGAGCTGAAGGTCTTAAAGTTTACACTTTTCGAATGAAAATTTTCGTCCTAGTCATGATCAATAACTTAGTTCTCAAAAAGGGTATAAAAGTTACAAAACGTTTACAGCATCAAATACAAGTTACTGAAGACTTTGACAATTTTGAGGCATAAGGTTCCAGTCTTCAGATCTCAAAATCTTACTTATTAGCATCATAATTCTGTAGGTAAAGATAACTATTCTCCCTAGTTTCAAAAGGGAAAAAAATGGTCACGGTAGCGCGTTCTTATTTAAACCATGAAATGCTTTCTTTTGGTTGTTAGTACGGGAATTAATGTCGCAGCTGTTGAAGAAAAAATACATAACTCGCGTAAGCGGGTTATGTGAATTTTTTCGGCAATAGCTGCGACGTTAATTCCCGTACTAACAAACAAAGAAATATATTTTATTGTTTATATTTATAGCTTTATAAAAAAAAAACATTCAAAGTAAATTAAAATATGTTAAATATTGTATTATAGATGTGTATGTCATTGTATGCATAATTGTTGGAACAGCCGTTGCTTAAAAAATCTATGCTGGTGGCTTGCTTAGTGTTGTTTATGGACTGATTAACGGCAATGGTTTTTATAAGAAATAAAGGTAATAATATTCAGTGGTTGTAAATATTTAGTGGAGGCCCGGGCTCAGTCCGTCGCGCCGCATCAAACTAAAGACGTAAACATAGGTAGTTCACTGTTCCTTCGCCGAGACAGAAAGTCACGGATGTTTCGGATGAGGCTTTAAAAACCGAGGCCCCGTGTCAGGATAAGAAAATCCGCACTGCCCAATGGCCCTGAATGCCGAGTAATACCGGTAGGTCTGACTTTGAAACCCTTCAGCGTTATATTGTGACGTCTCTTTATGAATGAAAAATACTCGAATAAGACGTAAAACAACATACAATTAATTAATTAATCAATCAAAAGAATAAAATATGGTAAATAAGCAAGCATGAATTCAAAGCTACTTCCTATCATCACTTCTTTTTTTTTTTTTTGACACGCATGACCACCGTTTTTGATGAAACTTTGCCGTTTAACTTATCACCAGAAATACATTTCATACAAAATCTAGTTATGTGTCATGGATGCCATGGTAACAACTTGAAAAAGTTGAAAAATTGAGATTTTTGGCTACTTTGAATCTTTATTTAGCAATAATAATAATAAAGACTAGGATTAGTAGAAAAACCAAACAAACCAATCTCACAAAAAAAAAAAACAAACAAACAAACAAACAAACAAAAAACCAAAAAACAATTCACCTTATCGTCACTAAGCTATAAAGAAACAGTATTACTACACTGTATGTAGAACATATCTTCAAGTAAGTGGTAAACGTTTGGAATATATTTTAAAAGCTCAATATTCACCTGGTAGGGGTTACATGATCAAACACAATCATAAACACGAGAAAAACATTAAAGATAGTTGACCTTTTGTAGATAATGGTAATATCATTCTAATCTTGCCATGGTAACACAGTGTAACTACACAAAATTTAATGCTGCTATGTTAAGGAAAAACTTGGTACATCAAGACTGCCAAATATACATCTTTAGGACCTTGTCACACAGACAGACAGGATTAGTTGCTACATTTGTACATTGTAGTGTAAACATGGGAAAAAACATACAAATGGTTCAATTTAGGAATTTATTTACCCTTTAACCAAGAAACATATTAATAAACACACTTTGAATTGTTCTTATCTGATAGAACTAAAGTTGACTGTTATACATTTATTGACTGGGTTCGAGGGCAGCATGTGTTTTGTCGGACCCAAGAACCAAACTGTTTGCAGGAGGCCGTTAGGCCGAAGGTACACAGTTTGGTTCGAGGGTCGACAAAACGCATTTTGCCCGAGGACACAGTCAATAAATGTTTTGGTATACCTTTTATTTTATACATGTATCTTGTACTGGTTTCCATAATGTAAATTTCCTTTACCTGCACAGCGGTTGAATTCGGTCCCGCCCACAGTATGACGTAGCGGTCCAATATCTCATCGACAGGTCCAATATCTCACACAGCGGTCAAACATAGATTTTCAATGGACTGCTCAGTAAAACATTGGAGATATCAGACTTTTTAAAGTATACACTGTAAAATTGTGTTTAGGAAATAAACACTTCTATCACATGTTTAGATCTAAACGTGTATAGTAGACTAAGTGTGTTTAACAACTAAACACTTATGTCTTAGCGTTTTATATCTAAACGCGTTTAGAAATTAAACACGTTTTACTGTAAAGTGCATAGTTATCTTCCCGGAAATGACACACATATATTTGAACGTTAATTTGAGCGGCTTCCTAAACAAAGAAAACACAACAAGCTAAGGTGATGTATCAATGAGAGTTATGACAACCCAATTAAGGGATAACCATGGCGAAACAGTGAAATACGTGAAAGGGCATCTTATTACTGCAATACATTTTAGGTTTGTTTTTCTGTTTCTTTGCATTAATTAACCCCGATGAGCAACTTAAATAAAGTTGACTTGGGATATCTTGAATTCGTTCATAGACTTGCAGGAGAGGAAATAATATTAAATGTCATTAAAACATATATATTTATATTAGTATAGTTTTACTAAAACTTGAACAATTTTGTTTTTCTGAGTAATGTAAAATATCAGTGATAGTGTACTTTTACTAAATCTGGCTATATTTCCTACAGGTTCTGTCACCCCTTCTAAAGTGTTCGGAACATTTTATTTTTCGGTGTTCTGCAAATAATAAAATCCGAGGAATTCCCAGTAGCTCTCACAGTAGCTCTGGTGAGATCTAGCGAGACTACAACGAGATAAGGTGGATTATTAACGGAAATGTGGCTAGGAAGTGACTAGCACGTGGAGACATGGTAAACAGAAAAGTTTTTATGAGTAATGTAAAATATCAGTGATAGTGTACTTTTACTATAAATCTGGTTATATTTCCTACAGGTTCTGTCACCCCTTCTAAAGTGTTCGGAACATTTTATTTTTCGGTGTTCTGCAAATAATAAAATCCGAGGAATTCCCAGTAGCTCTCACAGTAGCTCTGGCGAGATCTAGCGAGACTACAACGAGATAAGGTGAATTATTAACGGAAATGTGGCTAGGAAGTGACTAGCACGTGGAGACATGGTAAACAGAAAAGTTATCTAGCTAGCGCTTCATTTTTCACCACTGAATAATTTATGTAAAAATGTATATCAATCTCTCTTGAATTCATTCAAACGTCAATAAGTATTCTTCATTGCATTATTTTCTGCACTTCTGTATTAAAATTTCTTTCTGGACAACAGGTGTGTGCAATTACAAAAATTAGTTACTAGCCCGTCGGGCTAGTGGCAGTAACAAAGTTACTAGCCCGAGGTTGCCAGTCACTAGCCCATTAACTACCGAAAACAATACATGTATAAGTATAACAAAAAGGTAAAAAAAAACATTTAAGTTGAAATAAATAAAACAAATAATGGTTTGCGCTGTGTTATTGTCGGGTATACTTCTCCCTATTTTTATCGACTATAATTGTCACCGAAACGACTGGCGATAGCAACACACAATACACATAGGTTTATTTGTTTGTTGTTTAACGTCCCTCTCGAGAATTTTTCACTCATATGGAGACGCCACCACTTGCCGGTGGAGAGCTACAAATTTTGACCTATACTAGGCACTTAGGGCCATTGAGCAGTGAGGGATCTTTTTTGTGCCAGCACATACTGCGACACGGGACCTCAGTTTATACGGTCTCATCCGAAGGACCGGTCTCCACAGTGGAATTCGAACCCGCGACGTAAGGATCAACTCCAGACCTTACTCCGAATACATAATTATAGGTTAAAAGGAATTAAAGATTATGATTTTACAACAAAGTTAATCCGTACATCAATTCAGTCGACGTTTTTTGTTTGTTTGTATGTTGTTTAACGTCCCTCTCGAGAATATTTCACTCATATGGAGACGCCACCAGTCAATCTCTCACCAGAGGGCGTATTACGCTTCGCTGCAACACCTCTGTCAACGTCTAAATGCCAAGATTCTTGGCAAAACTTACTCTGACCTATTGTATAACAAATTATAAATTTTGAAGTTACATATTTAAGCTTTAAAATTTGAAGAAAAGTTTATGTATGAAAATTAGAAAGAGATACATCTGTATCACCGTATCTTACAAGGGATTATTTCTCGGCGGGATATTGCATCATTCATGTATACAGATATGGAGAACGTCGTAAATTTAAAACGCATTGCCGACAAATATCAACATGGTTTAGTTTTTAAATACAAACAACTTGCAGCATTGACACATATACAGAAAAGTTAAGGTAATACGTTTGTTAATCTTCCTGTGATAAAGGCCAAGCGTCTACGCCTTCCGTACTACTTTTTTAGACGTTGACAGAGGTATTGGTGGAGCGTAGCGGGAACGGTAACTCTGGATAGAGAATGGCCACCAGTTGCCGGTGGAGAGCTGCAAATTTTGTCCTATACTCGGCACTTACGGCCATTGAGCAGTGAGGGATCTTTTTCGTGCCAGCACCTACTGCGTCACGGGACCTCGGTTTATGCGGTCTTATCCGTAGGACCGGTCTCCACGTCCCACAGTGGGATTTGAACCCGCGACGTAAGGATCAACTCCTTACGCCGAATTCAGTCGAGGTAATGTATACTTTCGTTTTAGATTTACTAGCCCGACGGGCTAACGCAGTATAGATTTATGATAGCCTGACCTCTAAAATTGGTAGCCCCGGGCGTCGGGCGATGGTAATTGCACACCCCTGGACAAACATGCTTGCATGTGAAATGGGACTGTATTTTTTGGCGTCAGAGTACATGTAGCAAATGGGGTACCAAAATAGCTTAATCTGAATGAGTTTTGCATTGTGGATCACTACGGATACTGCAGGAACTTTACGCTTGAAAAAAACCAAGGCGATCGAAAAGGCACACAGGACATTTTTCATTTTTATTCTATTATTTCCATGCTCACAAACAACTCATTTGTAACACGTTTAATAAACGTGGAATTCTAGGTTTCACAAAGTCATACTGTAACTATGGCGATTTTCGTCTGCATTCCTTTGTTGTACTATCGGTGAATACAATTGTCAGGTGGGTTCCCTGACCAAAACAGATGATCACGGGTATTGTAATATTGTAATATATTGTAATATTAACTGTTTGAATGCCTAAGGGATGCTGCTCGTTTTCCTTACCTTGAAGCGCTAGTGTTCTAAACGTGGCACAGAGTACATTTTTTATATGCCTCTTCTAGTTAACAACGGGGCAACAAATTACAAACGCCCGTGGCATCTTCCATAGTTTCTACTCTTTGTATTTTTTCATATAAACATTTTTTTAATTTTTTTCTTTGCAATCCATTTGATATCGATCATACAATGAAGCGCATTGAAGTGGTAAAATTCTCCGTTTGAATGGAACGTTTTGAGCTTTCTTTAGAACGTTGATTGTCATATAATGACACGCCTATTTCTTTAGAAACATGTTCGTTGCAATACGCGTTATTTACAAAATCGGGGTCTCTAACTCTCTCTTCTAACTTTATAAAATCTCTTTTTCAGTGTAATTCATGTTACTAGTCGCAGAGAGTGGGGTTACCTAAAGCATTACAACGAACATTTCTTTCTCATTTCTAAAGAAATAGGCATGCCATTCTGTAGCAGGGTTCTCCATGGGCCGTCTTATGTGGCGACTCCGCCACTGTTAGATTCCCAAGCACTTCAGTTAAAAAATCAGCGTCATAGTTCCGCCACAGTCAAAATTTTAGCGCCACAGCAAGATCATTTTATTCAGTATGATAAATATAAACCAGAAGTCTCTGATGAGACTGTAGCTCTACTGGTCTGTTTGTATAACAAAAGAAAAGAAGCACTTGGATTTGAAACATTGCAACATGCAACAATAAATAGAATTATGTATCTTAATGTAGTCTACTTTTGTGACAAGTTATATTGAAATCATTAAAACAAATGAAAACTAGGAGTAGTAGCGTTTTGAAAGTATTTCACGGAAATTTCTATTTTTAGTACCGGTAACCATGACAACACCACTCACCCAAATAAAAAAAAACAGAAATACATATTATGTATCGTAGTGTATTCTAACTGTGTGCCAAATTAGATTGAAATCAGACCAAAATTGTAGGAGGAGTAACGTTTTAAAGGAATTTCACAGAAATTTCTATTTTAAGTAACCATGGCAACACTGTTCATCGAATTCAAAAACCAATGCAATAAATTATGTATCTTAGTATAGTCTTCTTGTATGCCTAATTATATTAGAAGCAGACTAAAACTGTAGCAGGAGTAGTGTTTTAAAGGAATTTCACAGAAATTTCTATTTTTAGTAACCATGGCAACACCGTCCATCGAAATCAAAAACCGATGCACTAAATTATGTATCTTAGTGTAGTCTACTTGTGTGCCAAGTTACATTGAAATCGGACTAAAACTGTAGCAGGAGTAGTGTTTTAAAGGAATTTCACAGAAATTTCTATTTTTAGTAATCATGGCAACACCGTCCATCGAAATCAAAAACCGATGCACTAAATTATGTATCTTAGTGTAGTCTACTTGTGTGCCAAGTTATACTGAAATCGGACCAAAACTGTAGGAGGAGTAGCGTTTTAAAGGAATTTCACAGAAATTTCTATTTTTAGTAACCATGGCAACACCGTCCATCGAAATCAAAAACCGATGCACTAAATTATGTATCTTAGTGTAGTCTACTTGTGTGCCAAGTTATATTAAAATCAGACCAAAACTGTAGGAGGTGTAGCGTTTTAAAGGAATTTCACAGAAATTTCTATTTTTAGTAACCATGGCAACACCGTCCATCGAAATCAAAAACCGATGCACTAAATTATGTATCTTAGTGTAGTCTACTTGTGTGCTAAGTTATACTGAATTCGGACCAAAACTGTAGGAGGAGTAGCGTTTTAAAGGAATTTCACAGAAATTTCTATTTTTAGTAACCATGACAACACCGTCCATCGAAAATCAAAAACCGATGCACTAAATTATGTATCTTAGTGTAGTCTACTTGTGTGCCAAGTTATATTGAAATCGGACCAAAACTGTAGGAGGAGTAACGTTTTAAAGGAATTTCACAGAAATTTCTATTTTTAGTAACCATGGCAACACCGTTCATCGAAATCAAAAACCGATGCACTAAATTATGTATCTTAGTGTAGTCTACTTGTGTGCCAAGTTATATTGAAATCGGACCAAAACTGTAGGAGGAGTAGCGTTTTAAAGGAATTTCACAGAAATTTCTATTTTTAGTAACCATGGCAACACCGTCCATCGAAATCAAAAACCGATGCACTAAATTATGTATCTTAGTGTAGTCTACTTGTGTGCCAAGTTATATTGAAATCGGACCAAAACTGTAGGAGGAGTAGCGTTTTAAAGGAATTTCACAGAAATTTCTATTTTTAGTAACCATGGCAACACCGTCCATCGAAATCAAAAACCGATGCACTAAATTATGTATCTTAGTGTAGTCTACTTGTGTGCCAAGTTATATTGAAATCGGACCAAAACTGTAGGAGGAGTAGCGTTTTGAAAAATTGTTTACAGACAGACGGACAGACAGACAGACAGACAGACGGACGGACGGACGACGGACACCTTACTATCGCATAAGCTCTTCTGGTCTCTGACCAGTAGAGCTAAAAATTATATATCAAATGAACATTCAAATTATGTACCGATTTTTTATTTTCATTTTTTAATGCTTAACCGTTAATTTACTCCAATTAGGGTCCATCGTTTGGCTTGCGCAATCAATTATCTTCTAGATCTCGATGGACACATCAAGCCATTTTTTCACACTTCACGATAATTACAAATGAAATTTTTAATATCAATTCATTCATGTTTTAATAGTTCTACAGATAACCACGTTCTCAAATTGCATTGGCACTGCGAGTCAAACATCGTACGTGTATCGTAATCATATATTTTTGTACAGTGTAGCAATTGACGTAAGCAAAACACGTAAGAAACACCCAAACTTTCCACTCAAACCAAAAATGTTACCACTTCAATGCGCTTCATTGTAGATTAAGTTGAACCACGTGTTCGAAGTGAAATGTAAACATATAGGTGTCAAGTTATCGTTGCTATTCATGCAATGATTGGTCAACCGTGGGTGGTAAGATTCTCTGGGCGCATTAATAACAAAAGCCATAAAAGGTAAACAAAGGTTTGTCATATACATTTTTTTGTACCAGTGCATCGGGCGATTTTGAAAAAAAAGTAACACCTAAAGCTATCGTTATTTACTCTGACTCTAAATGTCTCTCTAACGTCTTATATATAGTATACAAGCCTATTACTTGTTAGCATTGCTTAAACATTTACATAATATAAAGCAGAAATCAATGATCGTTTTGTCTACGTTGTTCAAAGGGACATAATTTGAGTTATCGAACTTTGAAACAAAACTTACTTTATGCAAATTTCCAAATAAACATTCAATCACAAGGACAAATTGTATATAAAAGCTGTCTTTGGAGGGTGGATGGTGGGGGAATATTTCTAACACATTGACAAGTAAAATAATTGTGCTTGTATAAATACAAGCAGAATTGCACCATACTGCACTCTGCTGCAATACAATGCGATACATTGTGATGCCTGCCAAATTGTCCAATCAAAATTAACTCAGTCAATTTTTTTTTCTTAATTGAATTTAAAAACTGATTAAATAAACACATCTTTTTTTTTTCATTTTATGCTTTGAAAAAAAAAAGGTTTCAAAAACAGACTAGAGAGCATTTCCTTTATTCTTAGATTCTTAGCATGCTTAAATATTTGTTTTCTTTTGATACGAATCAAAATTAACAATCAGAAATTAAGTCGAAGGACTTCCGTAAAGTTACGTGTTGCTGGTTTTTTGTTTATTTTATCGAATGACTAATTTGGGTATGCGCAAAAGATCCAAAAGAAATGAACACTCCTTTTTGACTGATGAGTGGATTTTTTTTGTTTGCAAGAGAATTATACTGTTTATCATAATAAGAATTTAACTGCATTTTATTGCCCTGCACTGCGATGCAATGTCAATCAATAAAATGAAGTCCATTTTTGTTTTACATTATGGTATTGAAAATAAGGTGTAAATTAGCATATTTTCTAATATATTTTTATTTTTAAAAAGTTTTGAAAAACAGACTGGATGGAATATTTTCATTCACATTTTCTTATATGATTGTTCTCTGTCATACGAATCTAAATTAACAATGCAGTAATAATGTCGAAGGATTTTTGGACAATTTTTTTCATTGCTGTTTATTATTTTATGCAACGCCTAGTTCGGGAATATGAACGATTGAAAAAAAAAAAAAAGAGAAATCTCGTGTTGGACTGATGAGTGTAAATTTTGAGAGTGATGTAGATCGATATAAGCACCAGGAAGGATAGAATATATTCTGATAACAGTACTTAGAGCTAAGTTCTCATCAAAGAACAGTTACTTTTGCTGATTATTTTTTATTGAAAGACTGATATGGATATATGCAAAACACCCCGAGGAAAATTGAAGTGTCGAGTGAAGTTCTTTAATTGCAAGCCAATTAATTTTGTTTTTAAATAAAAATATAACTGTCCTACAATACATTGCATTGTAATGCTTGATGTACTGTCTAATTAAAACATACTTGGTCTATTTTTTTTATTAGGCAAAACAGTGAAAAAATATAAACTTTCCTGTTTGACTGATGAGTGAATATTTTGAGACTCAAACAAAGCGCCGATGACTTTGTAGAACAATCAAAGACGCTTTTCAATACTGCTTAGCAGTACTTGTTTAGTGAGATAAGCTCACACTAAGTCCTTTACACGCGACATTACCCGTAACCGTTATTTACTCTGACTTTAACACATTGTCATTTGTGAATGTCTCTCTAACGTCTTATATATAGTATACAAGCCTGTTACTCGTTAGCATTGCTTAAACATTTACATAATATAAAGCAGAAATCAATGATCGTTTTGTCTACGTTGTTCAAAGGGACATAATTTGAGTTATCGAACTTTGAAACAAAACTTACTTTATGCAAATTTCCAAATAAACATTCAATCACAAGGACAAATTGTATATAAAAGCTGTCTTTGGAGGGTGGATGGTGGGGGAATATTTCTAATACATTGACAAGTAAAATAATTGTGCTTGTTTATATACAAGTAGAATTGCACCATGCTGCACTCTGCTGCAATACAATGCGATACATTGTGATGCCTGCCAAATTGTCCAATCAAAATTAACTCAGTCAATTTTTTTTTCTTAATTGAATTTAAAAACTGATTAAATACACATATCTTTTTTTTTTTCATTTTATGCTTTGAAAAAAAGGTTTCAAAAACAGACTAGAGAGCATTTCCTTTATTCTTAGATTCTTAACATGCTTAAATATTTGTTTTCTTTTGATATGAATCAAAATTAACAATCAGAAATTAAGTCGAAGGACTTCCGTAAAGTTACGTGTTGCTGGTTTTTTGTTTTTTTTTTTATCGAATGACTAATTTGGGTATGCGCAAAAGATCCAAAAGAAATGAACACTCCTTTTTGACTGATGAGTGGATTTTTTTGTTTGCAAGAGAATTATACTGTTTATCATAATAAGAATTTAACTGCATTTTATTGCCCTGCACTGCGATGCAATGTCAATCAATAAAATGAAGTCCATTTTTGTTTTACATTATGGTATTGAAAATAAGGTGTAAATTAGCATATTTTCTAATATATTTTTATTTTTTAAAAGTTTTGAAAAACAGACTGGATGGAATATTTTCATTCACATTTTCTTATATGATTGTTCTCTGTCATACGAATCTAAATTAACAATGCAGTAATAATGTCGAAGGATTTTTGGACAATTTTTTTCATTGCTGTTTATTATTTTATGCAACGCCTAGTTCGGGAATATGAACGATTGAAAAAAAAAGAGAAATCTCGTGTTGGACTGATGAGTGTAAATTTTGAGAGTGATGTAGATCGATATAAGCACCAGGAAGGATAGAATATATTCTGATAACAGTACTTAGAGCTAAGTTCTCATCAAAGAACAGTTACTTTTGCTGATTATTTTTTATTGAAAGACTGATATGGATATATGCAAAACACCCCGAGGAAAATTGAAGTGTCGAGTGAAGTTCTTTAATTGCAAGCCAATTAATTTTGTTTTTAAATAAAAATATAACTGTCCTACAATACATTGCATTGTAATGCTTGATGTACTGTCTAATTAAAACATACTTGGTCTATTTTTTTTATTAGGCAAAACAGTGAAAAAATATAAACTTTCCTGTTTGACTGATGAGTGAATATTTTGAGACTCAAACAAAGCGCCGATGACTTTGTAGAACAATCAAAGACGCTTTTCAATACTGCTTAGCAGTACTTGTTTAGTGAGGTAAGCTCACACTAAGTCCTTTACACGCGACATTACCCGTAACCGTTATTTACTCTGACTTTAACACATTGTCATTTGTGAATGTCTCTCTAACGTCTTATATATAGTATACAAGCCTGTTACTCGTTAGCATTGCTTAAACATTTACATAATATAAAGCAGAAATCAATGATCGTTTTGTCTACGTTGTTCAAAGGGACATAATTTGAGTTATCGAACTTTGAAACAAAACTTACATTATGCAAATTTCCAAATAAACATTCAATCACAAGGACAAATTGTATATAAAAGCTGTCTTTGGAGGGTGGATGGTGGGGGAATATTTCTAATACATTGACAAGTAAAATAATTGTGCTTGTTTAAATACAAGTAGAATTGCACCATACTGCACTCTGCTGCAATACAATGCGATACATTGTGATGCCTGCCAAATTGTCCAATCAAAATTAACTCAGTCAATTTTTTTTTCTTAATTGAATTTAAAAACTGATTAAATACACATATCTTTTTTTTTTCATTTTATGCTTTGAAAAAAAAAAAGGTTTCAAAAACAGACTAGAGAGCATTTCCTTTATTCTTAGATTCTTAGCATGCTTAGATATTTGTTTTCTTTTGACATGAATCAAAATTAACAATCAGAAATTAAGTCGAAGGACTTCCGTAAAGTTATGTGTTGCTGGTTTTTTGTTTTTTTTATCGAATGACTAATTTGGGTATGCGCAAAAGATCCAAAAGAAATGAACACTCCTTTTTGACTGATGAGTGGATTTTTTTGTTTGCAAGAGAATTATACTGTTTATCATAATAAGAATTTAACTGCATTTTATTGCCCTGCACTGCGATGCAATGTCAATCAATAAAATGAAGTCCATTTTTGTTTTACATTATGGTATTGAAAATAAGGTGTAAATTAGCATATTTTCTAATATATTTTTATTTTTTAAAAGTTTTGAAAAACAGACTGGATGGAATATTTTCATTCACATTTTCTTATATGATTGTTCTCTGTCATACGAATCTAAATTAACAATGCAGTAATAATGTCGAAGGATTTTTGGACAATTTTTTTCATTGCTGTTTATTATTTTATGCAACGCCTAGTTCGGGAATATGAACGATTGAAAAAAAAAAGAGAAATCTCGTGTTGGACTGATGAGTGTAAATTTTGAGATGATGTAGATCGATATAAGCACCAGGAAAGATAGAATATATTCTGATAGCATTACTTAGAGCTAAGTTCTCATCAAAGAACAGTTACTTTTGCTGATTATTTTTTATTGAAAGACTGATATGGATATATGCAAAACACCCCGAGGAAAATTGAAGTGTCGAGTGAAGTTCTTTAATTGCAAGCCAATTAATTTTGCTTTTAAATAAAAATATAACTGTCCTACAATACATTGCATTGTAATGCTTGATGTACTGTCTAATTAAAACATATACTTGGTCAATTTTTATTATTAGGCAAAACAGTGAAAAAATAAAATATAAACTTTCCTATTTGACTGATGAGTGAATATTTTGAGACTCAAACAAAGCGCCGATGACTTTGTAGAACAATCAAAGACGCTTTTCAATACTGCTTAGCAGTACTTATTTAGTGAGATAAGCACACACTACGTCCTTTACACACGACATTACCCGTAAAGTTCCAATTTTTGACGTAAATTATCACAAAAGCGAAGATTAATTAAGTGGATTGTGATTTTTTAAATCCCACTCATTTCTGTTTAAAATCTTAAAAATCTTTCAGAAAATTCTGGAAACACATTTTTATAGGACATGTTTTAAAAGAAACAGATTATAGCAATTTCATGTTTACTGCCAATTTTATTTATAGAACCGGTTCTACCCTATAATGGGTCAACCTACACCACGTGTCTTGAATTTAAATCACAATAACATTAGTAGGGGTGACTGTAGTCCAAATTGAACTCAAAATACACGTATCAGGAACCTGGTGTCATCTTCAAGTGCAATTTTGTTGTTCCATAATCAACACTTTGAAACTTCATTTTGTGAAGACTACTAAGTTAATTCGACAGTGTTTACAATTATCCTCGTGTATTCGAAATGAATTACTTTCTGGCAGCTATTGATGGGATATAGATTATAATATGTGGTGCTTTGGGACTTGCTGAAAGTTCATAAAATTTGATATTTTTGTGATTGACATGAGAACTCAGCCGATTCAAATTATAAATGATTATTTTAAAATATATATATATATATATATATATATATATATATATATATATATATATATATATATATATATATATATATATAACTCTGATTTAAGGACTAGGGAGACCAGACCATAATATATGGCTTAAGGAGACAATATACAAATTTTTTAAATTTGCTTTTTTCTAAAAAGAAATACCAGATCAATGATCTATAGGACACCATTTAGTCGACTCTTGCTTTATCTTTTCATTATAAATGCCTCCTAAAAATATATGAAAAAAATGGTCTCCCTAATATTTTATGTTTCTCTCATATGACTTAAGGAGACCAGTGTATATTTTTATAAATATAACTTATGGTTTAAGTAGACCATTTTTCTTTCATAGTAATTTCACTGATTATGCATTAATTAACATATTGTTTCCAACCAGAATAGTTGCGGATGGTCAAGGTCAGCAGAAAGATATTTGTGCTGATGTGACTCAACATGATAGGTACAAAACCTTGAATATAAAACTAAAGTCATTGTACAAGTGACTTATATAGAGAGTAGTTGCCCCCGTGGTGCAGTGGTTAGAGCGTCTGCTCTAGAGTAGCAAAGTAAGGAGTTGATCCTTATGTCGCAGGTTCAAATCCCACTGTGGGATGGGGAGACCGGTCCTTCGGATGAGACCGTATAAATCGAGGTCCCATGTCGCAGTACGTGCTGACAAGAAAAAAAACCCTCACTGCTCAAGCGCCGAGTATAGGACAAAATTTGCAGATCTCCACCGGCATGTGGTGGCGTCTCCATATGAGTGAAAAAATCTCGAGAGGGACGTTAAACAACACACAATCAATCAATCAACATATAGAGAGTATAAGCCCAGAGTAGTTTGTTCTGATATCCACGTTTAACTCTCAATGCTGTCGCCCACGTGGTGCAGTGGTAAGAGCCTATGCTCTAGAGTTGCGGTGTTAGGAGTTGATCCTTATGTCACATGTTTGAATCCCACTGTGGGACGTGGCGACTAGTCCTTCGTACAAACCGAGGTCCAGTGTCGCAGCAGATGCTGGCATGAAAAAGATCCCTCACTGCTCATTGGCCCTGAGTGCCGAGCATAGGTCATTTGCAGCTCTCCATCGGCAAGTGGTGGCATCTCCATATAAGTGAAAAATTCTCGAGAGGGACGTTAAACAACAAACAAACTCTCAATGCCCAATACAGTTTAACCTAAAAGTGAATGCAGACATAGATTAGACTTATTCTTTAGACCAAGTATAGTATACTCCATTTGTTTTGTTGAGGACACAAAGTTCACAGTGGACATCAAGTAGTTTTTCCTGCTATTTATACCCAGCTTCTTTTAATTTAAAACCATATAGTCATTGAGTGCATTCACTTTCCAACTAATTGTTTAAATTCTTTGTGATTTAAGAATATGTTTGACCAGTTGAAACAAAGAGTACATGTACTACATAAAATTTCAAGGTTGTGATTAAGATTCAGTATAAGTTATGCCCAATCCAGTATAGCAATATGTGGATGCCATGTTCAATATACATATTTGCTCTCATTTAACTTGCACAGACCATGAATCAAAATAATTCAAATGCTTAAAAATCATTTTATTTTTACTGCTAGTCAAAATACAGTCACTCAAGCATATCCTTTGTTAATTTGAAAAAATATGATAGTTTAACATTTATTATTAATACCATACCAAAGCACAAGATAGTGCAATTCTTACATAATCCAATGATTCATGCTGTGATTTGACATATTTAGATGTTTCTCATTTACAGTTCAATATACATGATATACCAGTACAATGTGACACTAACCAGTATCAATTAAATGGATCATTACTATTCTGTTTTTAAGAAGTTTGCAGGGTAAAAAGTAAAATAAAATAAAAATGTTGATACATTTATTGATTGCATGTGCTAAAAACTTTTACAAAATATCAAACATTGTATCATAAGAGCTTTTACAAATTAATTCAATACATTCAAAGGTACAAAAATCAAATTATTTTCATCCACAGTTTTATCAAATTCAGTTGAACAACAGCTACATCTATTATATAAAATGTATGGTAGTTGGCACTGATGGTATATCCTGAGCAAAGAAAAAGCATACCTAATCAAAGAATACAAAGCTCACTTCTGTAAATGTTATCTACTAGTAAGGCAAAGTCTCACTCAACAAACACTCTGGTAATGTATATCACCTGGATCCAAAATCTATGCAAGTTGGTCTGGGTTAGATTTAACTGCTCAATAACCCTGAAAGCAGGATGCATCATCTATGTTTACTGATCACCAAAGAGTATATTGTTAATTTGTATGAACCTTCTCTAAAAAACTGGTCATTAATCCAGAAAATCTAAGTCAAATCAAGGATTCGTACCCTGCAACATTTACATGTACATACATCATCTTTGCAAGTTTGTTCCACATACAGTTTATAATTACATGAGAATAGGACTGCTCAAAACACTTACTCTTGTGGAGTCCCCCATGTGGCGCAAAGGTTATAGTGTGTAATCTAGAGTCACGAGTAAGGATTTAATCCTTAAGTCTCAGGTTCAGATCCACTGGGGATGTGGGGACCAGTCCTTCATATTCGACCGTATAAACCGAGGTCCCGCCTCGCAGTTGATGTGGGTACAAAAAAGATCCCTTACTGCTACCCTGAGTGCCAAGTATAGGTCAAATTTTGCAGCTCTCCACCAGCAAGTAGTGGCATCTCCAAATGGATGAAAAATTCTTGAGAGGAATGTTAAACAACAAACAAACAAAAACAAAAAACACATGAAGAAAATGTAGATCAGGTCAAGCATCTGAAGTAAATCTGTTAATGTGCTTTAATCCATGCAAGTTTGTCCAGATAGAGCTTAGGAATGAACCTTGCTCCTTAAATTTTAACTGGGATACAATGCTAGGTATATAGCAAGAACTCATCTAGACTGTCCAGAAAAGCTAAAAAATATTTAGCAATTTCTTACTTGCATGATTTAAAAAAATCTGCAATCTAACATTATTTTTAAAAAATTTCAACACATTTTCTAATTTTCAACAAATTCAATGCACTATGAGATAAATTAACATTTCTAAACCACATACACTGTACTTGAAGTGCAATATACATGCATTATACTGTATGTTAAATCTTTACAGTTCTCTTCAAGTACTCTAATAGTATATAAAATATGAAGACTACCAACAGTGATCAAGCTTTAAAGTCCATTGAAACAATACAAAATTGGAGCAAAGCAAACACAGACCTCTAAAAACACCAGGTGCAATGGAGGAGAAAGCATTTCCTGCCATGTGCTCCTTGACATGATTGGGCAAATGGAAAAATCCACAAACAAGTCAGTGTAAACAATTTTGATGAAAAACATTAGTCAACATTCAACTTAATGAGATTGAATTTGCAATAACAATTAATTTACATGTAAGTGTACACACATGTATGCATATCCAATTTTACTAGATGAATTATTTCACAATATCCAAAATTGGACAATAATAGTTTCTGATCTAGCCAGACAACAGGAAATTTTTATTATTACTAAAATTACATGAAACTATTGAAGTCTGTGAGGTACAAATTATATCTAAAAATTATACACATTTTAACAAGTGTTTACAGTTTAGTGTATTTATTATACACAAATGATGACTTAGTAAGACATACCAGTAAAGTCCACAGATTGACTTCCAGATTTCAGCTCAAAGGCTTGAAGATTTTTAGTGGCTCTTTCTCTCATCATCTTTTTTCACTGATTATTTTCATTTTTATTTTCAAGACACTGTTTTTGTTGAGGTCTTTTAGCAGTTTGATGCAATCCAAGAACTCCTGAATTTCTTTCTTACCTGGCAAAAATAAAAATTTAAAAGTTTAAAATATAATCATACATGAAGAAAACTAGTAAAACTAGTGATAATGTAATAGACCTTTCAGATGTTCCGAAGCAGCTACCTGTACCTAATTAAAAAATATAAAGTTTGAAGTATTTAGAGTCACCTGTATTCTGAACAAGGGATATGTGTATTTGACAGACAGATGAATGAATAGACTGATCACTATAGAGCACCTTAGTCTTTTTTCAATAATCATTATATTAGTGAAAATCAAAGAATCAAGGAACTAGAGTGTTTCAAGGAATGTATATGTCGCCTGCTAGGTATCTTCATTAAAGAGGTAAATAAATCTAAGAGTGGTCAGCTATTAATTTAATATTAGCATGGAGGTTCAAGCATTTACCTCAAAGGAAAAAAAGGATCCAAAAGTAAAAGACTGGGATAGAATCTGGCAATCAAAGAAAATATGGTTCCCCAGTCCTCAAATGAATAATTTAATTGAAATTATGAGGAATAACTATTTATCATTTTATTAATACACATGTAGGTGCTTCCAACAATCGTCCGAGGAAAGGGATTTCAGACTGTCTTTACTTTAATTGTCACTTTGTCAGTCAACACGATTCATTGTGGAATACTGATCCCAATGTATTTTCATAGTATTTAAATATAAGTTTGTGTGGTAACTGAATTTCATACAGTTTCAAAGTATAGTATCATGAGCTCAAAAACATATATAAATGCTAATTATCAAAGCCCTGCCTCTCAAAATTTTGGAGATATAAGGTGTGACAGTCGGACAGACAGACACCAGGTAAAGTGATCTCTAAGTGTCGTTCTGCTCTGCAGTTGACACAATAATGAACGTTAGTCAATTTTTGAGCATGCATATCACTTCAGTGATGAAAGGAACACTGAAGTGGTAAGTCTATCCTAATTATTTGAAAATACGGCAACCCCATTGGTCAGAATATAATACATATGCTGTCCAGCCTTAATTTCATTGGCATAAAGCAGCACAAAACAAAATTTGATTGGATGGTACAACTTGTTTTTCTAGGGGGCGCTGTTGCAACCCTGGAAAAGAAAATAGGACTGCGGCTTGCCCCTCGGGGGCACTTACTAACCGGAAGTAAACAAACAACAGAAATAGCAATACACTAGAAATATGTCCATAGGACATGAATGCCCCACCGAGTGTATAGTAATGCAACATGAAATTTTGTGTAAGTGTATGAAGTTTGATGAGAATATCTTGAATAGTTTCTTTACAATTGAAATTGAAATCTAAAAAAAATGAATAGATGATAAATTCTCTCCAAATTATGTATAGATGCATAGCCTTAGATAACAATATCTTATGGTTTTAAAACCATGCAAAATGCAAATTAAAGGAAAGTGAGGTCAAGGTCACAGGAAAGGTCAAAAGTTTTTGAAATAGTTGAATAGGTCTTACTAATTATGTATCAGCATATTAAGTTTGATAAAAAATATCTTCAATGATTTCTTTAAAACTGAGCTAGTCACAAGCGTGGCGCCATGGTTAGAATGTCTGCTCTAGAGTCACGGAGTAAGGAGTTCATCCTTACATAGCGGGTTTGAATCCCACTGTGGGATGTGGAGACCAGTCCTTCGGATGAGACCTTATAAACCGAGGTCCCGTGTCGCAGTAGGTGCTGGCATGAAAAAGACCCCTCACTGCTCAATGGCCATGAGTGCAGAGTATAGGACAGAATTTGCAGCTTTCCACTGGCAAGATCCAATTCTCGAGAGGGACTGCAGATTACCTGACGTATAATGATTGACCGAAATCCCTACTAGGCTTTAAACTTTTCATTCTTGACCTGTATATCGTCAAATGAGATTTTTCCAGTTAATTAAGGTAAAAATTACTAATTGATAAAACTGTAAATGATTTTTTTTTTAACCTGAGCCAGATTTTTACTTCTCTTAAAAGTGTCTGTATTTGACTGTTGGTTCCACCTATCTCAAGGAAATGATCTGTAACAGTAAATGTTAGAAATCATAATCTGTTCTCTATCTCCTATAATCATGAGAAAAGGTGCTGAAAATTAACAGATAGAGTATTAAAGGCTTTTTTCAATATTCAATTTATTAGTGAAAATCAAAAGTATAAGGCAAAAAGGAAAAATAAATGTTGTCATTAATTAACCTTGCATATCTCTACAATTTTCTGATAAGAAAATTATACCCAATAAATGCAGTATCATCACCCTTTGCCTGCCCTTAAATTAAATTATGAAATTTTGATAGATTTTGATCTAAGCAATTATTTAAAACAAGGTTTTTTTAGGGGCACCCCTGCCCTAGATTTATAAAAAAAAAAAAAAACCTACAAAAAATGTGAAAACCTATTTCTATCTTACTTGTTTATATTTATTACAAATGTCCTCATAGTCAGCATAGCCCAGAATGATAGACAGCAAACTCTCACCATGAACATTTTTAGTGTCCTGGTTCGAATCCATTTGTTGGCAAATTTTTATTTTTTCAAACTTTTTACCTGTATAAACACTAAAGAACGAGTGCACTTATGGGCCCCGGTAAAATGTGAAAAAATGAAGAATCAAATTAAGCATAATTTTCCATCTCAGATCATTAATTGATATCTAAACCATAAGATTCAACAAATTTTATTGCTGAAATTCATGAATATACAAAGAGCAAAGCCATACAATGTGGTAAGGGTCAGCCGACATTCGTGATTTTCTATAGTAAATCGAGGACAGTCATTCATTTCAAAGCTTTTGTTTATTGTCAGCCTAACATTGTACAAACTTGTGCGATTGACAAAAAACGCATTATATATTTATAAAACTTGTGTGAAAGTAGGAAATTTGTACAAGATTAGGCTTGTACTTAAAATATTAAAAATGTATGAAAAGTTCAATGTTTTTCCTATAGCAAGTGAGAGCTATTTACCTGTATGACCTATGTTGAACCCACCCATGGAATAAATTACTTAAAATACCGGTAGTCACGTGAGTTCTACCCAGGTAAACATTCCTCAAAGATGCTCACTGTAAAACATAGCCACGTTTTGTATCATTGTATCAAAGTCGTGCCGCATAGAGAAGTTTGTATGTATTTGGTTTTAAGAACACGGGAGGGTTAGGAGAGTTTAGAGTCGTTAAAATGTCATCATAAATAAAAGCGTCAAACATTTTTAACATTCATGCAAGACAATGGTATCAGTATTGAAAGCCACCTAAATACACTTTTTTTCATTTTAAAATTTATAGGAACTAATGTTAATACTTATTGTATTATTTCAAATGCAAGCGTGCAAATTTCTTAGTTTGATCACTATCGATACAGGCATCTATACAACTTCATTCGATTTTTTTCTCGGGTAAAATAGCGCAAGTATCATTCGGCAAACGCACCTGTCAAAGATCCACCATCAGATTGTTCAAGTGTCTGATTTAAATGTCTCCTTCCCTTGATTTAAATAAACGATCGAAACTCAAAACAGGTTTGATATGACTTTTCCGGACCTATAGGCATTTAAAAAACTTCATTTGTTTCAAATCCATGCTGATTTAGGTGATGTTTTAACATGATTTTAATTAGAAATGTCCACTTGTGTTCAACTATTACCAAAAGAGAACAATTTGGTAATATATTCTAAAGTAATACAGCACTGAAAAAGGGCCCATTAAGCATTGCTTAAGTGCACTTGTCCTTGCACTTTGATTTTTTTATACAGGCTTTTGCATTTTACTTATATTTTCTTCCTTAAATGCATGTTTGGTGTTGATATAAAAGACATCTATAGAAATGCAGATCATAAATTCTCTTTAACTAAACGCAATTAACCGGAACTATACCTCATTGTAAGCACACTTTGTTTGAGGACACTAATCATTCACTTTATGTTACTCGATACTGCAGGTGTCAGGAAAAAAAATCATGCTGAGCAATAATTGCTGTGTTTTCCTTTCAAGAACATAATGACGTGTAATAGTACTGTTGTGCCAGTGGGAGAGATACTGTTCTATGCAGAGTTGATGCAGTTCATTCCTAGGGAAAAATGTGTGCATTAGCGATATGTTATGCTAAAAATGCATTAGGGTTTTCAGATTAGAAAAGAATGTGCTAAGGTCAGTTAAGGTTTTATGTCCCGTTGCCATTACTCAGTCAGACATCAAGAATGACCCTCATACAAAGGATGTATCATTCTGTAAATACTGAGGTAAGATCATATGAACACACAGTTGACTAGAATGAAATATATCGAGATAACAAACAGTATTCAAGCTCAAAAGCCCATCAAAAAATACAAAATAGGAGCAGAGCAAACACGGACCTCCAAAACATCAGAGGTGGGATCAGGTGCCATGGAGGAGTGAGCATCCTCTGCAGACCGGTCACACTCGCCATGTGCTCCTTGTCACAACTGGGAAACAATGGAAAAATCCATCAACAATTCAGTATGTAAATAAAGGCCTAACAATAAGTATTTGACTTAATGATAAATTGTATTTGCTGACAAGGTCATTGTATCGACCATAGAACTTACAAAATGATGACTTTAAACAAGACTGCTGATATTCCTGTTTCAGCAACTTGTTTGTCAATAAGTTACCTCATTAGAGGATGCTCTTGCGTATCGAATCAACTGAGAGATATAAACTCTGTGTGCAGGTGATGAAGGTATATTGCTGAATAAGTAAAGGAAGTTGACAATTGAAAAGTTAAAGCCATCTCATTTGTCATAAAGCTTGGTTGTTAGATTACCATTAATGTAGAACTAAAGCAATACATGAGAAACAAGAAACTACACACATGTGGCCTAAAGTCAGTGTCCGAAACATATATCGATAAGCTTTTTCTAAAGACTGAAACCAATATTGGTCCTATAGGTCAACTCATATTTTTAACTAGAAGTGTTCCTTTGATATACTATATTTTACTTATTTTCTATAGACTTACTATACCCTGAAAAAAAATGGAAAACAGGAACTAGCTGTTTAAATGACCCCGACCACTGAGGTTAATCTAAAGTTTGTCACTGCCTACTTGAAAAACAGACTGCCTCAGGCAGTCAGTAATTTCCAACTCTGGTTATGAGATGCTTAATGTTCAATATTTACAATTAAATGCTTATATTTACATTTTTTAACTCATGATAGATTGCAAAAGTCGATAAAATCATTTCTATATTATGTCTGTATACTTCAACTGAGAAATTAGTTGAAACTGGTTCCAGAAAAGAAGCTGAAAATGTTCAATAGTTTACATACAATACTTGAAACATGGTGACTGAACAAAAACAGATAGCAATAAGTAATTTAAATGACTCAGGTGAATTATAACCTGTCCAATCTTAGATCCATCTTTTTTCTAATATGAGGGTTGATCCAAGAGTTCGTGAAATTTAATTATTTCTAAAATTTTATTGTGATTTGATGAAAGCAAACAATAGGCATATTTATAATATAGAGTCATTATGCAACAATACTGGAAATTTTCCCATGTTCCAATTACCCATAAGGTCACACGAGCTTTCTGAACATTGATAGTTGTAAAATCAGGGGGAGACTTCGACGTAACGTCAAGTTAAGTACCGGTATGTCATGTCACATTATAGGAGCGTTATAGGAGCATCTCACCCTCATGTTCAATTCAACTAAGTAATTCTACAGAATATTCTGCCTTTTTCTCCTTTTCTCTCTCAAGAAAAGCCTGGGTATCCTCTCACACCGATCGACTTATCTTCATATTACACTCATATTTCAAAAATACTCCCCATCTTTCCATATGGTGTTCCAATTTCAGTAGCAAAGTCAAGCACAGTACGTCAGCGGTCAACGTCCATCAACGCTTAATTTGTCTACAAGGAAAACAGACCCTCCAAAAGGCGGCCACACCTTAATCAACCTCCATGGAAGTTCTATTTTTCTTAAATTTCTAACGCCACTGGTAAATCAGTTGCTTAATGCATTTTTCTCCAGCCTATATCAGTAGTATACCCCTTTAAGTCAGAGTGTTCCCAAGATTTTAACAAAACTTATAACTTGACCAAAATGTAATGTTCTCTAACAATTAAAAGATGAACAAGAAATCATTAACTAATAATCTAAATATCAAGTTAAATCAGTAAAACTCTCACAGAAAGGTATATTAGTGGTCAAGCAATCGTAATTATGACAAAATTCTCATTTTATTTGCCACTTGGTGCAGATTTTTTTCTTATTTCACGTATTAAGAATTAAAATTATAATGAACGAGTAAATGTCTCCCCTGCATTTTCAAACATCCTTTGCTATGGCAACTGCCATAGAGTTACTATCATTAATATTTAAAATATTTTTTATTAAAAAAATTCAACAAGTGTCTATATTCTTATTTGTAATTTTCAACCACTTTCACTAATAAATAAATAAAATATGAAGAAATTCCACGAACTTTCGGATAAACCCTCGTACATGTCAGTCATTAAATTTATATAATATACAGTATGCATAAGGAAGACCAAATGTATTATTACTGCATTAAGGAGACCAACTACTATCCACATCTAAATCAGTATTCAACCACTTTCACTAATAAATAACAAGAGGCCCAAGGGCCTTAACGGTCACCTGAGTATAAAACAAAAATCCATAGAAGATCCATAGAGTATAAAATAAACTGATAGAAGGAGCTTTTGTAAATCTTTGATCGTCCATTGTGGCCCCATCCTATCCCCAGAGTCCAGAGTCATGATCTGAACAAACTTGAATCTATACTACCTGAGGATGTTTCCATGTAAATATAACCAATCATGGCTTTGCTGTTCTGAGAAAAGAATTTTTTCAAGATTTTTCCTACATATTCCAATGTAAAACTTTTATTGTCCATTGTGGCCCACCCTACCCCTGGGGATCAAGGTTTTAACAATCTTGAATCTACACTACCTGAAGATGTTTACACATTTCATCTTTCTTGGCCCAGTGGTTCTGGAGAAGAAGATTTTTCCAATGTATTCCCATGTAAAACTTTGATCATCTATTGTGGCCCTGCCCTACCCCTGGGGTTCATGATTTGAATCTACACCACCTGAGGATGTTTCCAGTTAAGTTTCATTTTTCTTGGCCCAGTGGTTCTGGAGAAGAAAATTTTTAAAGATTTTTTCTATGTATTTCTATGTAAAACTTCGATCATATCAAAATAACTAATCATGGCTTTGCAGTTCTTGAGAAGAAATTTTCCTATATATTCCTATGTTAGACTTTGATCCTCCATTGTGGCCCCGCCCTATCCCAGGGGGTCAGGCTTTGAACAAACTTGAATCTACACTACCTGAGGATGCTTCCATATACATATGACCAATCATGGCTTTGCTGTTCCTGAGAAAAAGATTTTAAAAGATTTTTCCTATATATTTCTATATAAAACTTTGATCGTCCATAGTGGCCCCACCTTCCCCCCGCGGGTCATGATTTTAACAAACTTGAGTCTACATAACCTGATGATGTTTCCATATAAGTTTAATCTTACCTGGTCCTGTGGTTCTTGAGAAGAAGATTTTTATAGATACCATTAATTTTTCATTAATTCTTAATTATCTCCCCTTGGAAGAAGGCGTGGCCCTTCATTTGTACAAACTTGAATCATCTTTACCCAAGGATAGTTTGTGGCAAGTTTGGTGGAAATTGGCCCAGTGGTTCTTGAGAAGAAGTCGAAAATGTGAAAAGTTTACGCACGACGCACACCCGCACAATGACGGATGAAAACAGATAGCAATAGGTCACCTGAGTGACTCAGGTGACCTAATAAAATATGAAGAAATTCCACGAACTTTTGGATCAACCCTCGTACATGTCAGTCATTAAATTTATATAATATACAGTATGCATAAGGAAGACCAAATGTATTATTACTGCATTAAGGAGACCAACTACTCTCCACATGTAAATCAGTATTCAAGACTTGAGATTTTAATACCCTAGTAATTTACATGTTTAGTTACATGAACTAAATCTATTTACCTTTGTCATTACGCAAGAACTTTTTTACATTCAGCCAACTTTAACAACATTATACATGCATACAGTGTATGCCATGCATTAGGAAGACCAGATGCATTATTACAACATTAAAGAGACCAACTACAATGGAACAATGAGACAGTATTCCAGAATGTTCATCCCAATACCATAGTAATTTCCCTTAATTTGTTTGTATTTAGATGACCTAAATCAATTTATCTCAGCCAGAATTGGAACAAAAAAGCTAGTCACACAAGTGGTCAAACACATGAACAGACAGATGGACATGATGATTCCTATGCTTATATACACCCATGCTTATATACACCCAAAGTTGCCAAAGTAGAGCAGATGCAGTGGTTAGAGTGTCTATTCTAGAGTTGTGGAGAAAGAAGCTGATCCTTACATAGCGAGTTTGAATCCCACTGTGGAACGTGGAGACCTGTTCTTCAGATGAGACAGACGTATTAACCGAGGTCCTGTGTCACAGTAGGAGCTGGCTCGATAAAGATCCCTCAATGCTCAATGGCCGTAAGTGCTGAGTATAGAACAAAAATTTGCAGCTCTCCATTGGCAAGTGGCGGCGTCTCCATATGAGTGAAAAATTCTCAAGAGGGACGTTAAGCAACAAACAATATACACCCAAAACTTTGTTTGCAGAAGATTTTGTGATACATGCTTTACAAGTACAGTGGCGCCGCAGTAATCCGGACCCCAATAATCTGGACACTTCACCTTCCGGACGATATTTTTTGGGAACTGATTTTTTCCACTTTATTCCGTCTCATTAATCCGGAAATTCTCGTTCCGGATCCAGACGGTCAATTTCTACTACAAAGCGTAATATTTCATTGAAAAATGACTCGTTTATCCGGACGGTGATTTTTCGAGGAACGACTTTTCACACCTTTCTTGCAGTAGTAATAATTATTGTAAAAACATTGTCCGTGGAGTCAGTTTGAAGGCGGTTACCTGTGACCTCTAAACAATAGCGTCTATAATTAGCGCGTGTTTACCTCAGAAAAAACACACGTCTTTTATATTATAAAGCCCGAAGAATTTAGCTAGCCTTAAACTGTGCATTAATTAAATATAAATCCGTTCAGAATAGAATAAATTGCTAACGGTATTTAAATTTATGAGAATATCGGAGAGTTGTAAATAAATTTTTTTACTGAATAATAAATCACAAGATTTCCTTGTGGTATTGAGTTGCGTAAGTTTATCAAAATACGATTTTCCAATTCTCAAAACGTACATTATTTGAAACTTTTTTTTCTTTTCATAAGACAATTTATTATGATACATAATTCAGAAGAAAATATATTTCTATTTGATGCCCTAAGAAATATGTAACTGGCGTTAGTTGTAAATGCCGATCATGTTTTTTTCTAGGTATGTAACTTATAGTTTTATAGAAAAAGTATTGATAATCCTGAATATGGCTTGTATTTACGTTGAATGTTTGCAATACGTACACTGATTACAGTGTTTAGTTACTTACTTAGTTACTTCTTCCCTATGTAGTGAATATATGCGGTTAGTGATTTGAACATTCTCAATGGTGATAATTAACAGTTCTCCTTAATATGAGCTTGAATGAATAAAAAAAGATGTGCCGAAATAAAACAGTAGCAGATCAAAATTTGGTCAGCCCATGTAACTACACGTCACATAGAAGGCAAGTAAAGTTTCCTGTGTTAGAAGAGGAAGTCTCAACATAAAACTGTCTATCCATTTTTCATCTTGTAAATTACATTTTAATTTTTTAATTTTTTAAATATTAATTATTTCTTTTAAAACTATAAAAATAAAATCAATAAGTCAAGGTAAAATAAAGGTGTTTTCTTTGCCTTCACATTTGATACCACTATGTTCATATGTACATGCTTTGAGAGGGTACTTCTTTTAAGAAGTGAATCACTTATCCGGACGATTTCATTTGGGACAGAGGCGTCCGGATTAACGAGGCGCCACTGTATACATATTGTTCATAAGGGAATAAAAATGCTATATCATCAAGGAAAGCAACTGAAATTAAATGTGCACTTCTCATACATGTGATATGTACAGGCGGTACGCAAAATGTACCGTTTTTTCGAGCCCATTCATCGTGTACCGGCGGGACACCAAAATTCACGGAATATGAAAATTTGTACAGTATTTTGAATTTCTCGCTAAATGCCACCATTTTCCTCTCATTCTCGCTCGCGAGACACTGGAAAACGTCACCTGTGTTTGACACTTGACCTTCTGATAATTGTGTAGTGTACACAAACCATCACGTGTGAAGGTGTGAACTGCCAATTAGGATAATTATCTTGTTATAAATCCGTATCAAGATACCCCTTTAGGTAGCTTTATTTTTAAAGGGGTACTTAATTATAACTGTTAATGTTTCGTAATTTGATTGAAAAAAAATTAAGCCAACTTCTGAAGTTGACATACATGACTTAATCAATATACATGAATCTGACCCAGATCTCCGTAGGTATAAAATACACGATGTTTATTACCATGATTACCCTGAAATAAAGCATATCGTTTTAAGTTTTTATGTGCTGAAATTTATGTATGATTGTATTTGGTGCTGTTATTTAGCATTGATGATGTATATATCAGTAATATGAACAAGATGTAAATTGCATGGAGACATTGACTCTCACGTTAATACTATATAAAGCTGGCAAAAAAACTATCATCTAAACTAGCTTAATTCATAGTTGATTCATAAGAACATTGTGATTATATAACACAATATATGAAATTTTAAAGCATTCAAATCTCCATTACAACTTTTAAAATAGACATTTGCAACAATATATATTTATTGGTTTATAAATAAGGTGCCTTATCAGAAGAATTTAAGTGATATTTTATACCGTTTTTTGTACCGTTTTTTAATTGGCAGTGTACAGTTTTTTCACCCAAATTCCAGTTTTTTTTATGGCTCCTGTACAGTTTTGTGGTCTTTGACTTATCACATGTATGACTTCTAATTGAACTAAACAAAATTACCCTTTGTCAGAATGTAGATTTATAAACAGGGAAGGCTGTTTTTCTTCATTTTTTCCATGTCAGATTCAGACTGTTCTTGAAAAAATTCTGGCATACACCTTGTAAAAGTAAACAGTGCAGATAATAAAGAGCTTCTAAATAAACTGCATAATATTTAAAAGATCCACTTAAAAGGGATAACAAATGCATTAAACTCCATCAAGGAGACCAACTGATATCCACATATATATAATTCAGTACATGTATTTTAATTGTGATACTTTAATATCCTACTAATTTACATGTTTAGTTTCATGAAATAAATCTATTTACCTTTGTCCAATGACCATTGAGCACAAGCACTGATTTTTCCTCTTTTTTCTTAACGGAATCACCAGGGCCAGTCTGCGGTCCATATGATTCTGGCATATGTACACTCTGTAAAATGCATATTTGTACCATGTACAGGCATATGAACAATATTTCTATACTACATACATGCATCATTAAACTTAATTATCTTTTTTTCCAAAATTCATTATTCATAGTGTTTTGCTATTAGCAAAATTCAACAAAAACTATTATACCATATATACTCGCCTATAAGGTGGTCCACCTATAAGTCAGTTGCATTTTTTGAGGTTATTTTGGAGGGATTTGCTATTGACCTGCTTATAAATCGGTACAACTTTTTGCCAGAATCAATTGACAATTTCAAATCAATGCTCTGATGTTTTAACCTGGTTTCAAAATACTAATCTTTTTATGACTCACCTATAAGTTGGACATAGAGTATATACAGTACCTGCATTATACATGCATTAGGAAGACCAAATGCATTATTGCAATATTAAAGAGACCATTGCGGCAAATGAAATCGATGTATGAATTGTATTCAAAACTACAGGTGTACTAATTTGTCTGAAGTATATCATGATATAATGTGATACACAAAGACTTTAACAGGATATGTACATATACCCACATGCCTAAATGTAACAACAGTTTAAAAATCAATAAATTTTTTTTTTTTGGAAATTTCACTGTTTAATTTATGAAATATAAAATATTATTTAAAACCATAAAGCATAAAATGGTTGAAAGCTCATTTAACACAATAACTGACATAAATAGGATGTTCAATAGGGGTGGGACGATACACAGATCTTACGATACGATACGTATCTCGGTACACATAACACGATACGATACGTATCTCGATATTATGATAAATTATAAAACTATAAAAAAAAAACTTTGTATTTTATTTCATTTTTGTCTTGATATTAAATCTATAAATTATTCTATATCAAACCATATGTGCTTTGAAATTAATACTTGAAGTTCATCAATTTTATTGACTTAAAATTTACAAAAACATTGTTACATGTACATATTGCCAAATGTCTATAAACAAGTTGTTTACAAATAGTTGTGTAGTTCATCAAGAACACTGTCTAAAAATTCATTTAAAAAAATCACATGTACATTAATATTAATTGCTGAAAGTCTGTAACCAAACTGAGTTTAAAAAAAATCCACAATTTGTTTCAAAATTTCAAATTCTTGAAATTAGAGAATCCATACATTGTTATGAGCTGTTAGTACCAGATGGACTAATCAACTGTTGTGGAAACGGTACGTTCTGTAAAATTATATATAACACGCTTTCCAAACTGAACTTTTCTTGTCCAATCTTCCGATGATGCTTAAAAGTGAAAATGATTTACCCTTTATCTACACATCATTAGTTCTAAAGCGTGTTTTCAATATCAATATCATGTCTTCGCTTCATACAAGCCGCCATTTTCCAAGGACAACTACTTTCATTTTCAATTTTTGGATAGGTCGTTCGTGTATCGTTTCGTACCGATATTTTAATACCCGTATCGTAAACCGTATCTTAGAAGAAAATATCGGTATGTATCGTTGTATCGGTATATCGTCCCACCCCTAATGTTCAATCTACATTTATTAATATTGTGGGTCATCACCCCATTTTTTGTGAAGGAATCATGAAAGGCATTGTAATTTCAACTTGCTCACAGAGCAAGTTTTACACAGAGGACCAACTCTTTATTCAAAATTTAGTTTACATACTTAATTTTTTAACAAGTTTAATTGGTTTAAAAAACTTCAAACTAAGTCAAAATATTTTGCTTTCTAAATATGGACAAGAAATGTTTTTTTGCTTAAAATCACCTTAACTTCAGATAAAAAAAAATGCACTGTGCTCGTCCTCTTCAAATGCCTTGTTTGTAAATAACTGATAAAGGGTATATCTCACAAATGCTTCATTATTACAAATGTCTTACAGTAAATATATGCATCACCACAACTTATTTCATTAGTAAGAATAAACCCTTAAGCAATGAATATAAAAGTGGTGCATTGTTAGGAGTTGATCCTACTACACAAGTTTTGAGATTATCTCCATTGGTGCACTCTTTTGTTACAGAGGGGAGTTTTGTTTCCACGTTAGCAGGCAGGTGGGACAGTGGCATCTCAATATGAGTAAAAATAATTCTCAAAAGCAATTTTGAACATAGAAACTAACAAATAAATGCTGAAATGATACATCGTGATATGTAGGTATATAGGGTTGGGATAACACACAGACCTTATGATATATGATACATATCTCAAAACAATTATATGATTCAATACATGAATCTAGACATTATTTAAGTTATAAAATTTTAATAAAATTACTTTCTTATTAATTTTTCTTCTGAGGATAAATTAACCATAAATATACAAACAAACAAAAAAAATCAAAAATCAAATCACTTGAATTGAAATTTACAGCAAGGTATTGCTGTAAAAATTATCATTAATATATTTGTCTAGGGAGGAATTGATGGGAATTGCTTTAATTTGTTTTTAAAAATTTCAAAATGATTTATAAAATCATGATTGTCAAATGTCAATAAATAACACAATAAAGAAGATTCATCATTTAGTGTAATGGCTAAGCATTCAGATTTGTTGTGTTTCTCATATACTGAAACTTTGAATGACACAGTTTGAAAACAAGCTGTCTTCTCTGTAGTAGCGGAACTAGTGTAGAACCCAACATGTTCCAAAACTCGTAAGAATGGCCTGATTTGAATGTGTAAGATACAGTTGCAATGCCAACCATGCCAACATTTGGTATTTGTTTATTTTTTAGTTATTCTATGAACCAGCAATAATTAGGGCTGCATCAAATATATTGATACATATCTAGATTAATGAATATATCGTATCAAAAAAATAACGTAATTCCAATACATTTTGGGCAGGCAGGTTTTTTTTTATGTACATGTAATTCTGTGAAAAAGTTGGGAATTTCAATCACCAAAGATTATATTTACCTGTAACTGTTTTGAATTAAAACTGATCAAAAATGATATAATCATTAAGGAGGTAGCACATCTTAGATGATTATTACAAAATCATAAAAATACATAGACAACTTTACCTAACATGTTGACTTTACAGTCAAGAAAAGTTTGAATTTGAAGTGTAATTCTTTAAGACGGTGAGACAAAAAATTAAAAATGAGTTGCAAAACAATTATTATTTTTATAAAATTCATGCATAATGATTTATAAGACTTTTTTGACAGAATTGTTAAAGAATCCAATATATATTGCATATAGCATTAAAAAATGTATTCTTTTTTTGCTCAATACACAGCCCTAGCAAAAATGATATACAACAACGACTTTGATTGGATTATTAACATTCATTCGACTGATCATAATTATTAACTGTTATTGCACTTTCATTTTCAAAATGTTGTTAGGTATGTTGTTTGTTCATTCTTTTGCATTGATATTATAATTTATAAAAGAGTATTTTAGCAGAAAAAATTATCAATTTACCTTTCTTGGAATAAAGACATGTTGATCCTTGAGCTGAGATTTTCTCTCTTTCAATAGATTTGTTACACTGGGGTCCAAATGATTCTAGCAGAGACCCTGTAAAAAAGGACTTAATTATGGAAAAGTATGAAGAATATATGCCTATTATACATATCTTAAATTCTAATAAAAACAATGTTTTTAATTAAGATCCATATATTTCTAATGATTGACATAATACAAATTCAAAATAAAATATGCATGTCTATATTATACCTTAAGCAGACCAATTGCATTATTACATCCTTTGGGAGACCAACTTAAATCAATGTTTGAGAACTACTTGTGAGAACAATAAATTTGTCTACTTTACAGTATTAAATGTACATGGAATCTATAGGATCATGTTACTTAAATTGACCTGCCTTAGTTCAACACAGTAATCTAACAAAGAAATTGAGCCAAAACAACATTTTAAGACTTTTTGAACAGTGCATGTTCCTATAATTTCAAAACCATTACCAGTAAAAATGCTAATATAGGAAAATGATGACAATTAATTAATATTGTACTTTCAGGTACATTAGATGAATTAATCTGATTCATCAAGAAACATTTGTTAAAAAGCACTATTACCCGCTGAATAATGAAGCCATGCCCTCTAGTGTCACAACAGTCAACACTGCTTGTCGACAGGTAATATACCAAAAAAATAGTGACTGCGCAGATTTATGCGCTCAAGGTTCACTATTATTTGTATTTGTATAAAACATTCAGTATAATATAATAAATGTTGCATGTAGTTGAGTGTAACATTGAAAATTTTCACCCCTCGAAAACCAAATACGTCAAAAAGGGGATGGGTTTCTTTTCCAACATCTATATAGTTTCGCCCCTGCAAAAACTGGTATAGACCTAGGAAGTGTTTAAACGGGCTAAGAGAAATCAAATGCATCGAGAGTACTTAATTGTTTTTACCCAAGTTACATGCCAAAAAAGATTCAGAGAGACGTCACATAAAGTTAACGTTGATTTGAACTGAAGTTAAGGTGTCAAAAGTCATTCATGTCCAAAAGTGACATTGATCATGTGTGGTAGATAATAAACTCCTACGAGCAAAATATGCTGGCATAATCAAGTGAGGAATCTTTCCCTAATCCTATATATAAATCCATTTACAATATTATATACACTTAAGCAGCTGTTTATGACATTGTAAAATTGTATAAACAAGACCGATTTATATAATTTATATCAATTTATATAATTAATGATATAATTTATAATATAATTTATATAATTTTATCAAGATAAGTGTATGGGGTAGAGGGAGCAGACATTGAGAATCAATGTTGTCAGACCTCATGAAACTAAACTAACAGTCTTCCAAATAACCCGGGAATCCAATGCCAGGGACCTGTTAAATTTGCAGCCGGGCATGTAAAAATTGCCAAATTACATGTCCGAAGAGGGCATATGTGAATCTTCCTTCATTGTACGATCTTTACTTGCCCTGTATTCTGTCCTACCCCAATTATTCGCGTAAACGTTGCTATATGTAATGTCTTAGATGGATTGCCTGTCTACATTCTCGATACAACCTGTCAAATGATTGTCAACCTAATCATTGAAGTGTTTAGTTTAACCTATTTGTTTTATTGAAGTTTCTTGCTAAATTACGAGACGTTCATCAATGCCACATACTGTGGCACTACAGTCATGATCCCATTTCTGAAATTCAGTTCAGCTAAACCAGCCAACAAATGACCAGCATGCAAATCAAAAGTTATTTATGAACAAAAACGCTTTAGAAAATGGCAATCACAGGCCATGGTTGGTTTATGACGCTGAAAAAATTAATATAAAACCTTTATACCTAATAGGTTTTTTTTGTTGCACAATACTGGTAAATGTAAGAATTTTGAGTAGGGCATGTACAAATATGAATGGGCTGGGTAAAAATGATAGGTCTACATGCCCAAAGGGCATGTGCTGAAAAAGAATTGTTGTGAAGACTGAACTAAAGCGACAGTGCCGGGTGATCATATAAAGTCCCTTTTATTACATAATAATTTGGCAAATTATCAACATGTCAAGCTAAAATTTCCAACATATCTTAACTGTGAGAATTTTTATTTTTTAAGTTGAAACCCCATGACCTGTGAAAAAAATGAAATTTGTATCTCATCTAAAGTCTTAAAATGTATCAAGGTAATTTTCGATACAAAGAACAAGTCTCAATAAGGCTTATCTGTGGTCCCCGGTTACTCGTCAAATTTCGAACATTTATTAAGATTTTTAAAAATTAAATTTTATTATTAATTAATGTCTTTATTATTTGAATCATCATCTAAGAATGTCAAACAATAGATATAGGCAGCATATGAAGCTGCGCGTTGAAGGTACGGTCCTTTGATTTTCATGAATATCAAAAGAAATTAGTGACAGGTACACACTTCAAAGCTTTCGTAAACACTGAGCACAGGTTTGTTCAGAGTCGAGTTTGAAATATAATGTGTATATTATATGTGTAAAGGTTGAGTGAAAATATCTTTGTTGAACAACCTTGTGCTCTATGTTTTCTAATTTAAAGTATTATGATTTTGAATCTC
Source organism: Saccostrea echinata (assembly GCF_033153115.1). Taxonomy (NCBI): domain Eukaryota; kingdom Metazoa; phylum Mollusca; class Bivalvia; order Ostreida; family Ostreidae; genus Saccostrea; species Saccostrea echinata. The sequence goes on from NW_026889779.1 coordinate 15,792,737, forward strand.
TTCGTTGACTTCATTTAACCTCTTTATGACCTGTTAAGAATCATAACAAGCCAAGTGGATTTGTATTGTTATGGGTAAATGCCCCCAGTAAACGTGCTAGTTCTCAGTTGAAACGTACTCAGTTTTATATCGATCAGCATGGACTTGATTGGTTCATCTTGTTACAGCTTTTATTGCCAAAGTTTTGTAAATAGAAAATTGTATTTGTAGTTGATTGTGAATCTTGAACATATAATTCATCTTTGAATGAAAAATATAATTCCAAGATCTTCTTTTTATAGCATCTAATCTAAATATCTCTGCCCATTTCCATGTAATAGAGAAACCATAGTCTGATCGGGGGAAAATGTTCCGGGATTTTTTAGTGCGATATGCGTTAAAAATAGGCTTGTATTCTTTTATATGTTTAATTATTCACTATAAATACACAATGTTTTAATTAGAAATACTTCGTTATACACAATGAAAACAATCAAAATACCGTACGCTAATATTTAACCGGTAAACCAAGGGTGTAAAAAGGGACCACACTACAATACTTAAGTAGAATACTCCTTTGCGGTTGGGGTTATAAATGAAGGACAAAACCAGAGACCTCGGAATGGAATACTCGGAAGTCTCTGGTTTTATTCTACCCCCAACTGGAAATTGTATCCCATCTAAAGTCTTAAAATGTATCGAGGTAATTTTCGAGGAATAAATGGGTGGTTTACAATAAAGAGGCTCGACAAGAGACTTCTGAAACGATTTATTTGACAAGAACAAAGTCTCTTGAAGCGAACGATGTCATTTAAAAGTAGGTTAATGATTGATAATGATATATGAACAAAATACGAGCTTGAAGCGGGTGTGCCTGAAGTTGAGTTAGATACCTTGTGGTAAAAATAAGTAGGGGTGCACCGTATATGAAACAAGTGCCTGTGATTGATAGTCTGAAATTTCTCTTCACCTAAATATTAAAAGCTTGCAGTGATCGCTATAAATCTATACAACAGTCAAGTTATATATGGTAAACTAACATAAAAACAAGATTACAACAGTCATGATTACAGAAGGTATATTTTGAAGACTCTAGGTCAGTAGGTGAATGTAAACAGGTAATCATACGTGCATACATGCCAACTTTCCCGATTTTTTCGGGAGTCTACTGATTTTTAACCCCATCTACCACTTGTCTACCGATATATTTTTTAATCCCATTTCTACCGATTTTTAGGAATTCCGGATTTTTTACCGATCCGCTTTGAATAATACCGCATTTCCGTCTGAAAAAAGATGGCAGTTCGAATGTTTATCGGTAGATATCTGTTTATTGCCGCTGATAACAGGTAATCAACAAGGTGTCAACTGTGCTACCAGTCATTACTGTGGTTTTAATTGCTCCCGATTCTCATTAACAGTGTATATTAACCTAGACAATCATGCCAGATGTGGAAATTTTAGAAATACACACAACAGGATACAAACTTGTGACGAGTTCACACTTCACAGCAAAATTTGACAATATACGTATAAGCTGTTAATAAAAGGTTTTCAAGTTTAGGAAATACAGCATTGTGCACTATAATTACAACTACGTCATTGATCATGGAAAAGACACTGCAAAAATCCAGCTTGAAAAGATGCGTCTGCAAGTACAAACCGTTAGTTTTTTAGCAGAATTCCAGGAGTGGTTCACAAAAAGTTATGAAGGAGAAGACCCTGCCTTTTACAGACTTTGTATGAAAAACATTAAAAGTGACTTCTTAGTATTCCCTTTGATTAAAAAAAAATACAAATTGTGTGTCTGTGACTTAGTAGCTTTATAAAATGTGTAATTTACCAATACACAAAGACAGTTACTGCATGAACTCTTTTGGTAACTTGCTCCAGCTTATTTGTAATTAAGTTTAACATCCCTATCCATGTAATAATCTGTATGTGTATGACATTGCATAGGGCAGGGGGGTAATGTTGATCTTTATATTAACATATTAAATAATTTTGATTAAAATTTTCCTTTTTTAAATTCCAAATAATAGTGTGTTTTTGTTGAAGTTGATAGAGAAAAAAAAAACTTTTTGAAGTAGTGATAATATATGATACAAGGTATTAGACTAATATTTAAAAAAAAAACCAACAAATACTTATTTTCATGACAAAATGCCGCAAATTTAGAACTTTGAAAAATGTTGTCACGCGCAATCTCCCCCAAGGAGATTTTAAAAAGTTGGCATGTATGCACGTGGGACAGTGACCGCAAATAAATGAACCGCAAAACGACTTATAACATTAAAATGTAAATATTCTGTGATAAAACTCATATTTATCTAAATAATTTATCTCTCTAATAAACGGTTGGGTGACCATTTCTTTTGTGAACTCACACTATATAAGGCCGTGTATCGAGAGTCTCGGTGGACTGCGAGTTCTTCGTCCACTGATCTAAGCACATTAGCTACGGGTAAGCCCATCTTCCCGTTTCCGAGCACTGCATACCGATTTCGGTATCATTTTTAAGGGTACATCCCAATAACTTACTAATTTTTTCTCTCAAAAATTTATCCTCTTCATATTAGGCGCCATACTTAATCCAAATATTAGGAATTCCGAGCCCGATCCAAATTCAACTAATTAGTTCAAGTAAAATTCTTAATAAAGTTCAATCATCTTTATTTTCCAAATTATTAAATTAAACCCTCTCAAAATTTCATTATCAATCATATCATTTTTTTTCCATTTATACTTTGTAAAACTGGAGGTACCAGTTTTTTATAGTTATTCATTGTAAATAAACATCCATCAAATCTTTGTTATCTTTGTCTTACTTTGTGTGTATCAGATTTTGTAAATAGTCACTGACAAGTGACAGTCTGTCCCAGGAGCAGAGTATTTTATTATTCCCATCTTGGGGTAGCAGTCGTACTACAATTCATCTGCACACAGAGTTTTGCATAATAATAATAATTTTTAAAAAGTGTAAATTTAAAATAAACAAACCTCAAACCTTGTAACAAGGCTTGTTTCCCTGCAATCTTATTCTGGTTCTCTGTCACTGAAAATGCAGGACCAAGCTGCGTTATTAACTCGTACACAGATTTGTTGATACGAATAAACCTATAAACATATATACGAAATAAAATATTATCATAAAAAAATGAAGAATTTCAAATTGCTTGAAAAATTATCTTTATGTAGTTTATAATAAATGGTTGTAACTGTATATTAATTTCTATCTATCCATTAAAATTTGATACGTATATCAGCTTATGTATCCGTCTGAACAATTGTTATTACACTCCCTGTCACATCTTCATAGTTAAGCCTGGAAGCATGGTAAGTAAGAATCAATTTCAGTTGAACTGTTGAAGGGGACCAAAACCAAACATTTTTTCAGTTTCATTTGGTGGGGAGGGGGGGGGTATAAACCTCAAATGATCATTTTAATTATCTCTGTCGCTGAACTGCTGAAAATAATGAAGGGAACTAGGCTGCAACAATGACTTGTTGACTGAATTAAAATACGAAATAAATTATTATATATACGAAATAAAATAATTTCATGAAAAAAATGAAGAATTTCCAATTGCTTGAAAAAAAAAGCTTTTCATGTATGTGATTTACAATAAATGGATGTACTTGTATATTTTCTATATATCCATTAAAATTTCATAGTATCAGTATTTCACCATTTGTAAACATTAACAATAATATTAAATAAATGTTACACTCACTGTGGCTGTGACTGAGTTACTGTCACATCTTCATAATTAAACGAGAATATTCCCTTCCGTAAATATTGCTATATACAGTTATATTATGTTGATTTCCTCGGTAATTTCTTCACTGGCTGGATTTTCCTTCAAGTCCAAAAACCGTCTAAATAGCTTTGTAACTGCTGATCTGTTGCCGGCTCGTATAGCTTTTAGTCTTCCTTCCATTGTATGTACTACGTAGAATTCCGTCGGTCACGGCACCAAAATGTTGTGGAATGAAATGAAAGACTTCTTGATCGTATAGTGGTTTATTTGAGACTTGTTATTATCTATAGAAACAAACGAAAGTATTATGACGTCACAACAAAGTTTACGTTACATGAATTCGCGGATAATCCATGACAGATATATCTGAACTGTTACCAATTAATCTTTCTTTGGTGAAAGAAAACCTCAGGGATGGAGAATAGACCCGTACGTAAATTTAGTTGGGGGGGGGGGGGTGAACACAACCAAACAACATTTTTCAGTTTCAGGTTGGGGGAGGCTACAAACCAAAAATTCTTAATAAGCAAAAGAAAAATACATTATCAGAGGTTATTATTGAGGGGGCCCAAAAGCAAAAGAAAAACAGATCATCAGAGGTTTTTATTGAGGGGGTCCAAGCATAAAGGAGCAATGTTTTCTATAGTATAAGTAAATTTCAGCAAAATTACAGCCCCCCCCCCCCCCGTTCCTTCAGCCATGTATTGTATCAAATCTGCTTCACCCTAATTCAGATTTTTTTTTACTGCATATATATTTTATCAGCAGAGGACCACATTATATTAATAAACAATTATTAAATTACAGCTATTTTTTTTCTTACAGGGTCTGTTTCATTTATACTATATCAAGATGATCATGTCCTGCATGATGTTTACAGAAAGTTTAATTTAAATTTTTAAGCTCACAGTAGCTGCGTCAACTTGCGAGACTATTTTTTTCTACGTTCGGCCTAATCTTTAAATATTTAATTTGTTTGTGGACTTGCATAAAAGAATTAAAAAATATAGGGGCCTATCATTTAACTTTATTTCGAATTTCCTTCAGGATTTAATATACCGAACTATAGTCTAACGATTATTTAAAATCATACTTTTTCTATTGAAAGCTAAATTACTAGGCAAAACAAACAAACAAACAAACGAATGTTTGCCTTGCGTATTCTTAATTACAACTTATTACTATATCATTTTAGTTACTTACCCAAATTTCTCAACATCCATGGTGTTCAGAGGTCATTTTCTGAAAACTGAAGGGGCATTCCGATGGCATTCGGAACAAACGACGGAAAGCACTTGCTAAGAATTCAAAACATGGTCCATAAATTTACAATATTTTTCCTTTTTAGGATTTTAACATAAAACATGGAAAACTAAGTTAAAGAAACACTCATTTGAACAGATCAAAAGCGGAAACAATATATATGCTAGATTTTTTGTTTAATTGCATGTTTTTCATGGTCTCCAAAATGCAGAAAAATTATCCTTTGAAATTATACGTAGGTTATAAATTCTTTTCTTTTTTAGGGAAGATGATAGAAATTAGACAACTTTTGAATGTTAAATAACAGAGTTAAAGATTAATAGTACTTAATGGCAGACTGTTTATTTATCTATAAAAAGACATTTGGAATACTGATGAGGTCAAAATAATAGGGAGACCGAAAAAGGTCGCCTTAATCCAGTGGTCTCCCTAAGCCAGAAAATATATCCTCCTTGGTCTCCTAAAGCCATATGTCATATATATATATATATATATATATATATATATATATATATATATTGTATTTTTAACTAAAAATTCTTTAATAAAGCCTTTTCAGAAATATTCAATGAAGTTTTGATATTACATTGTCAGCTTAATATTTTTTTCTTAATAATTTTGAAGATTAAAAGTTTGTTATCTATATGTACGCTATAAATTATGTGTCATTCTGATTGAATTGTTGAGACTAATCAAATCTATTCAGTTCTATCTCCTACATTATTTGTGTAAATAAAGTAAATGCATGTACATCGCACAGTGTCCGCTGTATTGTATAATAAAATACATATCTCAACGTTCAGTGGCTTTATGGAAAATAATTAATATCGGTTACATATTTTGAAAATTTTGACAATTATGTGCTTTAAAAAAATATATACTTTCTGTGCCTAAATTTACGAGAGTGTTTTGTTTTTCTGCAGGTACAAATTATACTTATGATGTGTTTAGATATTAAACACTTCTGCTGTTATGTGTTTAGAATTTAAACATTTTGTGTTTATGAGTTTAGATATGTTTAATTTCTAAGCACACAAGTTTTTAAATTCTAAACACTTTCTAAGACATGTTTAGAAATTTTACATGTTTAGGAATTTACATATAAAAAAGGAGGTGACAACAAAGTGTTTAGAAAGGTGTTTGAATTGTAAACACATTTCTTACAGTGTAGATTTATATAGGAAACAAATTTTAATGGATTGATGAAGTTTGAAACAAAAAAACAAAAAAAAAACCCCAAAACACTGTAGCTATGGTTACCAAGAAGGGAAAAATGTTCAATTTGATAACTTCATAGCAATTTGAACCCTAAGTGGTAGCTTATTGCATCCAGTTAGAGATTGTGTGGTAGTCAAATTGAAAATCACTTTACATGTAGTTGCATGTTTATAGATAATCTTCACAAAAGTTATGGGAATCTAAATACAAAGTCACGTATCGAAGGAAATAAAGCATTTTTCAGCTTTTTATACATATTTTTCCTATAGTTTTTATAGCAACACTTCATTTTAAAAATTAAATTTGATTTTTCTGAAATAAGGATATTAGAATCACATTATTTTCTTTAAAAATTGCTCTCCAGTTATACAGAAATGTGCTCTGTAAAAAGATAGGATCAAATAAAAATAAATAGAGGAAATTTGAAATCCCTTCGCGTTATTAAAACCATAGCAACCATTGTCAACCAATAACAAATTTCACTTTTTTTTCTTAGAATATGTTACAGTGATCTATTATTTAGTTGCATTTCAACCTATAATTGCTTTTACTTTTTGAGTTTATAACTTTATCAAAAGTGAATTAATAAAATTATTACTTTTCAAAACTTTGTTTCCATAGTGACGTATGTAATAGTGGTTTCCCAAATATGTTCATCTTGCATTATAAGACATCAATCTTAAGTCTTAATATTTTGAAAAAAAGCGTTATCACTTTTCTGCATTGATGCAAACGTTTATAATGGAACTCCGAACATGTTCAAAAATGTTATTTTTTTCAATCTTTATGGCATGTTCCAATGGTTACCATGATATATAGCAACCACTTTTTGCCTGATATAAGATTTGATATCAGAGAATTTTATCATAGAGAGTTTGGAGAAATTCAGGGACTATGCGTGTCGTGGTTTCTGTCATTACAAAGAATATTCAACTTAATATTTTTTAAACCAGTGCAGACATTTATTGGCTACCAACAGGTGAGCAACACTTGTATTGAGGGCTTCTTGTTTTTAAATTGTTTTAGAGGGTCGCACTTAAATCATATACTGTTTGTTTAAGGTCATTTGGAGGTACTGTACTCCCTGTTGAAATATAGTTTTGTCGTCTTTATTTCATGTCACCAACGCAATGTCCTTCATCAAACCAGTGCATTATTCACGAACTACTTTTAGGAAACCAAAAGTATGTCATACTGAAAATGTATGTTTTATCTGAACCCCCCTCCCTTTCTGTTTCGATAACTAAAAGAAAAAAATCTCGCTCTGTAGGAATGGAACACAAAATAATAATTACTGACTATAGAGTATCCAGCATTATAAACGCATCACCAAACACAACAACGACTAACTCTTTTAACATTTAGCTGCAATAATTTACCCCCACCCCACCCCACCCCCAATGCTCCTTATACACGTAACGAGATTCCGCTTTCTTCCCCTATTTTGGTCACAACTTTTGAATGAGAAGATGTAGGAAATTCATATTTCACAGGTACACTACCTATGACAAGACCTTTCCAAACATACTATGAAATTCCCCGTGACCTTAACCTTGAAATTTGACCTACTTTTCAAAAAAAAAAAAAATACTTAAATTACCATGATCATAACTTTTGAAAGATAAGAGATAGGGCATATTTCACATGTACATCACCTATGAAAGACCTTTCTAAATATACTATGATTTTTTACACCCTAACCTTGAAGTTTTACCTACTTATTAAAATTTTATCATTGTGTATAATTTTTGAATGAGAGAAGATAAAGCATTCATATTTGACATATGCATTACCGGTGCAAGACGTTTCCGAACATGCTATGATATTTGACCCCGTGACCTTGAAATTTGACCTTTTTTTTTTTTTTAAATTTTAACATTGGTAATAACTTTTGAATGAGAGAAGATAGGGCGTTCATATTTAACAAGTACATTATCTGTGACAAGAAGTTTCCGATTGTGATGTGATTTTTGATCTTGACCTTAAAGTTTTCAAAAATTTTATCATTGCTGCTAACTTTTGAAGGAGAAGAGATATGGCATTTATATTTGACATCTGCATTACCTGTTTCAAGACTTTTCTGAATGTTCTCTGGTTTTTGACCTCATGACCTTGACCTGAAAGTTTACTCTATAGTCTTTTTCAAATTTCATTTACATTGGTAATAACTTCTGAATGAGAAAAGATAGGACTTTCATAGTTTATGTGTACACTACATCATTTTTCACTTCATGGCCTTGACCTTCTTCATGTAAAATAGCCAAATATGAAACAAATGTGTAAACTCTGTGGTGTCTTTTATTTCTAGTTCAAAGAGATATATCGAGTAGAAGTTTGAAGGAAAAACAAACAAGATAGTTACAATACGCCATAAATAACTGCAGCTAAACCACTAAAACACCGAAAGTGGGGGACCACGATTCTTTAATTTGCTTTTTTTTTCATTACAGTTTACTAGATGTTTATGTGCAATCAACTTATCCAATAGTTTCTCACATATTATTTTTTGCATACTCAGAAACAAATGCTTTCTGATGCATAAAAAATCTTCAAACTAGCAAGTTACCAACATAAATAAGGAAAATTAAATTTAAAAAAAAACACTCTCTTTATGGGGTACAGAAGAGATCGCATATGCAAAGATTGATGTCATATGAACATCCCTTAAACTTGATCTACAAATGTCTTAATTGAAGCATTATCTAAATACAACCTTTATCGTCCAGTCAAGCTGATAGTAGGCAGCTTACAAACCTTGATAATTAAATAGGTTGTAAAGTTATTTGCAAGATGTACCGTTTTTGTTGGGTTGCTGGTTCTGTTGCAGTCATTGTTGCAGCTCTAGCAATACAAGGTTCTGCTTCCTTCAGGAAACTCATTGAAGACGACACTGAACTTTTCCTCAACTTTTTAAAACATGACGTTCTACCAGAAAGATATCGCAGTACAGAATATTTCAAGAACATTGTAAGTATGAGAATGAGATGTTTAGTTCTGGTCCTCTGTTCATATACAACTTAAAGACACCGCAATCCCCAAAGTTAAATATACAAGTCATAGCAGCAAGCATTGTGATGTCTATGGTGAAACTTTAATTGTGACGATATTCCGAAATAGTGAAGATTTGGGCAAACTTCATTGACTGATTATGTTAACACTTGCAAAAAAAAAAATGTGCTAAGTTGAAGTCAATGTTCATTTGTTTAAAAAATTACTGTACAATTACTTAATGGCATACTAGTACACCGTGTAGTATATGTGGCTTAAAACGAGACTTCACACTCAATCCTTCAAGATTTTGAAAATACTTTTTTTCGAAATATAAATACATATTCTAGAATGGAAAAAATATCTTCAATGTGTTACCTCAAATGAGGACGATATTGAGCATGGGTTTTCCTAGCACATCAATGAAATGAGGGTTAATTTACTTCTATTATATCTTAATTTCGTGAGTATAGGGTAAGACAGTAAAAGTGCAGGCGTTCAGCTTCAAAAACTGTGGTGGAAACTTTGCCGGAATAAGCAAACTCCAGGTGGTGCCCGACCCTCTCAAACTACCGGGAAATTTCAATGTGTCTGCCATCGGCTACATGAAAGAGGGTTTAAAATCCCCTTTACAGGTAGGACAAACTAATTTACAGAGAGGACAAATTTCGTTGATGAACACCAAGTGTATCATATTATTAAAGAAAACGCTGCTTCCGAAAGCCGTTCCAATAATTGCAAGGAGAGCGAATCGATTCTCGGCTCCCGGTGATGCTTCTGTAAATATCTATATATACATATTTTAGGCATCTCTCCTCATTCACAAGAAGGCAGCAGGTGTTTGGGTAAAAATACCATGTATCGGAGACTTTGGGTCATGTGACTATGACGACTTTTGTGAAATACTCGACATGGCATCGGAATGTCCAGATGCAATTCAGAAATCAGGACTTGGCTGTCAGTGTCCATTTAAACAGGTATGAATAATACTAGTAAACTGATGGAACTCGCATACAATAAATACATGTTTTAGGACAACCAAAATTTGATAAATCGGTTAAAATTTGAGGATTGACATAAGGATATTGTTTTCAAGTACTTGCAAAATTTTTGGGCAGCACTTTTGAAATAGTATGATTTATGATTATCGAAAATATATTTTCAGGGAAATTACAGCATTCCAAACATAAATATGTATGGATCCTTTGGATTTCCCACAGGAGATTATAATCTAACAGGCACTCTTCACTACCAAGGAAAATATGTGGCCTGTTTGGAAATCATTCTTACAATAGCAACATAACATTCTAAATGATTAATGAAATTGTATTCATAACACATTCTTAATAGTAGTGTATTTCTGACAGGAACTCTGCATTATCAATTAAGAAGCAAAATGTTCTATGGATATTGCCTTTTTACATATAACATTGTACACTGTACTTAATATCCAAGATATTCAATAAACTGGTCATAGACGCAATGTTCAAATGAAGAAAAAATTACATCATCTTCGATAGATTTTTAGTTTCCAAGGTTAAAATATCCAACAGACTGTTTACAGATTCATTTAATATTTATTTTCAATCCTCCTAATTCTTTGCAGTTCAATATTCAACCATTCACAATCATCAAAAAAGCAGTCATTCATTTAAAACATATGTTATATGCCTTTAGGCTTTTTCTTGAATACACAGGCCATTTTACTACTTAGCAATATTTTTCATTTAATCTGTACATCCGTTAGGGAGGGTGCAGTCAGCACCCCCTTCCCCTCTATCTGTAGGGGGTCTCCTCTAAATGTGGCCACCTTGTCTTTGTTCACCCTCAGATCTGGTGCCAGGGTTTCCCAGACTTTTTTCTTTGGATTAAGCTGGCTATCTGGTGTTCCTGAAAAAGAAAATGGCTACATGAATATCCTAATTATATAAGATGTCTATATAATCAGGAGATTATGATGGTGATTAGGAGATACACGAATACCGGTACTTGTAGCTTGCGTAAGCTGTGATCATTTAGCTCTACCAAAGAGACTACCAATATACACCATGTAATACATAAATTAAAATAAAAATTTCAACATATAAAAAATTTCATCCAAGGTTAATACATACTTTAACCCAAAACTATGTTTAAGCATACCAGGATATTCCTTACAGGTGACTTTGTCACCAATGACAGCACCAGGAGGTATGTTCAGAATTTCCACCTTCTCTGGAGTGCTGGCACACATGATCATTGCTTCAGAAAGAACACCTCTCATTTTGGCAGGTTTTAAATTGCACATAAACACTGCTACTTTATTCTGCATCTACAATCATTGAAAAAAACCTTTTTAATAATAAAAATTTTATTAAACATCTATCTCAATTCAATTTTATTCCCAAATCAAGCAGAATCTTAAAATAATTTGACAAAACTCAATCTGCATTTACCTGCTCTATAGGAATATGTTTGACAAGGCCTGACACCACTGTGCGGTTTTTCTCCTCCCCAAGATCTACCTCCTCTATATAAAGACTGTCTGCATCAGGGTGTTTTTTTACGTCCACAATCTTCCCAACTCTGAAGTCTAAGCGAGAGACATCCATCTTCCCCTCAAATGCAGGTTCATTCTTGCCTTTCTTGGCTTTTGGTTCTTCAAGTGAAAATAATGTTCAATTTTAAAACATGTACAATGTTTAGGTGCAGTGAACCAATAATATGTGGATATTTGTTTAACAAGATGTTTTTAAAAAGACATGTGAGGCATTGAATTGAGACACTGATGCCCACAAGGCCCTGCACTGTACAGGAAGAAGAAGAAGACAGATTGTATTACATCAGGACTTCACTTTGACAGTTGTTACCTCCATCAGCTGTAGGCTTCTTCTCTTTTTTGTCTGACTTTTCTGGTTTTTTGTTGCTGGTTTTAACAGGTGCTTGTTTGACCTCTGGCTGGGGTGGACTCTCCTTTTTAGGTGGCTCTGCTTTAATCACAGTTTTATTGGTAGGTAGAGGAACTTGTTTTACTGAAAAAAAATTTCAAATACCATTATCTTTAAAATCCACACATCATTCAGCAATGCATATTTTAAAATTATGTATTTGTTGTAGGTCTGTAAAGTTTTTCATTCTTTAAATGAAAAATGACATAAATGTTCTCGCATTCATCAATGAAGTGAATCTGGAGTTTAAACTACAGTAAAACACACTTATAGCAAACACAATTATAATGAATTGACGCTTACAGCAAAGTGGTTTTCATTCCCCATGGCTTTAAAACATATTGTGAACTTAACAGGTATAATGAATTATATAACAAATTTTATAACAAAGCAAAATTGTCTGTCCTTGACAATTCATTATAAGCATGTTTTACTGTGCTTTTCATCCAGTAGAATACCTCCATTCTTTATCTCCGCCAATATCAGTTGAGATTTCAGTTCTTCTACTTCAGTTCGTAATTTTTGATTTTCAATTTTCAGACGCTCCTCCTCAGGTTTTGATATTGTGACAGCTTAAAAAAAAAAATATTTTTACAGAATAATTTACACCACCACCACCAATAATGACAGATAAAAAATTTTGTGCATTCAACTCAGGTGAGCTAATCACAGAGCTCAAGTAATCAAAATTCATTGGCCCCCTGAATCACTAGTCAGATGCTCTTAATCTCAGCAAGATTCACTGAGACTAAAAATTTTTACCGACATCTCTTACAAATCAAATATACTTCATACTATGATTCGTTTTTATATCATAGTGGAACAAAATATTTTGAAGCAGACTAGTCACTATTTATTATCTTGACTGGAACTCTTTGGTCATGTTGGTGTCAGAGATTTTAGCAAATATGATAATAATACCAAAAATCAATAACTTGATTTTTGGTCAAGGATGTAAGCCTTGTAAAAGTAAGAAGTGAAAGTTTTATAGAGATATAGGGAGTTAAAAGGATGTCCAAGGTGAAAAGTTGAAGTAGGCAGGGAATTAGATTCAACTCATTTTGATTTTAACAAGCACTCAATGTTGTGGCAAGATTTCCTAAATCACTTTGTGTTGCATTGGTCTGAGATTCTGAAGAGACATCAGTACAAAGTTTTTAGTCTTGATCAATCTTGCTGAGATTATAATTATAAGATGCTCTACCAGCTGAGCTACCTCAGTATCTGGCCACCTGCCTGACTGCCACATTTGGATGTCCCTTTAGGAACAATCAAAATATACAGTATAAATGTACTACTGTGAATTGAGAATTTCTCTACATGTAGAAAGTGAAGTTTGCCCTAATATACGCATTTCTCTCTTTTTTTCTGACCTGCACTCTGTCTTAGAATTTCGATCTGTTGTTTTAAGTCGGTAATCATAGACTCTGCCTGCTTTGCACGTTGGTTTAATCGCTGAAGAACAGATGCAGATGCCATTCTGAAAAAAAATGGAGTACAATCTAAAAAAAAATATTACTAAAAATTTGAAATTACTACATGAGTCATGAATAAGAAGTTTCTAAACATGTCACTGACTTAATTTATCTTGATACCCTACAAGCATACAGCGACCACGGATATATACCTTAGATTGACAACTCTACTGAACATCAGAAATTTTTCAGAGGAAATTTGGAACACCACCACGTCCAAAACGTTTTGATGACGCAGATTTACACTCTTGCAATGGCAGGCGGTAAAACTAACACTCCTGACTCCCGACTCTCTTGGATTAATTTTTTCGTTGATATTCTAGATATCGAGCTATGCAGATTCGGTTCAACCTTTCAGGCACATTAACTAACTATATTGAACTAAACTAAACTTACACAAACATAAATATTTAAAAAAATGTTACGAATGGTAGCTGTTTATGGACTAAATATTGTGCTGTTAAGTTCTATGAATCTGTATTTACACAGCTTACACTTCCCAGAATTTCTTTGCTACCATGCGATAATGGCAAATATGTACACAAGGTCACGTGCTACCCACATTAAGTTAAAAATTTCAGGCCCGTAGGAAGCAATTTCAGTTGGGGGGGGGGGGGACTATCAACTACAAAAATTCCTTGACAAAAAAAGTTATCAGACGTTGTTATTCAGGGGCAAAAGCATACGGATAAATGTAGTATTGTATTCTATCAGAGACTTATATAGGTCCCTGATTCTATATATCGGTCAAGAAGTTGGAATGATTTGGGGGGGGGGGGGATATTGAAAATATAGCAATCCAAAACAAACGGTGGTCGGAAATCAAGTTATTGATTTATCATATAATACCCCACATTGTTGACATATTTGTGTAATCGTGAATGTACTCAAACGCAGAAACTGTGCCTGGCAAATATGAAGCGATTCTGTACAGCGGTATGAAGAATATCAATAGAAAACCATAAAGGCTTGTCTTCCGGATTGTTAAATGTAAAATACATTAATAAAATTTTGAATCTACTTTAAATACACTTAAAAAGTTGGTACAGTAAAGATTCTGACATTTTCGGACAAGAAATACTATGTTTAAAAAACGCACCACACGTATATACAACGAAAGCTGTCATCTTGGAAAAAATACCACCACCCACTTCAGCACCTATTTCTGCGCTCTATTAACACTTTAATTTATTCGTTGTCATGGTTCTACCCCCTACAGTGATGCTTTTCCTAAATGTTGAAGTGTCTGTCAGTCGTCAACACGCGTTCAATCAACAGAAAACGGATACGGAAGCTCATCTCTATGAAGAAAACCGAGAGAGTCGGGAGTTGAAATACTAGTTTTACCGCTTGCCACTGGCAACTAATGTACATTTCTGGGAATAATATATTGATGATTCAATTCAGTATTGTTCTTCAATGTAATTTATATTCATTATATATTCTTTAGAAAACAAATTATATTTGATATTTTATGGGTTTATTCATATCATACAAAAGAACGGAAATACGCATCTAAACGCACCTTTCTAAATATATATATTTTGATCATGTGCCTGTGACTATGAATCGTACACAACAACACAATGGCTGGATCAGTTGCAGGTCAGATAGAGACTTCACTTTTATCATGTTCAATATGCATGGAACATTTTAAGAAACCAAAGGCGCTTCCTTGTTTACACACTTTCTGCGAGGACTGTTTGAGAGACTACATCGTTAGCAGATTCGAGTCCGTGGGCAGCTTCCCATGTCCAATTTGCAGACAGGTACTGTATGTTTTGCCAATGCACTACAGTTTTTCTAAAAATAAAATATTAAATAAAGTTAAAGGCGTATATACTCTATTGATACGTCCCTGATAGAGTCTAGTCCAGAAAAATTAACCTGCTGACAGTGATGTAGAAAACGATGACATGAATAATCTTGAGAACTGAGACATTGTCAGCTGATATATGGATGGTTTAACCCGGCGCCCAACCATCGCTTTCTGAGAATTTTTTTTTTGAACACCACGAATTATCAAAAGTATATGATTTTCTAGCATAAATTCTGAGTATTATTTTTATACATATACCGGTGATGGGACAATCTCTAAAATAAGAAGATCAAACTGTTCCAATTATGCAAATTTACTGTAAACTTTAGGGTTTTGTAGCATCTAGTAAAGTTATTAGTCACAGCACATAGCTGATATACACCTGTGCGAAAGATCTGTTTCTACCTATGCGGAAGATCAATTTATTTATTTTTTTTGTTTACTGTTTTAGCTTGTATACATCCCTCCTAATGGAGTATATGGGTTTCCTGACAATCACTTTATCATCAGTTTACAAGACACTGTGCAACACTCTAGTGAATTTGTAGAATCAGGAAGTTTTGACAGCAACCACCTCCAGAAAAGTGAACACGTATCTGTACCTTTAATACAACCTGACAAATACTCTGTAAGATTTACCAAACCCAAATCTACAAGACTTCTTAGAACGTTTGGCCATTTTGGTTTAGACCAAGATGGCTTGGTTCATGTATCGGGAATGGCATTCTCTCCCCTAACTGGAGAAATCTTGGTCGCTGATTGTAGTCTTAACAAAGTTTTAATGTACTCCAAATCCGGGGATTACCATGGAGGGTTTGTCTGTGATTGCTCAATCCGGGATATTGCAGTCACTGCTCAAGGGTCCATTTTGCTGACGGTTAGCCGTGCAGGTTCAGCCATCATGAGAGAATATGGACACGAGGGCAATGTTATTGCCTCCCATGGTTCTTTCTATAAGTTTGAAAACCCTTTTGGAATCTGTATCTCGAGAATGGGAAAAGTAATTATTTCAAGTTTACAACACAGCAACATTCACATCTTCACCGAGCGGAAAAAACCGTCGACTAAGTTCGGCTCTAGAGGGAGTGGTCCAAACCATTTTATGGTGCCATATTATGTTGCTGTCAATAGTCGCGACGACATTGTGGTTTCTGACAGTGGAAACCATCGAGTGAAAATTCACAAGAACGATGGTACCATTCTTCATATTTTCGGCAAACAAGGCTCTCAAAACGGTGAATTCTTTTACCCACAAGGTGTATTTGTTGATAAATACGATAACATTTATGTTGCTGATGCGAACAACTTTCGAGTTCAAGTTTTCTCACCGGAAGGAGAATACCTTTCAACACCTGTGGAAAACACTTACGAGTTCGGCGTTGACGTCAAACCAACTAACGTCATAATTGTAGAGAACTCCCTGGTTGTAGCCTTACGAGGGACTCGGGTTTCCCTTCTACAAATTTACGACTGGAGCAACTCGGATTTCGCTATGATAGCGAAAAAGAAGAAGCAGACTTCAACAAATCTGCTAGGATCTTGCTGTCCATGTTTATCATCCCAAAAAATAAACTACGATGAAATATGAATACACTGTATTTGCCATTTTCTCTGGTGTTTATCTTCAGTGTTATTGTTTTGTTCCGTGTCATTTGATTGTTCGTTCTTGTTTTGTTTATTTTATCTAGTCATGTTTAATTATTCACAATGCTTTAATAACTGTTATCACCGAATGGACAGTCAGTGTTACATTTCACATAACATACACGAAGAAGGGAAGAACGGGTTCCTAGATCAAGAATTATGATAGACTTAAATCAACATCTGTTTGTGGTATTATGATATTGGAAATTTTTTTGTAAGAGTTGTTTATAAGAAATTATGATCGAGTTTCTGCTTTACCTTTCCTGTTAAAAAGCATCTTACAGATGATTGGAAATTGGACTTGCTCATAATCTTTTTCATTGTCCCAGGGCCTAAGATTATGATCAGTAATTTAAAAAAGCATTTTACAATTAAGAAAATATGTGTAGATGTACATGTACTTATTCCAAAATGTCTTCAGAGCTGATTCAGAAGGGTACATGTAAGAATAGAGGCGTACAAGGCGAGGACAATCCCCCGCTCTGGAGAAGACATTTCTCAAAAAATATTATCTTTTTCTCAAAAGTTGCATTGTCAATATTTTTTTTTTTTTTTTTTTTTTTTTTTTTTTTTTTTACATATTTGCTTTCTTTATTTAATTGAACAAATTATTGATAAATAATTTATTTTTCACTCATATTTTTAAAGTATGTGAAAAGGGGGGAAAAACTTCACGCATATAATTCGAACTCTCTCCAAAGCTCATGCTTAGGCGCAAGACTACAACGCGTTAACCACTACGCGACGAAGTCTACATGTCTTCGTTCTGTGTCAGTGTGATTTAAATAAACGAGTTCGTTGAAGTCCGTAATTTTTTTAAAGAAAAGTTTTCTTATAGAATCAATGGGTTCAGACTGCATTTTTGTGAAACATGAAATAGATTTTACATTTACTTTTCCGTCATTTAAAAGTTAATGAAGAATGGAGACTTGACCCATTCATGTTCAAAAATCATATTTTATGGCTCTAATAAACCCATTTTCCACAAAATATGCCTAACTGTCAACTTGAAAAACAGATTATCAATTAATAAGTCGTTCAATAAAATATATGAATCAAATGTATTGAAAATGGTATTACTGAATACATAATTTTAGTAAGATATTTAACTTTTCCGTGAACATTGAAAATTGAGAAATATATTGTCTCAGAGTAGGGGATTGTCCTTGTCTTGTACGCCCTCTTTCCTTATTGATATTTATTATTTTGACTGTTATGATATATTATTTAATGCACTTTTTAAAACAACAAATTGACTTTGCCTATATAGATATATTATATACTCATTCAAATCTTATTTTGTTATCTGTTGATTGAAGGACATATTTTTTGTATTAGATTTGCAATTGAATATTGAACATAAAACCTGTATACATGTAGATATATATGGTAATGACGTAATGTTAATTTTGAATTTTAAAAGGCAGTTTAAAAGTAGAAGTACCCCTCCCACAAATAAATAAACAATTATAAATATATGCTAAAAAATTGTAGTTACTGTATCTACATGTGTTAATAATAATGTGTTTGAGACCAGTGTAGAATACAGTGGAAGATACAAATTACTTCAAAAGTTTTAAAAGTTCATGAACAATATAGCAAGACCATCAAGAAGGATAGGGACTTATCTGGACAAAAATAAATGTATCCGGAAAAATAAAAATGAATTTTACACATTGCATATACACACCGGGATATATTATACCTATAGAGGGAAGAATTTGTTCTTGTATGTTGTTGAATTAAACCAGTCAACTTTGTAGTGGAAAATTTACATAGAGTTGATTTGGAAAATCAAAAAGTGATGCGTTGTTTCGGATGCAACCCCCCCTTTCCGGAAAAGGACCTTCCAGAAACACTGCTTAGTGTTGCGATAAAAGCCAGTCAAAAATGATTTTAAAAAATATTTATACCCATACTGGATACATTTATATAACATTTTTGAATAAGTTTTTCTATTATATCACAAATTAAATAAGTTTCACTATAAACCCTGAAGAATGCTGAACAACGGTGCGGATCGAATTCTTAACGTCATGAAAGCATTTTTGGATTATTTGTCTAAACTTAAATGATTTTAGACAATTTTTCACAACAAATACACCGCTCTATATTGCCTGTATCTTTTTTACGCAGAGTAATAATTTATGGAAATGACTTTAATCCATCTGACACAATTAATTATTATAGAGACAAATGAACCATAAAAGAATTCTAATAGTATCACTGTTGGTGCTATGGTGCTATGCAATATTTCCTGTAAATATTAAAAGTACTCTTTATAGTTGCTTTATACCTAACTTATACTAGATAAAAAGAATTTTTTCAAGAAAATTACTAAAGGGAAAAAAATTTTGTTATCTTTTTTCTCTTTAAAATTATTGTAGTATCTGTGCGACTGTCCCGTGCTAAAATTTTTAAACGGTGAAGGTGAGGAAGGAATAAACAGAAGGAAAGAGCATTTAAATACAAAACATCTAATTCCCACATTTCCTTGCAGGCAAATAATTCATTAGCCCTTTTGACGGGGGAGAGATAAAAGGCTTATGTCCTCTACAAAAATTTAGAATTTTTCAATTTAAATTGACAATTCATTTGAAAAGCTCAAGAATTTAGAAAAAGTTGTTCAAAAAACACAAAACAGTAACTTAATTTTAGAAACTAGAAAAATCACTTATAACAGTAAAATTTTCATCGTGATAATCTGTCCTCTACAAAAATTTAGAATTTTTCAATTTAAATTTGTATATGACAATTCTCCCCTTGCCACAAAAAGTTTGTCCTCAAACTTAAAAAAAAAGATACACATGTAAATATAAAATTAAACATTGTGCAATAGTAAATATTCAAAATTTAGTGTTCAAAATTTCTTTGTATAATTCAGAATCTTTAAACTGTCTATATTCCTTTCGGACAAGTTTACTGTTTTCAACAACTCTTTTACACATACAGTTCTGTTTGATTGATCGCAGTACAATGTGTTCCATTTCATAATTTTCCAGAAGCCAGTTGTAATGGGAAACAAGTCCGGAAAGTTTCTTTAGATCTGACACGGCATAGTTTAAGTATGTAGAATACAGTTTTATCTGTTGATCTTTTTCATCGTTCGACTTTGACTGTTTCTCCAATTTCCCTTCTAGGATTTCAATGTCCATTTTCATTAGCGCTTTTGTATATTTGAGATCTTTTACCACGGACTGAACTTCTGATGGAAACACTGACTTTAAATTGACACACTCTTTAAATTTGGAATCACTTATGTTTGCAAACGGAAGTACCCGGAACAATCTTTTCCAGCTGTTGTAATCCTGCAGTCGTTCGGTGTCCCTTTTCCTCTTTGCATCCGATTTTACAGCGCGGCACGAACGTTCTCCGCACACTCTGCTAAAGTGTCCCTCTTCTCCAACATCTATGGCAGCGTTTCTCCAAGGCGTTGCAGACGGAGTAATGCCGTCTGTTACATCTGCTGCAAAGCGGCGCTGAAACCTGCCACTGTGGTCGGAACTGCATGTCGGTCCAATGTTAAAGCTGGTCGTCCTCGGAAACTTTGAGATTTGGGGGAATACTCGCTTAGCTTCATGAGAGGTGGTGTTGTACCCGGATATCTGCACCAATTAGCACAATTTTTTAAAAAAGATCTCGCCCGATCGACACCCAGGCTGCGCTAAAATAAGACTATGTAGAAACTATGAACGTCTTATGTCTCGCTTGAAGAACTTCTTTTTGAGTTCCCTGATGATGCCGCTCACGGATTTTGTCAGCCACGATTTGCGCTCCTTTCTATCTATGAGTCTTATTAAACAGATTTGAAACAAACTCCGACTGGCGTATTAACTTTTAATATGGAACTGACAAATTTTGCTACAGGTCGGTGTACTCGGGATGGCTGTCCGATTCCGACTAATCATCCAAAACAAATTCAACAGTATATATAACAATTATAGAATGACATGTGTAAAAATGACATTTGGAGACAAATAGATAAAGGTTTTGACACTTGAGTAAACCCTTAAAATAATTGAGGGCCAGATTATCGTCCTTTTGATGTTATTTTGCCTAAAGATAATTTAGCAATATCAAACGATGACAGGTGTTAAACCCAATCGGCTTGGATTATCTGAAATCGCCGATGTTTTAATTCAATCAAGATTAAGAGTCGTAAATTCAATAAAGAAAATGATTTGAAAAGCTCAAGAATTTAGAAAAAGTTGTTCAAAAAACACAAAACAGTAACTTAATTTTAGAAACTAGAAAAATCACTTCTAACAGTAAAATTTTCATCGTGATAATCTGTCCTCTACAAAAATTTAGAATTTTTCAATTTAAATTTGTATATGACACTTATATACGTCAGAAAGGGGGGGGGGCAAACTTTTAGTAGGATCTTGGGTAATATTTGTTAAATGCATTTATATCAGAAATGCATACTATTAAAAAATCATAATACAAGGCATTATACTCTATGTAAAAACAGTTGATCTTAGGCAAGGAAGCAATTTCACAGGGGGGGGGGCACAACCCAACATAAATCCTTTGACAAGGAATAAAGAAAAGGTCACAGGCGTCCTCATTGAGGGAGCACTACTGTATAGTATATGTGGAAATTTAGTGGGACCCCCCCCCCCTTCATGAATGTTTTTACAGATCTAACATTAGGCATTGAAACGATTTGAATGAGACACATATAAAAATTCCCAAATACAGGTACTTTTCATAGGGTAAATAGAAAAGCTGAAAGACATTGTAGATATTTTACACTAGACAGAAGTTATGTTATTATAATTTTCAGTAATATTTCTATAGTATACACACATATACCAACAACCCCATTGGCGGATCCAGAGGGGGGGGGGTTCCGGGGGTTGGACCCCCCCCTTTATTTTTGCAGAGAGAGAGAGAGAGTGAGAGATTTCTGTAACATAGATAATTTAACGTCTAATATTTCGAATAAAATAAGTAGTTCAATCTCTGCCCTTTCTGCTCGCTAGATAAAGTGTCCCGTATTCCATCCTCCAGGTACCTTCAGAACGTTGGCCCCGGGCCCCGACCACCCACAAGTAACATGCAAGATTTCACTTTGATATCATTGGAAGATTCCAGCGAACTTCAGTTTTGCCATTTTTGGACCATCTCCTGAAGTAACTAACTTTAAAAAGTATGAATAAAAAGTCATGAAAGGGAGCATACATAAGAGACTATTATGGTGATATTTTAATCTATGAAGAGAAAGGTGTAAAATTCCCCAGTAGTATGCGGGGGGAGTGGGTTCACTTTTTCTGAGAATAATCGTTTGCTGTAGTTTTTATATGCAAGTTTTGATTTGGATGCTCCCCCATTTTGTTGCTGGAAGTTCAAAATAATACGCAATTCAAGCATTTGAAACCAAAAAATTGCGGAAAATTAAGAGGACCCCCCCCCCCTTACCCCGAAATAGGATGTAAGAATGTGGCGCACAGTTTTTTTGTTTGTTTTTTTTTTTTTGTTTTTTTTTTTAAGCTTGTCAACTCTGTTCGGAAGTTGGCTCTTTTGAGAAACCATTGCTACGGACTTGAAGTGCCTGTGGCGTAATTCTATGCATGAATGTTGGGGGCACCGACCTGGAACCCCCCCCCTTTAAAAAATTCCTGGATCCGCCCCTGAACCCTACTAAAAGTTTGTTGTTTTGTCGTATGTGACCCCCCCCCCTCCCCGCGTCAAAAAAAAAATCGAATTATTTGCCTGCAAGGAAATGTAGGAATTATTTTTTTGTTTTTAAGAGGAATACCCCTTCCAAAAAAAAGAAGTTCAATAGCATTGGATTGATGACTTTTAAAACTAGTGTCAAAAAGTTAATTGCTCTTGACTTGCTTATTTACAACTCCTTTCATAAGGGGGTAGAAAATTTTATCAATTGAAATCAGACTGAAAACAATTTCAGTTTATTTTATTGACAACACCATATACATTGGCATATAGTCATGAATACAACAAACAATAACATACAAAAAATTTTAAAAAAAATTATTCCAGTAAGCATATCAGTTATGTTGAAGTTTTTTCTTTTCTAATATCAAAGCACTTTTTCAGAAAGTTACACACTCTTCTAGCAATTTTAATACTTTGAGGGTTGATAATGTCAATAATAGGGTTTTCCTTCATGTAACATTGAGCATTAAATATATCACAATATTGTAATCTATACTGATCATAACTAGGACAATAAAGTATAAAATGTTTTTCATTTTCAAGAAAAAGTTTACAAGCATGACATACACGTTTTTCTCTAGGAATAGATGGCCTTGAGTATCTCCCCATTTCAATATGCAGTATATGAGCACTAATTCTTAGTTTTGTTAGGATTGTTCTTTCAGATTTCTTCAATGGTAATTGTAGGTAGTTCTGTAATTTATTTTCATTTAAATTTATTATATTAATATAAAAAGTTAATTTTCCAGAATCTGATTTAGAAATGTTCTTTAACTGTTCACAGATTTTGTTGCTATAGTGCTCCTCTAATTTATGTCTTAAAATTTTATGTGATATGTCCAATGAGGATAAAGACAATTTCTGTTGTAGAGTAAAAAGTTTTCTTTGCCAAGATATTCTAGACCCAAGATATTCTCTGACTCTAAATTTTTTCAATCTTGAATAAAATTTAACATATTTTCATAACATGAATAAAATAGTGGGAATTGTCCCAACTCGTATAGAACAGCAATATTAGATGATTTTCTATGAACACCAAGAATGTCTTTAAATATCACTATTAAATGACTCTTAAACCTCTCCGTATGTTTAACTTATGTAAAATTCAACATATTAGATTGATAAAGTACGTTTTTTATTTGTTATCTCACTTGAAATTGGTAATAAAATGACTTTTTCCCCCGTTTTAAGTCTTTAAACACAGCCCCCTTCCCAGTGAAACAACAACACTTTTGGTATGAATTTGTGAAATAACAATTCATAATACCTGTAAAAAGGAATTGTTATTTCGCGGGGGGAAGATGTTTTCAAAATAAATTTCCGTTTTCCATTAATTTCTATATTGAAAAACATATTTACCAAATTAAAGACATTTCTCTTTGTTTTCCCAAAAGTAGTTTACGTTTTATAAAAAAAAAATCACATAAATATCTACATAAATATGAAAAATCGTTCAGATATGTGTAGCAGTTGGCAGTAAGCAGTGAGCAGTTGGCAGTACGGGTAAGCAGTTCAGTTGGCAGTAAGCAGTTGGCTGTCGTGTATGGAATTCCTCAAGGTTTTTTTTTTTTTGCCTGTCAAGAAACTACGAAAGCCTATTAGGATCAAACTACGGTAAAAAAAAAAATTGGTAGTACGAATGTGAGTGGGGGGGTGGGGGGTGGGGAGGTCCCCCACCCCACTTTTTGGGAGAATAGTCTTGCTATAGTTTAAATATAAAAAAATCATTAATTGATTGCTTGGTCCCTTAACATTTTGTTGCGGTATGGTTAAACTCGGGCAAGTCATTCCATTTAAAAAAGTTTTACCGAAAAATTAGAAAAAGTTTCCCCTCAAGTTTAGGCAGTTTATTTTTTTTCGGGGGGGGGGGTCTTGTTTTTTTGTTTGCTTGCCAATTTTATGGACCCCCCCCCCCCACTTTAAAAGCACGGGCCTGTCAAAAACATAATAATGGCCCTTCAAAAAGCATAATAACGCCTTTTTGAAAGGCGTATTAATGCCTTTTAAAAAGGCGTATTAATGCCTTTTAAAAAGGCGTAATACTGCCTTTTAGAAAGGCGTAATAACGCCTTTTGGAAAGGCGTAATAACGCCTTTTTAAAAGGCGCAATAACGCCTTTTGGAAAGGCGTAATAACGCCTTTTGGAAAGGCTTAATAACGCCTTTTAGAAAGGCGTTATAACGCCTTTTAGAAAGGCGTAATAACGCCTTTTGGAAAGGCGTAATAACGCCATTTTTCGCGTTATAACGCCTTCTGGAAAGGCGTAATTACGCCTTTATTTGCGTTATTACGCCTTTTTCCGCATTATAACGCCTTTTCAAAAGGCGTTATTACGCCTTTTTTCGCGTTATAACGCCTTTTGAAAAGGCGGTATAACGCCTTTTAAATTTTTTTTTTTTTACCGTAGTTTGATCCTAATAGGCTAATAAACCAATTAAATTACTGGGTTGAAATTTTGTCGACTGGGATGAACCCCCCCAACCCCCCCCCGGAATAAAATCCTGGATCCGCGCCTGTCATGAATGAAACTGTACTTTGGAAAAAAAAAATTAAACCAGTCGGGCGTGGTATACGCCATAATACGGTAGATTGTTTATATTTTTCTAGAATTTTACTTTCGTTTTGTTTAAACTGCGTATTTCTAGTATTTTGAGTAAACTAGAATATTCTTAGCTAATCGATTCTACTTCTCGTGAATCTGAGAAAATGAGTTCACATGGAACCAGAACAGAACGAAATCAAAGTAAGAGAATTCTTTGCTTTAAATTGTCTAGTTAGATACAAGTTTATTTATTTTTGAGTGGTTTTAAAAGTAAATTAAAAACACACACACACACACACACACATTGTATGCCATGTATGGAGACAAACTTCAACATGTATAAATCTTTTATACATCTTAATAATTTTGATAACCAAAACTCTGTCACCCGCTTTCTGAGTCTTATTGGCTATAAGGTACAATGACCACAGGATCCATAGGCACTCCCCAGCTTAATTGTTAAAAAATATATATCTACTATACTATAAACATAGTAGATATATATTTTTTAACAATTAAGCTGGGGAGTGCCTATGACAGGATCGAGTCGTTTTATCAATAAACGAGAAATGAAGTAAAAAATAAGTAAAACCCTAGCCATGAGCTTTGCTCATGAACTTGAGCGAAGTGAATTCCTGTTCGCTTCTCTCACTTCGTGAGCAATTGCAAAGCTTATGTCTAGGATTTTATACTCTTATTGCCCTCGCTTTCGCGAAAGCGAGGGGACGTTACATCTCATTTGCTGTCTGTCAGTCTGTCCGTCTGTGTGTCACAAAAACTTTAACCTTGGTCATAACTTTTGAATGAGAAGAGATAGGATATTTCACATGTACATTACCTATTTAGCCCTATGATAAGACATTTCCTTTGTAAATAATACAAATATTATTTTTATATTACCTGTGACATGACCTTTCCAAATATACTATGATTTTTCACCTTGTGACCCTTACCTTGAAATTTGACCTACTTTTTAAAAATTTTATCTTTGCTTATAACTTTGGATAAATTATTTGAACCAGGGATTTTTTTTACCCTTTGATTCCAGGGGCTGGGGCCATCAAGTTTGGGAAAAAATAGTGACATATTTGGTTGAAATTGGGAAAGATATCTTCATATAAATAAATGGGAAAAAACAAGCAAAAGTCATATATCAAATCATTTTTTTTATCATTTGTAGTATGAAGCTGGCTTAAACCAGCTTCAGTGAATATATCAGCTATTAAAGTTCAGAAGCTTAAAAATGGTAAAGCCACACGGTGTGATAACATATTTATACAACGTTGTCATCTTTTTTACCTTAATGTAAGAAGTTCTTTAAAAATATTTTTGATAGTGGGTTAAATTTGTTCCAGATGAGTGGTTAATTGGTATTGTTAGATCAATTTATAAGAATAAGTACGTCATGTGATAAATTTAAATTACAATATATGGAAACTTAATCTTTTCTTTTATGAACTATACATTTACAGATGGAGGACCAAAGAGAGTGAAGACTAGGGTACTTGCAAACTTAGATTATCCTGACATCAACAATGCATTGTTTCACACACTGAACATTGCCAAGAATATAAATCCACAGTTCTATGGGTACTCCTGTCATGATAGAGCTGGTACTTTGGAAATGTACAGGACCAGAAACCAACCAATTTCATGTATGCCAGTTTGCTTCAATTCAGTCATGTGCCACTTTCAAGACAGATGTGCCAATACACGAACACAGATTTGCACCAGGACAACTACTTTTGGGATGTATGTCAAACAGAAGTATGAGTGTGTCATGCAGATTTTTCGAGGATCCATAGTTTTTCAGCTGGAATTTCAGAATGAAGAAGGTTATCAGAGGTATATGAATGACTTCCACAATGGGACATTGAAGCAGGAGATAATAGACTTTTTTAAGAACTGCTACAAGGATTTTGGCCTGGATCCAGATGACCTGGAGTTTAATGTCTCTGTAGAGGATTCATCTGGAAATCCAGAGGGTATGTACGGGGAACATTTAGCTTCAGTTCAAATGTTGTTGTATTCAAAATGCAGAAGAAAGTTCTCTTTGAAATTTTCATTTCAGAATGCATTGAATATTCAGTTTGTTCCACTAATGGGAATATTTCACTGCATGTTTGTATTACTATCACTGATTCTGGTTCTGAAAAAACTTTTGAAGCTCATATAGATACAATGATGAATATCAAAGTGGTAAATTTTTTTGTTTGAATGAACATTTGGATCTTTCCTATCAAAAGAAAGCTCAAAATGACATTCAAACAGAAAATTTTACCACTTCATAGCACATCATTGTATTATATATGACCTGAGGGTGTGTTGTGATCTTGACGCAAGGTCATTTGTACAAGTTCAAGGTCATAAAAGGAAAAAGAGAGCATGTCACCTGAGAGTGTGATGTGTCCTTTATGCAAGGACATTTGTGTACCATATACCGGTATATATATACTCATCTATAAGTTGGATATTTTGTCCAAAACTCTGTGTCAGACTTAAAAGTGAGTCCTGATATTAAAATGGGTATTATGGGTAGAAGAAATAAAGTAATTTTGTAAAACTCCAATGATAATCATAAATCAGAACTAAATCTACTGCAAAAAGGAAGAGGTAACCATGTGTATAAAACACAAGTGCTTACAGATTATAGTAATCTTATAGTTGTTTAAATTGTTAATAAAAGATCAAATATCGATGTCATACCTCAAAACATAAAAGTATATGTACTTCAAACACTGCAGTAAATACAATAGAATGCTTATCAGAAATTTGCAACTGTGAGATTTTGGGGGAAAATCATAGTTACTGACTAATAAGCAGGTAAATGCCAAACTCCTCCAAAATAATCTGACAAAATACAACCAACTTATAAGGGAACTTACTTATTATAGCAAGTACATGTATATATGGTAAACTCAAGGTCACTTACATAAGAAGTGGATAATTTGTGTTTCATCCATAACAATCTATAATTCTCAGAAATATTGCTTATGATCTGAAGGTGTAAGGTCATTTGGTGAAGTTCAAGGTCAATGACAGAAAGTTTGAAATTCTCTTGTTGGCCGTCCAGCCATATTTTTGTAAAATGCAAATACTGGATGCAAGCAGTGAAGAAAAGATGGCTTTTGAGCTGAAGACCCAATGTCATTTAAGGAAATTGAAGAATTTACATAGGGAATCTACTTATTTAATAGGAAACTTAGAATTAACTAGTACCTCCAAAACAAAATGTTTTTTAAGCTACATTTCTTTCAAAACAGACAACAACAATCTGCCATTTTCTGATAGGAACCTGACAAGTGGGAATGAAAATACCGCACCTGAGGAGCAGGTAAATTCATAACAAATATACATCACTCTATATCATGTATATTGCCTGTATCTTTTTTATGTAAACTAATGATTTATGAAAATGCATCTAATTCATGTCAAATGAAGCATAAAAGAATTCTAATAATATCGCTTTTGTTGCTATAATTGATGCAATTGCCTGTAAATATTACAAGTACTTTTTATAGTTGATTTATTATACCTAACTTATACTAAATAGAAGAGAATTTTTTCAAGAAAATTACCAAGAGGAATAGAATTTTTGTTATTGATTTTTCTGTTTTAAATTATTCAGAGCATGGAAACATCTACATCAGAACAGACAGTGAAAAAGCAACACAATGATTTACTACAGGAAATATCAAAACAATTCCTTGATGAAGACATTGAAAATGGTCAGAATCTACGGAAATTCAGAAAAAATGTTATGCATATGTTTCCAGATCTCCTTGTGGAAAATCTCTCTGTTCCTGAAATTTTCAGTGTCCTTGATGACAAAGGTCACCTTAAGGCAGGGTCATACGATACTCTAGTGTCTCTAGTCAAGGACATAGATCCAAGAATGGTTAATATAATCAGAGCGACAGAGAAAATTCTGTCTGAAGAGGAAGATCAAGTAAGGCAAAGGGGTAATGAAGATAAGAACAAGTCTGCAGAAGAAGTAAGGAATTCTGGAGAGCCTGGAATGTTATCATCAAGAACACATGTTTCCTTAGCATCAGCTTCAGCACAAAAAGTTCCAAAGGTAATGGACCAGCTTCCAGAAGAAAGAAGTGACGGGTCTGCAGGCACATCCTCAGCACAGTCAGGTAAGGCTTATCTCTAGTATATAAATGTAATGTTATAATGATTTTTTAGCTCACCTGAACCAAAGGTTGAAGTGATTGAGCTTTTCTGAGTTCAGCATCTGTCTGCTATGCATCTGTTAACTTGTCATATTTTTGATCTCCAAGTAGATCAGTTTCAAACAAAACCTGCTGCAAAGTATTCTTGGATAAAAAGCTAGGGCTCAAGTTTTCAACTGAAGGGCTACAATGATGTAGGTGTCAAGTTTCTTTCAAATGGACCCAGGGGTAGAATGAGCTAAAAAGAAACAAATTTTACCTATAATATATATGTGTACAAGAAAAAAAAATCTTTGAAAAATTTTCTTCTCCAGAACAGCAAGACCATGTATGTCATATAGATATTGAAGTAATCCCCTAAAATCATTAAAAGACCTTTATAGCAGGTGATAAGCCCAGTTCTGTAAAATATAAACTTGATCTGTAACCATGTGGATTCAAGTTTGTTTAAGTCCTGATCCTTTGTTGCTAACTAGGGTATGACCACAATATGGAGTCAAAATTTTTCATAGGAATAAAGAGTTAAAATATATTTTTAAAAAACTGAAGAACAGCAGGGCCAATGTGACTCAGGTTAGTATGGTGGTCCATGGACCTCTTGTTTTACATTGGTAAGCAGGCCAATAGCAAATATAACTTATCTCTTTTATTAAACAATAAGTATACCATCATGGACTTAAACTATGCAAAAAAGATGTATTGTAGGTAACAGTTACAATGTAGGAAACATCACAGCCCATGATGGAATGGTGGCATTTGGAAATTCTGGCAGTGTTAAATGCAAGATAGGCAAGTGTGTGTGTCTTTAGTGGGTGGGGTGATATTGATATAATATTAGTCTGTACGTACATTTATTTCATTATATCTATACGTAATCATGTATTTTACTATTTATTTAGGTAAACGAGACAGACCCACAACAGAAGATGAAGGTCAAAAAACACAAAAACGTGGAAAAATTGACTTCCAAGGTACTGAACATTCTTCAAATTAATTCAGTTAATCAAGCATGATGTAATCATTATGTAATTGAATGTACATATACCAGTACTGTTAATCACTTTTTATTCGTGAGAACTTTATTTTTGCATAATTACACGAAACTGTCTCTTCACGAAAATTTCCTTCCCGCGTAAATTTTTATTAGCAAAGATTAAATAGGACAGTAGTCAGAATTTGTGAAAATTTTGTCTCACTTATAAATGCCAAATACCCATCTCATGAAAATAAGGTGTCGCAAATATTTGGTGATCTACAGTATATATTTTCTTTGTGTTAAGCATCCTCAGCAGGATTCAGAAAGGAAAAGGATGACAGTCTGAGGGGGAAAGAACTGAAGAATTTTTACTCCCATGGATGGGACAAAAGTGTGGGTCATTTATTGTGTGGAAACAAGACGGGGACTGCATTCAGGGTCGGAGACCGTTACCTGATGACAGCATATCACATCATCAAGGATGCACTGGGTGTGTAGGGTTTGACTTTAAAATGATCAGTAGTACACATATAATAATATAGACCAAGTCTTATACTAAACACCCTCACAATGTCAAGGATTTGTGATATTCATTCCAAACTCTTGAAAAAAGTCGCTATTTAAAAGTAGGGCTGGAAAGCTACTATTTCATTTGTTCCCATCAAAGACTGGGAACCAATCAGAAAACAACCTTTTTAGAAGGATATTTTTGTAAACAAATGACTTTAAAATGGAAAGTGCCAATATTGTATGATTTGTGACTAGTTACCTCAAATGAAATATCGGAGAATAATTTTTGGAAGATCCTTTCTCTTACTATCACAAAACAGTGAGTGCCATGGCTTTGAGTCACTTGATAGCAATGAACTTGAAGGAAATCTCAATACATGTACTAGTATTCTCATTGGTTGGTTTTTTTTAATTAAACCTGACTTTTAAATAGCAAATTTTGTTAAGGATTTGTGAAAAGGAACCATATTGCAAAACCTTGACATTGTGAAGATGTATACTTAATGGAAATTTTAATTATATCAAGATTGGTACCTTGAAACCATCATATCAAAGGCCCAAAGTGACCCAGATCGTGTGAACTGCTGTACACCGTTACTTGAAAATTTGAGAAAATTAGGAACAGTTATTGAGATGAGCAACTGTGGAACAGATATTGAGATGAAGATAGAAAATGGGATTAGAAAATGGGCTGAAAAGAATGTTGACATTGTTAACTTCAGCAGTTTATTAGAGGTGCTAGGAGTTTCAGGATTCTCCCTGGCAAAGGGTAACAAATTGCAACATTTGCTTAACTCATTTTTGTTTTCTTTTTTCTATCAAAATTTAATAAGCATATCAAGATACTAATGACCAAATTCTAATAAATATTGTATACTGTTTTCTTTGTAGTCCAAGCTTCAAAAGAAATCACACAGAACCGTATGTCTGTGGTTTTTGGTCGATTGATAGAACAAGAGGATATCCTACCATATCCCCTTAAACTTGACATACCTTTCTACAGTAGCAGTGATGATATTGCTATTCTGGAAGTTGACTGGACAAACTTACCTAAACCATTTAATTTGCAGAGATCAAACATCCCACCCAAATCGGTTCACATCATTGGCTATCCAGCTTCTCACAAGAGTGAACAAATTCTTGACCCCCACTGTCCTCTGATATCATTGGCTGAAGCCCAGTCGACTTGTCAAAGAGCAGTTGATTGGTGGAAGAAAGAGTATCCAACAGAAAATGTTGATGATTTTAGGAATGCTTATAGTTCAGCATTTACAGGACAAGGTAAAATTCAGTTCCACTGTTCAGAATCTACTGCCCATGGTGCATCTGGTAGTCCTGGTTTAATACAAATGCATGAAGAGAAACCAGTGGTGAGTTTGATGCTGCAACAAGGCTTCCCATCCTTTGTGTATGAGCAAAAACACCAAGAACTCCTTAAGACAGTTCCAAAGCAGTTTCTAATTGAAAGTGGCATCAGCATGTCAAGGGTTTATGAGATTCTCTCCAACAAGCCACATTTGCTGGCGTTACGTAATGAAATTTTTCACACTTGACCGTACGTGTAAAGTATTCACCTGATGAGTGAATAATGTAACATTCAGACAAACATAATGCAATTGAAAAACACAGATTCAACATCCAGAAATATCAAGTAGTGATTCCTATGAATTTATTTTTCAGTAACAACATTGTGATTAAATATAAATTATTTATACATATAGTATATGTACTCATTTGTAAAATTAATATTTATTTGTTCATTTTAAAGAACATTTTTTATTTGAATTAGCATGTTGTTTTGTGTAAGCACTTTGAAGACTAGTACTAATTGTAACAGGAACTGTTACAGATGTTCCCCAAATGATTCTGTATTCCCTTTTATAGTGCCCAATTCCCTTCAAGCTTTAATGAATAAGGCAATACTAATTTCACTATTTACCAATAAGTGTGTTTGTGTGTTTTCAAGAATTATCATATAATGTAATCTTATAGTATACTGTGGAATTATCATTGTTTGTGGGGGTCAGTGTTCGTTATTAACCAAAATTTACTGGTTTGTGGGAACATAATTTCGTGAGTAAATTTAATGTTTTATCAAGATAGATAACTACTCTGCTCAATGCTTGTGTGTTTCTGTGTTTGTTAGAATGTAAATTCGTGGGTATAAGGATTTCCCACAAAAATCCACGAACGTTGATGACCCCCCATGAACGATGATTCCACAGTAGCCCATAATCAAGGGTTATACATTTAAATTTCAAAGAATTGAATTGAAAACGAGAAACATTTTGATCAGCAGTCAAAATATTTATCAATCAGAATTCGGTACATATGCATTTATTTCTGATGATACTATAATGCAGGGATGTGTATAATTTGCCCACACTCTGAATCTTGTCATTTTTTAGTTGAAAACTTGAAAAAATATATTTATAGCCATTTTTCAACATTAGCCAGTAAGATTTCAGCACTTGTGCAGACTGCACTATATGTGTTTTCTAGATCTTTCAAATGACACTGTAGTGTTTCTTATTACATAACTATGGGTTAAATTTCAAACTAATTCATCGATAAAAAAGAGAGATGCAGTCATTAAAGCGTTAGCCATTCAGAATTCAGCACATGCATATCCTTGCATACAGTTTTGATAGTATAATATAGGAAAATATTATACTTATCTATATTCGAAATTTCATACTCTTTTGTTGAAAACTAAGGAAGTTTTGGTCATTTAAAGTTCCGGAAATAAAATTGCAGCCCACATAAGTGTGTGGTGTGCGTGTTTTAAAGAAATTTTGCATATGTCATATTGTAGAACCTCGTAATAATATGTATCTATATTTTAAATTACATAGTATTTTGTCAAAAACAAGAAAGTTATTGAGATTTTTGTCCCAGCCAATTGGAATTAAACACACATGCATGCATGTGCATCCATGCCAATGCAACCATTTCATGCAGTTGTGAGCAAAATGACATTCATTCCGCACATCTACACAACATGCTTATTAACCCTAAGAGGGTTTCATCTCAACAAATCATATGATTTTTTTTTTTAGAAATAAAACCTATTTATAGTACAGATTTTTTATGGTTTGGAGACCATATATTTTTTTAATACCTGACGAATTTAAATAAAACTGATGATTAAATAAACCCGTCTTTCAATGAAATGTGAAGATAAAGAACAGTAATCAAGCTCAAAAGTTGATTGAAATAATGCTAATTTGGAGCAGAGCAAACACAGACTTCTAAAAACATCAGAGGTGGGATCAGGTGCCAAGGATGTGCTCCTTGTCATGAATAGGATAATGGAAAATCCAAGCAAAAATCAGTTTGTTACAGTCAGTTCCTCTTTTAATGGAAAGACTACATCAAATTAATTTTACTGTACATAGTTTAAGATACTGTAAAATCACATTTTTTCATGGGGTTAAATTTTTCTGGATTTGTGGGGAGTTTACTTCTTGGATGAAGAATTATTGAGTAGTTATGTATACTTGTGACATTTTGCATTTCATTCTGGTCATTAATTTGTGGGTCTCTTCAAACCTCGAAAATAAGGAAAATTAAACCCCCATGAAATTAATGATCTCACAGTAGTTTACAGAAAAAAGACATAAAAGTTTAGAAGTTCAGCTTAACCTTCTTTAGCATTGATACATCCCCAAGACGCTTACCGGTATACACCTAGTATGACTTGAGTTGACCATGGATCCCAAGCAACCAAAATGCATCAACTTTCAAAGATTGATGACCCCCATGATCACAGAGTTTAAGCTGAAAACCTCAAATTTCAGAAGTACATGTATATAGGTTACTGTGATGCATTTTTAGTTCATCTTGACAAAGTCAACATGAGCTTATGCTCCACCTCTGGCATTTTTGCATCCCAGTTAAAAGTTTTGGGAGCAGGTCTCATACCCAAGTAACTATAAGCCCTACCTGGGCAAAATTTGTATGTGTTATGCATCATGGGACGTACACTACCTGAATTGCTTCAGATGCAGGATCTGACCTACATTTCCTGGATGATGGACCAGGCTAAAGTTTTTGGAGCAGGTTAAAGGTTCTGGAGCCAGTGAAAGTTTAAGGAGCAGGTTTCATTCCAAAGTAATTATAAGACTTATGGTGACTTGATTTGCATGGATCATGCATACATGTATAGGGATGCACATTACCAGATAACTGGCTTCAGATGCTGGATCTGACCTACATTTTCCAGATGAGTGAACAGGTTTAAGGTTTGGAGCATGTTCATCCTCCAGTAACTAAAAGTCCAATGACCAAACTTTCATTGATGATGCATTTAGGGATGCATGCATACTAACCAGGCTGGCTGCAAATGCTGAATTTGACCTACATTTTCCATATGAATGAACAGGTTACAAGTTTTGGACCAAGTTCATTCCCAAATAACTTGTAAGCCTTACCTGGACCAAAGTTGCATGGATGATGCATTTATGGATGCACTCTACCATACTTGCTTTGGATGTTGTATAAATTGACCTACATTCTTCAGATGAGTAAACAGGTTGAAACCCTACCTAGACCAAACTTACATGGATGATGCATCTTAGGAATACACACTGCATGACTTGCTCTGATAATGATCTGACCTAGACTACATTTTCTGGATGAGTGAACAAGTCAAAGTTTTTACAGCAGGTTCATTCCAAAGTAACTGTTAGCCCTACATACATGAAATTTGCACGGATGATGCATCTAGGGATGCACACTACCAAACTTTCTTCAGATGCTGAATCTGACTTCGATTTCGGGACGAGTGAACAGACTGAAGTCTTTGGAGCAGTTTCATTTGCAAGAACAGTAAAACATGCTTGTAATGAAGTGCCAGGGATGGACAATTTTGCTTTGTTACATTAGCGTAATTCGTTATATTGCTTCAGTTTACAATATACTGTTAAATGAATGGGAATGAAACTCACTTCACTGTAAGCATCAATTCTTTTTAAGCATGTTTAATGTAGCTGTAGGCCTTATTTAGGCTTAACTTGTTCATAAAAGATGCACCTAGAATGCACACAACATACCGGGTATGTTGGATCTGACCTACATTTATTAAAGTGGGTTCATTCCCAAGTAAATTAACTTTAATCCCTGTAGTGATGAAACTTGCATGGATGATGCATCTAGGGATTCACACTATAGACTTGCTTCAGGTGCTGGATCTGACCTACATTTTCCAGGTAAATGAACAGGTTAATCTTTTAGTCCATTTCAATTATCTATAACCAACATGGTGACTGAATTTGCATTGAGGATGTACATTACTATAGTAAGGCACAATACCAGACGTGCTTTTAAGATAACAAATCCAGGACAATACACATCAAATTCATTCTGAAGACCATAGACTTTCTATCTTACAATGTTCAACATATGTAGGTTTAAAGATTTTGAGCCTTTGGCTCAAATGAGCTTATGACTAAAATCAGTTCAAAGAACAACTGCAGAATTCTTAAGTCGGCAATAATTCAGCAAGTGGTACCTGAATTGATTTGGCCAGGATTGAGAATCTATGTGCCAAACATCCATTTTCTCTCTGTCTCCATCTCCTTTTCATAAGAAACTGCAGACTATATATTATTAAAAGCTTTTATTATGTATATTTGTCATGAAGTGATTAGCAGGAGATACATGTCACTGGCACAGAATTTAGGCTTTCAACAGAAAAAAAATTACAAATATAGTACATGTATCAATCTGTTTACATACTTCATACCGGTAATATAAATTCAAATCCAAACTACTAGTATTTTTACCTTGTTCAATTTGCAATATATGATTATATAAAGCAACTTTATAGTATTTAGGTACTTGTTCCATATTTGAGAAATTTTGAAATTACTTTTTTAACAAGTTATGCACATTTTCATTGGTCATTAAAATTTTTGAAGAAATTTCTTTTCACCATTTTGACATAGGATATATGAAGATAAAGCTTACATATGTTTGCATTTTACATTTAAACAAAAATGAAACAATTTTGTATGACATACAGTACACCAACTTTAATGCTTGTAATATATAGGGTACATTGTAAAATTTCAGAATGCAATACTGTTCATAAACAAAGCATCTAAAAACTAAATGCATATGTCTGAAAATCAAACAAACATTTACAACAACTAAATGCCCAACAAATATTTAATCAATAAAAAAGCTCTCAAATATTTGTCAATAATCATTTTTGTTCATTAATTTTTGAATCATTAAAAAAAAAGAAGATGTTTCAGAACAAATCTAAATACAATTAATTCTATTCTTTGTTCAGTATAATTTTCATCTTCCTTATAATCTACTTTCTCCAGCAGCCAAGATTATCCATTATATTATATAACAAAAAAAAACAAACAAATTTTCCACACAACTCAAACATTCTGCATTTGACCAGGGCACACAATATTGTGTCTACATATTTGACAATACAATGAATGATATATGGGATACTACTGAATACTTGTAGAGTAAAACAATCAATGCAAAATGTGATTTTCATACAAAATACAACCTTTTTGAGCATTTAAGCACTGATTTTCTTTTTATTGAAGTAACTTAGCTTTATTAATACATATTCCATGTATTTTGTTCAGGAATTTGGGTATTCAAATAACAAAGCATGTACAATATTTTCAAGCATGATATTAAAAACACTGTAAGTTACGTGCAGGAGTAAATAGCTCGAGGCCAACAAAACTTATCTATTTACAATACTTATGAAACATCTGGATATCTTTATACGGCAAAAGTAAACCTAACCGAATTGTACAATTTTGACTTAATAAGTATATGCTAGTAACAGTTACCATAAATGCTTTGAAGGTTGAAATTTTTTTCAGCAATCATCAATCATCATACACATTAGATGAGGACACAGAACTGGTACATGTACAAGTAATCTGGCATAAATAATCTACAATATTTTATTGGTTTAGAGTCATCGGAGGACATTCATTTGGTGTTGGTAAATTATGGGAATCAACTACTTCTATATGCACACAACAGTGTAAAACGTTTCTATAGAACAATTTGGATCTACGGCCACTGATTTCTTAAGAAGAAAAAAAAAACATCTAGAAATTCTAACTTTTCTATTTAGATAAAAAATGTCTACATCATTATTGTTTAATCTGATACAATAATTAATATATATTCTGTAATGTTGTCATTCTTTGGTGGGTGATTAAAATTTCTTCCAAAGTAATATCACAGCTATCTAGTTGGATTAATATCCACATTAAAAATAAAAGAATCAAAATTTCTCAGTTAAATTCACACATAAAAATACTGACCGAAGAAATGAAAGTGGCTAAATTCTTTACAAATATATGCTAAAATGGTTTTTAAAAAAATTGTAGAAGGTTATAAGAATGAAAAATATATATTGTACAATTATAGCAACAAAAACATGGCACTTATTACTTGTAAGGTTTTTTCAGAGTCTTTGGTAAAACCTCAATACACAACACAACAAGTTGCTTCCTACAGCTGAACTCATTCATGTCCACTAACTTTCCATCTCGCAGAGAGCCTGCGTAACCTACTCTGCTGGAGCTGTCTGATCGCCAGTCTGAACATTCCTTGTCGTTCATCTTGTTTCCATTGCTGTCAGCACCATGCCATACCATCTTCTCTGGCCTAGTAATGAATGGATTATATACCTCTTTTTTTGACAACAACATCAAAACAAACAATATCACTGAAAACCTAATAAACTCTTTTAAAAAATCCCCTTTTCTATGATAAATGTATAAATGTGCAAAAACAATTAATAGAAAATATTAGAAATAGACTTTCCAAATTGTCAACTGTCATACCATTTTGGACTTGACATTACATCCTCTCCATCAAATGTGTAGATCTTGACATTTCTGTTAAATCTTCCTCCAGTTTTTAACAGCTCATTGAAAGAACTGAAGATTATTGTATCCTACAAATAAATCTCATACTTTTTACCTTACTCTACAACAGAATACTTATGTACATGTACATTTCTCTTGATAAAAATTTGAATTTCTTGTGTTTCTCAGAAATTCTCTAGGTTCTTTTGATAATTTGAAATTACATGTTTAGAACTTACGTTTTTGTTGACAATCGGAATATTTTTGTCAGACACAATTGAATACAGATTCTGAGTCTTGGAAGCCAGGAAGGCCCTGAAAGTTCTTCCATGCATTCCAGAGTAGTAAGCTTCCTTGTAACAAGCATAGTCAGCTCCAGTCAAGCCTCGGAGTTTTCCAGATTTTGGAGAATTCAGGGCATACATGTACAACTATAAAACAACAAGTCACATTAATATTCACTGGCATACATGAAGTTGGTGTTTGTCATTAAGGTAGTGTGATTCTTAAAAAACAACTATTTAATAGTTTTCTACGTCTAAATTTTCATAATTTTTTTTAGCCATCATATTTACCCTGGGCTGATCTGCCTGCATCACACTATCAGGTCCAGGAAGAGGAATGGGCTTGGGTGTAGAAGCAGGCTGAAAAATACATTAAAAACGAAATTACTGAAACGTGTTTCTTTATATGAAAAGTTTGAACCTAAAATATACACATGTACTAGAACGTTAATATTGTATACTTTTTTATTTTAAAAAAATCCTTTTAATGATGATGCTCTGCACACAAATAGAAGAAATCAATGAATAAACCAAAATATGCACATCATGAACGATATCTTAAAAATGTTTTGTCACATAGCATGGGCACAAAATTAATTTTATTACTTATCTTTCTTTTTTTTAGTAAATGACAAAATTCTAAAGATAATGCATGCACAGAAAAGTAGTCACAATTAGTTTAGCCTTTTGCTTAATATTTCCGCAAAAAAAATATTAGATTAGCAAGCTGGTTAAGTGGCACTGAAAAAAAAATGTCTGATACAACTGCTGTGCAAAAATAAGCCGAAAGAAAAAAAGTTTGCATAAGCTACCAAAACCCAAATTGCATGTACATGTAAATCATTCATAATTTTTTTTAGTGCTGCAGTGTTTTACAGTTAACTATTTCTGTAAATAAAAATTATGTGCGTGAAGGGAAAATGTTTCTTTGTTGATAAAACTTGTTAGCATGACAAAGATATAAATTTTGTTGCATGAGGAAACACTAATATTAATAAAGTAAGAACAGGGATAAAGATCTGAAGATCCTTTGTTAGTGTCTATAGATACTAAATTTGGTAATTTTTACAAACCGAGGTACTAGTGATTGAACTAGCAGTAGTGGTAGATTTGTCTGTAAGCTAGAAGGAAGAGATGGATTGTTCATGTCAAAGTCTTAAAAACAACACTTTCTTGACTCTTTATACACTTGAATGGAAAAATGTCTTTGTTTCACACTAAATATTAAAGGTTCAAGGTATCATATGATAAGGTTATTATTCTTTTAGACAGAAGAGTGCAGTTATTTTGATTCATAAGTATACTTGTCATTTTTCAAATCCATAAGGATTTTTAAATGCACAAATGTAATGGAATTGAATACTAATATAATTACATATATTGCAAAATAGTAAAAATATTCAATATTACATAGATCAATCAGATCTATAGTATCAGTACAACTAGTTGTGAAATGTCACTAGAAGTTCATTATATATTGATTTTGTACAGAGTCTTCAAAGCTCCTGCTTTAATACATTATGTTTTAATGATTTCTATGATAATTTACAGTTATTCAGCTGTATACATGTATGTGAAACATTAGAATTAAGCCCTCAGCATTGAAAATTATTAAAGCTGCCATGACAAGCAGGTTTTCGATTATTATTTTATGACACTTACCTTTTCTGATGGAAGTCTGATGATGTTGGAGCTCATCTAAAACAGAAATACATTTTCATAAAACATGCATATACAATTAAGAAGAGTCTTTAACCAACAATATTTTTTATGTACTTATCTTGTCATCAAAAATTTTAATACTTAACTTAAATAAGTGTTATCAAAGAATTTAGATTTATTTTCTAACTTAATGTTTGGCATAGCTAGCTGTCACATGTAAATCTACAGAATATGTAATACATATAACAATGAAATATAGTAATACTTGTTTATTTTATTCATTTAGAGTTGTTTAAAAAAACCTGGTTGCAAAAAAAAAAACACACTTCAGAATAATTACTCTACTGGTTTTCACCTGCTTACAAAACTATAATAAAAGCTGCAAAAGCAGATTGTGACAAAATAAAAATTTCCCATATTTTATCCTCCAAACATTTTCTGTGAGACAGTTTGTTTTATCATAGATATACTTTATTTTTTTAAACAATGACATGCTTAGATATACATGTGCACTCTCAAAATCACCAAACAAAATAGAAAGCATGTGATATGAATATCATATTGTATGAAAAGATGAATTTCAATTGACCAGTATTTCAATATTTTGCTTTTTTAAAATTTAATAGTACCATTTTCTTCTTTGTGCAGTTTTGACCATTTATACCTTAATTCAACAAAGATGCAATGACAAAAGCTCCATAGTTTGCAGAAAGCATTTTTAGTCCCCTTTATAATTTAAAAGTTAGTTAAAAGCCCAGTGAGAGCCCATGCTTTTTTTTTTAAAACAATCAATTTGTGATTCTTAAAATATTTAAACAATAAGTATCAATTAAATCCAGAGAAATCCATAACATATGCTTTTGATGAGTAAGATTTAATTATCTCTTTTACAATATAAGTCTGATTTGCTAGAGATTACTGTAAAAAGATGTTGGAAAAAAGTATTACTCCAGAACCACAATATAAGCTCTGCACTTTCCTTTGTATTATCTAAGTAATGCTTTAATTAGCAACAAATATTCATTTGTGTAGCGTACAGTGAAAACTCACCCTGACCAATCGTCCCTGAACACAGTATTTGTAAAATGAATGACATGTGCAAAAATAAAACTTTTCATAAAATGTCAATACAATCAAAATGCACCTAAATTTAACATTATATTAAAGCTTTCTGACACACAAATACAAAACTATTTACATTATTATATTCTTTAATTACCTGGAGTTGTTTAAATCCCTCTGTCACTCTTACATAAACTTCTTCCTCTTTTAGGGTAAAAGTCATGGTACCAATGGGAAGATTTCTTGCCGCATACAGCATGTTGTTAAAGTCTTTAAATGTTACAAGTCCCTGTTACAACAAACAAAATTATTATTCAGTGTCCCAAAGATCCCAGAATATCATCTACATAAAACTATGAGGACAGTAATCAATTTTGGCAACAAATGATCAATTTATCTGTGACAACAAACTTTAATTTCATTTTTTTTCCATGCATAACCATGCATCAATTGAAAATTTTTCAGTTTGCTACAGTCATAGATATAAAAGTAAACACAATACAGAGATTTCTCCTATAAATACAATGAATGCTTACGCCGCCATTCCCATTTCCACCAGTTCCAGGGCGCCCAGGAGGGCCAGGTGGTCCCTGGATATAAGAAGGATCTCCCTTTCTTCCTGGATCACCTTTGTCACCCTTCTGGCCCTGAGAGAAAGAATTATCTCATGTTCAGTAAAAACTAGAATCTCCAATAAACATTTAGTTATTATGTCATTTTATAGTCCCAAAAAGACTCAGAAACTTCAACATTAACAATTTCCTTTTTCTGTGGAACATTTACACTTTCCACTGATCAATTACATGAAGTGTTGAATTCCCAGTACCCACAGACAGCACATGATTTAGTAAAATTTTCTAAATATCAATATCAATATCAGGAAGTCTACATTTCCCAGAATTCACTTTTTGACACTAAAATTTTAAAACAAATAGGAATCGAAATCTCCTCAAAAATACTTAATTTATTGGTCCCTAAAACTCCGAGATGGAACTCATGCCGACAAATGAGAAGGTTGACTGACAACTACTAAATTGGTAAACTGTTACAAAGAACTTATTATACGTTACGGCTCATACCCGTTGTCCAGGGAAGCCACTGGGGCCTGGTTGTCCAGGGAAACCTCTTTCTCCTATCATATTAAAAATTAAGACTTTAATGAATAAATCTTGCGAAAATTTTCAGATTAACATGCAATTGCAGCAATTTACAAGCATTACGAGTTACAAACAGCACAAAAAATAATTGAAAACTAACTCCTGAATATTTGATTTTTAAAATAATTTATTTTAAAAAGTACTGCTCTTGTGAAGTGGATGATAAAATACCTGGTACTCCTGTTCCAGGAATGCCTGGTAAACCTCTCTCTCCACGATCTCCCTATAGTAAGAAAGTTTCCAGCATTAAATCACAAAAATACATGTACATAAGAAATTCCAATATTTTGCAATAGAACCCTTGCAGTTGAACATACCTTAGCTCCACGAATGATTTCTCCACTTGGACCTAAACCAGTTCCAGGGGGACCAGGAGGGCCAATGTCTCCCTTATCTCCCTTGAACCCTCGAGGTCCAAATCCTCTGTCACCTTTCCTTCCGCGGAAACCTCTACGGCCCTAAAATTATTATACTCCTAATAAAATATGTCATCTTAAGAGGAAAGCAAGAACTTTTTTCCATAGCAATTTTTTCAAATTAAAAGTAGAATAAAGATGTTTCTTATAAAGTTTTCCATTTTACATTTTGTGAAAATGCATAAAAAAATTGTCTACTCCTCCTCTTGCAACAGTTTATACAAGACTTGTTTATCACTTTAGTAATTTAATTGACATCAGTAACAATCACTAGGGAGCAAACAGTCTTAGATTGCTAATGCTGGCCTATACTAACTGGTATTCCTGGCATTCCAATGTCTCCTTTACGGCCTGGAAGACCACGTGGTCCAACTGGACCTGGGAGTCCTGGTTGACCTGGGACCCCTGGTTCTCCTTTCAGACCCTAAAAATAATTAACAAAATTCACTGTGCTTTAATGGTATCTGATAGCTGATTATTCTATTAAGTCTAGTGTAAACTGTATGAATCATCTGCAGCTCAAAAATATTTTTAAAAAATTCAATCACAACCAGTCAATGCCAATATCATACCACCAGAGGCTTTCCACTTCCCCCATCTCCCGGTAGTCCAGGAGGTCCAGCTGGTCCAACAGGCCCTGTGTCACCTCTATCACCTTTTGGACCCTGAAGAAAGCAGACATAGTTTGCATCATTAGGATATTAATGCATCCAAACATTTCAATATGTATAGGAAATTGTATTATTGAAACAGCATACTGAAGTCTTAATACTTATAATTTACTTACAATAAGTCCTTGAATTCCAGTGTCTCCCACGGACCCCTTGTCTCCCCTATCACCTTTGTCACCCTTTTCTCCATCTTTACCAGGTAATCCCGGTGTGCCAGGTGCTCCCTGAAGACCAGTGTCTCCCTTCTCTCCCTACAAATTTCAATACATCCTATCAAACTCAATTAAAACCAGGAATTATTTGATCATCAAAATATTTTATTCATTGCATGGATTGGGCCTAAAAGCAGGCATGACTGCCTACAATTTTTACCTCCATATTCTC
Organism: Saccostrea echinata; assembly: GCF_033153115.1. Classification (NCBI taxonomy): domain Eukaryota; kingdom Metazoa; phylum Mollusca; class Bivalvia; order Ostreida; family Ostreidae; genus Saccostrea; species Saccostrea echinata. The sequence goes on from NW_026889779.1 coordinate 15,837,203, forward strand.
AGACACACACTCATTATTTTTTGAATTTTTGCTGAATGCAACTAATTTTAGTGAATACACACCTCTTCTAAAGTCACAGTCTGTCACCCACTGGCACATACCACGTAATAATACGATATTACCTGGCCAAAATGTCCTTTTGACACTATGAAAAAGTTATCACTATCCCTGCGAGGTTTATTACTTAAACCAAGTTTTATTTGATTGCAAGAAATATTCACAAGTTACTAGTGATGGGATTTTTTTTCATAATCCATTATCGGAATAATTGGATGCACTATAATCGGTTAAAAATCGATCAATTTCAAATATTATATTTGTTCATTTTTGAATGAAGAATAAATTGGTTAGAAATTCTAGAGTGATATCTAGAATACATTTTTGAAATATTTTGTATCATTGGGTTCATTTATTAGATTATTATTTAGGATTTAGTTAAATTCAAAGAAGAATGAATCAAAATTCAAAGGAATAATTTGCTTTTAACTAATATTTTGAGTAATCGATTATCAAAATTATAATCGATTATCTATAATCGGGGACCATTTTGATTAGATAATCGATTAATCGGTACATCACTACGAGTTACACTACTTTCTTTTCGCAGTGAATATTTCTCGCCATGAACTATTAAGAGGAATGAAAAAGGTGGAGATAACAAACAGTGATCGATCTCAAAAAATGCACAAACAATACAGATCTGTGAACAGGGCATAAAAAACAGACTCCTGGAAACTCCAGAGGTGGGATCAGGTGCCAAGGAGGAGTAAGCATCCCTGTTGACCGGTCACACCTGCCATGAGATCTATGTATTGATCAGTTGACAGAATATTCCATAGACAAATTTAGTATAACAAGCATTCTGAGAGTATTGCATTAGCAATACTAGTCCCCTACCGGCAAGTGTAATCTGGTTCTCATTAAAAATTAAAAATGCTGTAATTCCGTCAAAAAATCATTGAAGTGGAACATAATGCAAACTTGATCTGTAACTCATCAAGATACACTCACATACCAAAAATCAGCTCAATATCTGAAAGCGTTTAGAAAAAAAGTGCGGAAAACCCTAAAAAATTAAAAAGGCCGTAATTCCCTCCAAAATCAATGAAGCGGAACGAAATTCAAACTTGATCTGCAACTTATTAATATACACTTACAAACCAAAAATCAGCTCAATAACTCCAAGAATTTAGAAAAAAAGTGCGGAAAACCAAGTGGGACAGACTGACAGACAGACAGACTCAGAGGAAGCCTATAGTCCCCTCCGGTTTCACCGGTAGGGGAATAAAAACAAAGGCCCTAAAAATTGGTTTGAAAAACGTCAGCCAAAATATGACCCAATGATAGGTTATACTTGCTAACAAGGTCATTAGAACAACCACATAATTCACAAAATGACTTTAAATGTGGTTGTTGAAATCCCTGTAACATCAACTTATTTGTCAGTAGCCTGCTTCAGTTTAAAAATTGATCGTACTTAAAGAGCATGCTCTTGAGTATCAAATAAGTTGGGAGATGTAAACTATATGCAGATTGGGAAATCACATGAAGCTGGTCACATGATCAAATCCCACAATTCCCAAAGGGCATTATTTGATCATGTACCAACTTCATATTGTATCCTAATGAAACTCTAAAAAATGATATTTTATTTCTTATATTTAAATTTCTATTTTGGTTTGTGTTACAAAGAAAAACTTGCACTTTTTAGATGCTGTAATAGAAATGCAACAAACATACAAGTACATGTACAACATCATATGTGATGTCACAGTCTAGACTTTCCCATTGTCTTGTGCAGTTTGCTTTCCATAACCAAGAAAGTCTGATCACGTAACTAACTTCAAGTCATCAGAAATTGAATGTCAATTTCGTTAATATCATCATTTAAGGAAACACACAGGCAAATATTTTGTTTGTGTATTTCTGAAGAATAATACCTTCGTTGCAGAAATTTGTTGTTGTGGAAAGCTTTCAAATTGACATGTTGCAAATAAAAGTTGTCGTGAATAAAGAGTTGGTTTACAGTTTAACCATATGTAAAAAGTCTGGAAACTCTCATATTCAAGCCAACCATCCTCATCATTTTTAAATCAAAGGTGTTCTTACCTTTTGACCAGGTAATCCATCTACACCTTCTACTCCCCCTGACCCGGGCTCTACTACACTGATGGCTGGTCCAGGAGGTCCTGGGGGTCCAGGAGGCCCTGGGGATCCCTCTACCCCATCTTTTCCATCTTTACCTGCAACACCAACACCCTGCTCTCCCTTTTGACCCTATGTAATGGAAGATTTTAACAATCTTTACTTCTGAAATAATTTAAAGAATTCTACAAGTAGGTCTGGCAATCCATAATTGTGTAAGAAATTTTTGACTTTGTTTATGACTATATACAAGTGAATTGTTATGTTAACTGAACATTTATTAGGAATATTAACCTTTGGTCCCTGTAGTCCTGGGAGGCCAGGTTCACCTGCTACACCTGGCAAACCAGGGGATCCCATTGCACCTGTCTCACCCTGTGGCCCCTGTGGCCCTACACGTCCAGGTTCTCCCTGGTAAACAAAATTAAACAATAAGCTCTAAATCTACGTCACATCAAGTCCACAGCTTAACTAAACATGATTCCCTTTAATATTTAGTAGTCTTTTAAGAACAAGTGCTGGTAAGAGTATGATCATTTGAATGCATATGCAAACAATCTTATTGACATGCTTATAACCAAGTGCAAGGGACAGATGATTTTGCTTAGTAATAAATGTAATTTGTTATATCCATTAAGTTCACGCTATTTAACAGCCACGGGGAATAAAAATCACTTCGCAGTTAGTGTCTGTTCATAGTAAGCATGTTCGCTATAAGCATGTTTTACTGTATTCTTCTAAGGATAATCTTAGTGATTTCTTTAAAACCATCCTTTTGCTCTAAAGATAACTTTATTTCACACCAAATTTTCTTGCTTTATTTTTTAAAATCAATTTAATGTTCTTACAAAATAATGATGAAACATTAATATCTTATGGATATGAAAAGAGAAGATTATCCTGTACATACCGTGGGACCTGGTTCCCCTCTTTTGCCTGCAGGTCCCTCCTTTCCTTCTGGACCTTGAAGTCCCCTCTCTCCTTTCTCTCCTCTAGCTCCTGGGGGCCCAGGTAAACCTCTGGGTCCCATTGTGCCATTGATTCCATCTCGTCCTGGTGTCCCAGTACAGGTACAGTCTCCTCCACACCCATCCCCAGATCCAGAGAATTCCTGGAGATTTATATATAATGGTAAGTAAAGATTAATTTGCTTGAAGGCAGGGTTTGTTATAAAAAAGAATACAAAACTTGACATTTTAACAGATAGAAGCAGCTGCTGATACTGGAATTTTTTATGAAGACATTTTCAACAAAAATTTAATTTCCTCCTTAAAATTGCCACAATTATCAATAAACTTCTGCACTGAAAATTTTCAGCAATGACTAAAGATGTATTTTGTTAGTTCATGAATCAACAATAGACTAACCAGATCATCACCAAGCCCTGTCATATCCCCACGAATGGGAGAAGACGAACATGTTCCAGGGGGTCCTTGGAGTCCAGGCAAACCTGGTACCCCCGGGGCTCCAGGGGCACCTGGCAGTCCCCGGGGTCCAATAGCACCAGCTGGACCAGTTGGTCCCTCTGGTCCTGTCTGTCCATCTCGTCCGTCTGTCCCTGGTTCGCCCATATCCCCCTGAAAGCAAACAAGCAAGTCATCTCACAAAATTTACTATTATTGAATACCTTTTGTTTTATAAAATTTTTGATAATTTATCCAAATTAGATTTCATAAAAATATTACTAAAAACAAAATATTTATACATAATTGTATTAGTTTTACACATTCTCATCATAAATAGTTACTCACTGATACAGAGCAATGTAACATTTGTAACAGTGATTATGCTACTGTGAGTTCAAAATGTACCTTTTGACCTCGCGGTCCAGCAGGACCTTCTTTCCCCGGTATTCCAGCTGGTCCTGGCATTCCCTGGAAAGTAATAAAATTATAAATATTATTTAACATTTTACTCATTTGTAAAAACTCTATATATTTTTGAGGATTTTTTTTTTCAGTTTTGCTTTTTTAATGAAGGTAACTTAATTATGTGGCAAGAACACTTGTAAAATAAATTTGAATAATTAATAGTTTGATGAAAAGGACATTAAACTGCATATTCAACACAAAATGAAAAGTTACTTTCCTTGGAAAACATTGAAACTTTGTTAAATATATCAAGAAAAAAAACAACATAAACATTATACAGGAAACAGACCAAAACAGAATGAATCCAAATAATGATAATGCACCAGAAGCAAAAACATCTTACAAAGCAGGAATTAAATCAGTATTTTATCCACTAGTAATATTTCCAATAAAAACACATTTCAGGTAAAATCCTTTACCTGCTCCCTTTGTATGATAGCAAATGGAAATTGAGAAATTGACATCAGTTGCACATTTATAGAGACATGACTATAACAAAACATTTAATATGTTGTTGAAAATGATATCCATGCACCTAAATATTATAATCATTATGTTCCAAGTAACAAGCGCCTGTAATTATGGTCTACTTACAGGAAGTCCAGGGTCTCCTGCCTCTCCCCTTGGTCCTGCAGGTCCAATGAGATCTTTGATGTCACCATCAAATGTACCAGGTTCTCCTGAAAATCATAAGAGGAACATTGTCAACATATTTGACCTTGTAACTATTTAAATGAACTAAGTGAAAAAAAGTGTTTTATTTCAATTTATTAAAGAGCTAAAGCCACGAACCATCAAATTTGGCCCCGTGTTTTTCCCAAAAATAAAGTTTCGATTCAACAAGAGTACTATACATTAAATGTTAGAGGACAACATACTTGTTTTCCATACATAACTTATTTTGTTAAATAATGCGCCATTAGGCATGTGCGATGGTTGGAACATGCGACGGTGTGATAAAAAATTTAAAAAATGCCGATTTTTCTACAGATTTTCCCAAAGTTAGATGTCGCCACAGTCAAGAACAACTTTTATACTTACCACAGATATAGATATTGCCGATACAAATCTTTATGCTCATTATCGTTGTTGTTCGTGGGTGTGGCCAATATGAAATTTGATTTTATATTTAAATTTTGATGCATCAAATAATCACTAATTTGTAAATCAATCGTTAACATTTAATTCATACAACAATAAAAAATTATACATTTCACAAAATATGCAAGAAAAGCAATCTATTGTTCGTTTAAAATGCTTATTGTGGAAAAACACCTTAAGAATAAATATTTTCTGAAATAAATATCTGAAAAAACATGGTTTTTATTGTGAATAGGTCCATTATATATGACCTTACTAATAATACGTCAGTTGTGACGTCATAAAGGCGCTAAACTATTTGGAATGTTTATGCTCTCGAGTGTTGCCATTATTTGTATGATTTAAGCCCAACTGGATGATACCATCAAATTATTAATTATCAGAAATTCACACCAAATTGTTTTCTTTACTACCCTTCACCCCCCCCCCCCACCCACCACCACCAATGGCTGCTTTTTAAAGCTGTTGTTAGACTTCAATTTTATATTTAAGCATTTTTTTTTAATTCATATATTTATTTTTATTCATTTAATTTTTATATTCTTGAGACAATTTTAATACTATTTTGCGTGTTTACAGACATGACTCAAATTGTAAACAAATTAATAGAAAACGTGCAAAGATATCACGCTAGTACCTTTGTATTGTACAACAAACGAAATAATTAAAACATAGCTTGCTGTGCAAAGTGAAAATAATAAAAAAGAAATTAAAAAAACGCATTTGAATAATCATCTACATTTCGGCTAAACAGAATCTAGGTCACGGGCATGGGTTCATCAAGTGCAATTGTTTTGACGAAACCCGATATCGGTACACACATACACGTATACTATAACAATACATTATTTTGTACCAGCATATATAAGCCATCGATATAATAACTGTGTTTAAAAAATCCTCTGAGATGATTCTTATGCATGTACACAAAAGGGTGAATTTCCATCCTGCTTCAAAAGCATATATATTTTTCAATGTCTGCATTTAATAAATTCGAAGTGAGGATATTGATGATGCATGTGAACCTATAACACATAAATGATTTTGTTATCATTTGTGAAACATAATCCAATTAATTACACCCCCGTGAGCAAAAATGCATAAAAAATATCAGAGTATGTCTTAGAAATCCAGTATAAAATGTTAATGCTTCTTTTACTGTGCTCCAAATATTTCATAGTTACTATCACAATTTAAGTAATTTATGCTTCTGATCGTCAGTTAGTGGAAGGGGTATTGGTTTTAAATCTATTTAGACAATATAAAGAATAAAAATAAATAAATAAAATAAAGTAAGCTACATATCAATTACTCTTAAGTTTTTTTTTTATCTGCCACCATTTCTTCATTGCGACTGTAAGCATGGGTTTTGTTTTATCTAAGAATTCAGCACCATGAAAACTCATAAAGAGAGAGAGAGATTCCTTAAAATGTGTTTAAAAATCAAAACAATAAACCAGGAATATGTTCTCTGAAACGTATGGGCGTAAGTTGTTTATAGCTGGATATTTTAAACCCAACGATGTAGATTTTTTTTTTGATAATACATGTAATAAAAATATTTTTTTTTAATCTATTGTCAGCTTATTCTGGTATTGTACACTTGTACCTCTTTCCTTAGTATTAATTAATTATTAGTATTATGATATGTAGAAAGGACTTATCAGGGGATTCAAGACTTCCAGCTGAGGTTGAAAAAAAGGGGGGCACAAACTAATGACAGCAAAACTTGCAATTACTTGTAATTATTTAAAGATATACACGCTATATAAACGCAATTTTTTATGTGGAAGAAAATGATTAAATGATTTGAGAAACATGAAGGTAATAAAAAATAATTACTTTCCACAAAGTTTTACTAAATAAGTCGTTATAATTACAAAACAATTAAGCAAGATCTGCAATTAAGAATTCAGCCTATTCATGAATATTGATGAAGGAAGTGCGTAAACAGTATATAGACATGCATGTCTGCGGGAAATCATAGACAACAAGGTACGTTGCATTTTGACTACTATTTTGAATAAAAGTTAATATCTGTCATTATAGAGTAGATGGTTAATAATGGTTGTTTTCAAAGATAAGTATCTTTAAACATAAAACGTATGCCATCCATGTCAAAAGCTATTTTGTATACCAAACGGCCTACCTTGTTTCCTTGACGCCATTTTTGTTTATCAATCTAAAAGTAACGACGGTGTCACATGATGCATGACTTTAAATATAGCATTACTTTCCTAGTAGGATAATAAATAATTATAATTTGAGATCTTTATAATGCCTTCATTTCAAATTATGTAATTTACAATATTTTCGTAACTTTATTTGGTAAACAAAATAAATAAATTTCCAACTTTATTTTTAACTGATGCAAGTTATAGCGTGTATATCTTTAAAGTTTAATCACTTGTCTTGAATTTAAGTTTCTTTATTGCTTATTAACAGAAATCAATCTAGAAATTGAAAATTGCTTTAGACTTTCCTATCTTCTCATTTTATCCTCAGTGAGAAGGGGGGGGGGGGGTGCCCTGTGCGGAACCACCACTTTGTATGAAAAAAATATTTCATAAAGAAAACTGAAAAGAAAATATTGGGACAGCTCTTATTCTTTCTGCGGGTAAGACCTTTTTAAGCAAGTTTTTGTTGAATAAAATCAATCTTGCGCTGATTGTAGGACAATAAGACAAGGATAAATGAACACCTATACATGTGTTTCACTTAGGAATCAGCAATTAATATAAACGCAGCTCTACTCTTTTTATCAACCATAAAAACCATTATGTGCAATTATATCGAAAGTGGGTATTTTACACTATATAGTTATATGCTAAAAACGAGTATTTGCTCATGTTTGATCCTTTTGTACTTTTACATGGAAAATAATCATATAATTTTCGCAGATTTTTATCTTCAAAAATTCAAGATATTTGGGAGAGAAATATTCGAATATTTTGCAAAAGAAGAAAGGGGGGAGGGGGGGTCTAGCAAATACTGATAAATATATAATAATGAACAGGGCTGATTTATTTTCTGCTCTAGCCTTAAATTAGTGATTTTTTAACAGATTTATCTTTCTTAAGAATATTTTTTTTTGAAATGTATTCCATATTACTCCAAAGAAACCAACATTTAGGGCGACAATGTTTTGATGAGTTCTGTTTACTAAATAAACAATTCTGATAAGTTGCAACACGCCTTTTCAATAAATCTAGAATTTTCTGTGTTTCTGTTTCGAAAACGACATTCAAATTATTGTTACAAATGAGTAAATGGATTAGAAACAAGTCATTCCAACTTTTGACTTCCTCCGTTTTTCCAAATCATTTAGATCTTTTATATGTTAAAATACTCGCAAGTTTAGGATCTAAGAATTTCGCATTAAAAGTCTATTTCCATATAAACAAAATGTTTTGCAATTACTTCTATCCAGTTATTGAATTACATTGCAACCCTTACAGTTTAGAAACATTCGTTTTAAGATCATTTCAGGTATCTTTCTATTTTCTTCTGACAGCCCCCTTCCCCACTTTGAAAAACAAACTTCGTGCCTGGATGCGCATTCCAAAGATGAGCTTAATATTTGCAGGCGTGTAGGAAAAAGTCCGGAAAACTAAGTTGGACAGGCTATCGTCATTTGAAGCAAGTCATATGTTTTTTAATGATGTTCAATACTCAATACTTACATGTAACTTACATGTAACTAGGAGCGATGCATCGCACAAAAATGTGTTCAAGGGATAGAAATACAAAGTTCCTTCTTAAAAAATATAATAGCATAGGGACCAGGTAGAGTGAAAACTTTCCGAGACAGTCACACAGATTATTTTTACTGTACATGTATCTATAAAATTCAATCAGTTGCCATCAAGACTGCGATGTGAAATCAATTTCCAACTGCTCTTAATTGTCTTAAATTAATTATGAAGTTTGTTAGTAAGATAAATGTCCATCCCAATTAATACTAGTTTTAATTCAAAGTTACATATGTAAAATCGCTCAAAATAATTTTTCCACCTACGACGTTACGTTTCAAAAAAATGACATTCTACTAGCATTTTTCTTTTAAAACACCGTCATACTTTAAACTCTCTTTTTCAAAAAATATAATCGATATCAAAAAAAAGAAAAATGGCAAAGAAAAGCTAAAAGTCTACACTATCAATTAACAAAACCCCGTTACTTTTTGAGACAGGGCCATTTTTTATGGTTCGTGGCTCTTGCTCTTTGTTAAATAAAGGTGTAGTTAATACACTGTACATTAAAAAATATTTTTTTCAGAAACAACACAATCCTGATTTCCATGTTTTCTTCACCTTTAGGACCCTGGGGTCCAGTTTCTCCCCTCTCTCCCTTCTCTCCTGGGACTCCAGGTGCACCAGGTAGGCCAGGCTCTCCATCCACCTGCCCAGATCCCTCTGCAATTCCTGGGAGTCCTGGGGCTCCTGGGAGACCACGCAGTCCTTGTTCTCCTCGTTCTCCTTTCTGACCGGGCAGTCCTGGGAGACCATCTTTTCCTGGAAGTCCCTGAGGTCCCTCTATAGATTCACCTGGTTCACCCTGGTAATTATATTCATGATTCAAAAGATTTGCAAATACAAAATAGTAAATAATTATTAGTAAACAAAATACATATAATACTGAGCATAGATGTCAAGGAATGACATTAAATTTGAAAGTCTCGTTTTTTCTTACAAGAGAAGTTTGATGATAATAATTATAACTGAGCTAAATGCAAGTACTGATGTGGAGGGTATAATTGATGTATTAGCAATGTCAATTTATAGAAAATTTTTGCTTTGCAGTCAAGCCATATGATGCTGTACTAAATATTTCAACAGTACTTCAACATAAAATGCATCCTTTGAAAAATTATTTTTGAAATATGATAATGTCACAAAATATTTTTAAGTACTAAGTAAATCCCATAGTTTAAACAACTTTCTCTCAAATATCCAAGTACATGTACATGTATCATAATTCAAAGTCCACACCTTAAGACCATTGGGTCCCATTGGTCCAAGCAAGCCATCACTACCAGGTAACCCAGGAAGTCCAGTATCCCCTCGCAGACCCATATCCCCCTTTTCACCTCTGTCTCCCTTCTCTCCTTTCTCCCCATTGCTTCCTGACCCTGGAAGTCGGGTTTCAATGTAATCTGTGATATCCTTCATGTTGATGACAGCAGGTGCCCCGGGATCTCCTTTAGGTCCCTGTACACCAATTCCTGGGACTCCCTAAGAGTATCAAAATATAAGAAATTTTTTTTTCCTAATATAAAAACAGATATGTCTCTCCCCTTCCCAATTATAAGGCAGTTCATTATGATCTTCTTGACATGTCAGTGAAACAATGTAAAAATAAAATATCTTGTGCAATGGTTAACAACATACATGTATTTGGAACTTTTTAAATTAATATGTCTCTTCTTGTAAGGATAGACACTAATATTATCTCTCCTCCTTCAAGGGAGAGGACATAGATAATAATAAAGCAGGAGAGATAATGTACAAATTCAAAATCAATCTTTAGAGATATATTTTGAGTTAATTACTGGTAAAAGTCCAATTCTTCACTTCACAGGAAAACAAAATTACCCATTATTTATAATGCAATGAAACCAAACAAAAACGTACACAAAAACCTGTTATTAGTTATTTTGAAAGAATCGACAAGAGTTGCCCTCTGTTATTGTAAACTGCAAAAAGATTTTTCAGTTTAACTATTGGGGCAATGAAAAAAGAGAACTTTCTCATAATCAATTTGATAGATTCACTACATGATAACCATATTTGTTATAAACATGCTAAATACATTATTTGGTCCAATCACAGAGACAGCAAAATAACATTTGTTTTAGAAGTCTAATAACATAAGCTTACTGGTCTGCCTGCTTCCCCTGGTTCACCCTTTTGGCCTGGTTCTCCATCCCTGCCTGGAAGTCCTATTTCACCAGCAGGTCCCTCTGCACCATCAGCACCAGGTAAACCAACATCTCCCCTAGGACCTTGCAATCCAGGTTCTCCCTTCTCACCTAAGGTGTAAGATAGATTTTATTTCTCTTTTGAGTCTCTTTACCTCTCAGGAAACTACATGTAGATACGAGAAAAATTTTCACAAGATGACATTAATGAATTTAATAACTTTTTCTACTTGCAATTGAATTCCCCCAATAGAAAATATACAAAAGTTAAGAGGGAAACATTTTGTAATACTATAAACCCCTGTTACGGTACAATCTCAGTCCAAATGGCCATCATACAAAAAAGTACTGATTCACTGTTTATCTATACCACTTAAAAATACCTTAATTCTAATTTGACAAATTGTTTCTTAAGAAACAGACCAAGTGGCAAACAGTCACCAGATTAACTCAGTGACCTATTTAATGCTTCCTGCTTACCTTTCTGTCCAGCACCTGCAGGTTCTGAGGCATTGCCAGGTAATCCCTGATCTCCCTTTTCTCCTTTAAAACCCCTATCCCCACGCTCACCCTTTTCTCCCTTGATAACTGAAGGTGGGGGCTGAAAAAAAATTAAATCATCACGGAGAATTTATGACCCCAATGGTCAATAGATGTATGCTACAGTTTTCAAAATGACTACAACAAGAGGCTCATGGGCCACATCGCTCACCTGAGCACATTGGCTAGGAAAAAGCACAAATCAGTTCAGTATTGAAAAGTTTACATGGGGGGGGGGGGGGGGCTTGAATTTTAAACTATCTGAGGATGCTTCCACATCATTATAACAAAGGGCTTTGCTATTCTTGTATATTCCTTAGCAAAAATTTGATCCCCCATTGTGGCCCCTCCCTATCCCCAGGGGTCATCATTTGTACAAACTTGAATCTTCACTACCTGAGGATGCTCCCATATCAATAAGACTAAACATGGCTTTTCTGTTCATGAGAAGATTTTTTCCTGTATATTCTTATGTAAAACTTTGATCCCCCATTGTGGCCCCATCCTACCCCTGGGGGTCATGATTTGAACAAACTTGAACCTATACTACCTGAGTATGTTCCTATGTCAATATGACTAATCATGGCTTTGCTGTTCTTGAGAAGAAGATTTTTTTCATATATTCTTTTGTAAAACTTTGATCTCCCATTGTGGACTGACCCTACCCCCAGGGGTCATCATTTGAACGAACTTGAATCTACACTACCTGAGTATGCTACCATATCAATTAGACTAATCATGGCTTTGCTGTTCTTGAGAATAAGATTTTTAAAAATTTTTCCTATATATTCCTATGTAAAACTTTGATCCCCCATTGTGACCCCACCCTACCCTCAGGGGTCATGATTTGAGCAATTTTGAATCTACACTACCTGATGATGCTTCCATATCAATATGACTGATCACAGCTTTGTTGTTCTTGAGAAGAAGATTTTTTTTAAAAAAAATTTCCTATGTATTCCTATGTAAAATTTTGATCCCCTATTGTGGCCCCATCCTACCCTCGGGGGTCATGTTTTGAACAAAATCGAATCTACACTATGTCATGAAGGTTTCCCATAAATTTCAACTTTTCTGGCTTAATGGTTCTTGAGAAGAAGATTTTTGAAAGATGACACCAAATTTTCACTAATTCTTAATTATCTCCCCTTGAAATGGGGTGTGGCCCTTTATTTGAATAAACTTGAATCCCCTTCATCCAAAGATGCTTTGTGGCAAGTTTGGTCAAATTGGCCCAATGGTTCTTGAGAAGAAGTTGAATATTCTAAATTTTTTTCCTCATCGAACTTGTGGCTATGGCAAGAATTTTATACTTCCAAAACCAGTGACCTTGACCTTGTCCAAATTACCCTGGGTTAGGGTCAAGATGTTCCCTTGAATTACAAGCACCCTTGGTCTCAAATATAAGCTTTTACAGTTTATCTACTTCAAAGTTGTGACAAAAACAATAATTTAATACTTTAATAACCTGTAACCTTGACCTTATCCAAATTTACCTCAGTACTAGGCCAAGGCACATTACTGGTCACAAACTACCTTTCCATTAGGTATGAGCCTATGAAGTTTCTTGGTTACAAAGTTATACCAAGACAAGAATTCCACACTTCTTATTCTTGTCAAAGTCACATATGACAGGAATGAATTTACTTTGTAGAGCAGAGGCAACGATAAAACATCACAACCATTGAAAATCTCACACTCACAGGCCGTATTGTGTAGTATTTTTCAATTCTCGCATTGTTTATATTTTCACTTATATATTGCTGCGCTACTCTATAACTTCACATTTCAATGAAGTTATTGCATGCCTATTTAAAATGTACATATATATAGCTTGTTAATGATACATGTACTTGTATTACATAATGCTTATTTGAAATAATCATTACTCCAATATTATTACCACAGTTTTGTAAACATATACAGTAAATGTTCAGGTATCTGAACCTCTGACTCTTTGACCTTTACTTACAGGAGTTATGATAGGTGGGATAATTTCTGGTGCATCTGTTGTCCCTGAACCTGAAGATCCACTACCATATAACTGTAAAAATGAAAAATGCATTCATTTTTACTTAATAAACCTATAAAAATGTCAATGACATGTCACTAAGCAGCAATTTTTAAGCTTGATCATCTGAAATTTACTTCTAATGTCACTAGAGTTACAATAGACATAGCTTTAGAATTCCCTCCTGTGAACCTTCAGTAATATTTTGCCACTTGTTTTATTTAATTCTAAAACTAAATTCCTGTAATTTTCCTGATTCAGAACATAAATCATATAGTGTTGAATCTTGATCTGTGATCCTGTACCTGGTCTTCACAATCAAAATTCTCTGCCTCCGCTGGATCTGCATAAATCTTCAGCTCCTGAATGACTCCCTACAATAAAAACAGTTAACAAACTGAAACTCAACATGTCATTTTATCTGATCTAAAGTAAAGAAGACAAGAGTCAGGTTTTGTAGAGAAGTGTGCTTCTGACAAGAATTGCTATTCAAGAGCCAAAAATCTGTCTGATGAGTTCTGTACCTAATCATAAAATTTCTTCAGTGTCATTTTGTACTCAAAATTTTTGTTTCATGACTAAAATGCTGAGAAAGGAAGCAAGTGGGTATTAACTGATGTATAGGTTCTATAAATCAGGACAAAAATGTAAACAATGTCTGTTTGATTACATGCTTTGGAGGAATCTCTCGGTTTTTTTTTTTTTTTTTTTTTGGCAGTTTCATAACAATGGTATGAAGAAAATAGTGGTGACTAAATGGAAATTTATACATGTATCAGGAATTCAATGAAGATGGTATAAATGAAATACTGAACAAACTTAGCAAGTTATAGTTTTATTATATAAGACTGAAAAAATCAGATCTCTTGCTCCAAACCTCCTCTTTAAGTCTGCTACAGGTTTAGTCAATTCTAGACTGCAGGAAATACAAATCATGACAATACACTTACATAACTAGAGTTACATCCCTTTCTATTACCTTATTCTGCAATGATGACATAAACATTTGAGGAATAGCTGGGTATGCCAAGACATTAACAATAGTTGGAAACATGGAATAATTTGCATAACAGGCATCCCAGGAAATTGACATGCATATTAGGCACTTGATCTTTCACTTGGCAAAATTTACATTCAGTTGATCAACACACTTAACTTTCTCTAAGTTATCAAAGAAAAAAAGTTGGAAATGTAAATATTACTTTACCAACAGATAAAATTAATACAAATGACTTACTGTATATGTATTGTCGAAATTGTCTCCACCTTGTCCGATATACAAATTAGCTCCATCTTCTACATCTAACGGTCCATTTTTTCCTGTTACTGTTTTAGTTTCAACTTTGGCACAATTTTTGTATAACGTCACCTTATCACCTTCTACTTTTAAAGACAATCTGGTCCACTTGTTATAAAAATCTCCAATGTCAAAAGACACTAACTGATTAGACGATGGTGCAAACCGAACATCTGCAGTATAGTATAAAATTAATTTGTTCGTTGTCAATTCTATGCCAAACTGTACTATAGTGTTATAAAGATTTTTCACTGCGAATAAAAATCCACCAGTTCTTTTGTTTGGTTTTATAGTTATGCCAACTGCAAAGTCTTTAAAAATTTGGTTTTTGAAAAATGCTTTTGCAGGCTCCTTGATGTGAGCACTGTCTTTTATTTCAAAGGCCGGGTAACCATCCATTCCGCTGGCATAGCTTACCCCCCTCTTTTCACCTGGGACACCAATGGCCCCCAGTAAATCTATGTTAGCATCTATAAAAAAGAAATAAAAAGTTCATATTAAAGCATTCTGAAAGAGTTGTGCAGCAAAGCATGCCCTCTAACGTCTTGCAAAGTATTTACTTATAATGCCAAAAGTCTAAGTTTATTAAAAATTATGAATATAAGAATATTCAATATGTTATATACCCTCTTAACATCTCTACTTTTCAAGAAGGGCAGATAAAGACTGGGTATCACAGTTTTTATGGTTTAGGTGTGCTTTATAGACATCTGGTTATAGGCTTGTAGTCATACTATCAGCACTCTCGTTTACATGTAAAATCCCCCTCCCCAAATATGCTAAGCAGAAATATTCATTCAATTTGTTAGTACCATTTATCAACAAAAATCCCTAACATAATTTTTACAAAGAAATATCTTAATATACAGTTATTCTTGAAACAACAGTATTAGGCCATAATAAAAAAAAATTCCTAGATTCTCTTCCCCACCCAACCCCCATTTTTAACTCCGCCTCAATTTTTTTTTTTTTAATTTGTTTTTCTTTGTTTTTGTTCTGATCGGGATTGGTATTCATGCAACTACCATTCAACTTTTGTTTTAAATCCCATAGAATGTCAGCGTGATTATGACAGCTTACAAGGTGACTGATCAGGTCAATAAAAAATCTGCACAATTGAAGAAATAAAAAATATAAAATAAAATCTGCCTGCCCGCCTCAATTTTTCAAAAAATGTGGATGAGTATCTAAGATTTTTTTATAATCATGGCCTTAAGTCCTGGTCCATAGATTCATTTTAGATCACATATCAGTGAATTTTTTTAAACCCCCCCCCCCATTTTCTGCTTTTACAGTATATAAGTTTATATATACCAGTATATAAACTGCAAAAATGATCATAAAAAATAAAGAAATATAACATGAAACAGACTTCAAACAGTATTTAAATTTAAATGAATCAACAAAAATGCCCTAATTTTGTCATGCAGGGTCAAAATTCCACAACTTCAGAACTCTAGCTAATCTATACACCGTAGAGATCCAATATCTGATGACTTAAAAAAAATCCAAATACCAGAATTTCTATATTTATATTTTTTGGTCACTAAATGGCCATATATCCATAAAACAGAGATGGAATCCTTGAAAAACTCAAAATTCATCGACAACTCTGCTAAATGCTGATCAGTAGTGTATACCTAATCTTATCTTTCGATGTAAAAAATATGAATAATTATACATATCAATGTATATCATACATCTCAATGACCTAAATGTATATAAAGAAATACTACAGTAAAACTCATTTAGTACACACACGATTTTTTCTGGATATAACAATTCAAAAGTTTTTTAAGATCCCTGCAAAATTCTTAACAATTCCTTGTAAAATTTATGGGTTAATTATAATGAATTTGAATATAGCGAATTTATGGATAAAGTGAACTGATTTTGTGTCCAGAGGAGGTTAAAAATAAAATTAATATTAAAATGTTCAAAGATCACAATATCTTTAAATACTGAATGACATTATTTTTTGTAACTATAATGTATACTTTAACAAATTTGTTATACAGATATAACAAATTACGGTATATAGCAAATTGATTTGAAGTCTCCAGGACTTTGCTAAAGCCGAGTTTTACTCTAGTAAAATTGGATGTACATCATATGAATGTTATAAATATATTAATTAGTTTCCCCTAATGTGATAATTCACAGCTTGATAATGATTTCAACAATCAATGCATGCACACATTTGCTTGTTCCTCAAGTTCATCTTTGCAAAATGGGGCCAACTAGCTCTTCTTGAATGGAGACCAAAGAATTGTTACTTTTTTACTAGATTTTGCTGGTATTTAAAAACTAATCAGAAATTACCTGGGCAAGCATCATGTTCATTACCTAGTAGATATGGTAACATCATGTGGTTCAAATGCACTTTAGATAAATCACCATTATGAACATAAATTGATTTTATTAAAACACACCCAGTTCACTGTGCATCATAAGAATTCAGAAACTGTCATTTCCTTCAACTTGTCTAGTAGCTATTAACCTTTACTTTTCAGAACATCTTGTAAGGAGAAACTCTTTTTTTATGTGCTAGACAGTTCCTCCCACACAAGGATATTTTGCATTAAAATCTCTGATTTTGATAAATTTGTTTCATAAAAATTCAAAACAGCACGGTCTTTGAAAACAATAGCCTCAATGGTTCAAAAGACACTGTAGGTACCACACAGAGAGAGAGAGAGAGAGAGAGGGAGAGCTAGAGGTCTCTCACTGCTGGAAATTCAAGTCTTCAAATTACTCAGTTAAGTAAATAATCTTGTCATAATTTATTCGTATAAAATTTTAAATCTAAGTCAGTGGTTTCCCTAGGCTAGGTGCAATACCAGGACACTTTAGTACATGGGATTTAACAGACAGAGGGTGTTGCAACCAATGTAAATACAGACAGCCAGACACTGTGACCCTAACATCAAACTGCGTACGCCGTGTTAAAACCACACAGGTATTCAAATCTTAAACAAATTATTGCTACCTGGAATACCTAATACTTCTTATTTAAAGGCTCTTATAGGAGACCTTAAACAAATACTTTATGGGACAGGAAAGTGCTTGTACATGGTATTGGTTTTGAAATTCATCCAAAAGCATATATTTTTCAAATCAGAAAAAAAGATCTTTGAAAGGTCAGTTGTATTTATTAAATTGCAAATAAATGTGCAGAAAACTTGATAACTTTGGTCCTTTTTTCTGCCATATCAATGGGTTTTACCAACATGACTCAATACAGTTTTCAACCAAATCAAAGCCAGTTTATGTGTCAGTCTAGTCAAAACCAGCTCTTTCCACTCCCTCAATGAAATTTTAATGCCTCGGAGAAGTTTAAACTTTCTTTTATACACTATAATTTTCAATACAACTATTACTTAATTTCAAAAGTCCTTTTGATACTCATGACCTGATGAAGCCCCCATGAAAACTACCCATTCATGATTTATAAACCCTAACAAAATTGATTATTATGGAATGATAAGAGAGTCAGAGACAATTTCTGTGAACATCAATGCTTGCAATCATCCATGGGCTATAAACTCTAAATGCTTCCTATGCATTCAATGCACCATTTATTAACACTCACATTCCAAATATCTTATCAATAAATGGGATACCTCTGCACACAAGACATAAAGCAATACTTCATACTTCTCCTCTCTGTTGGGCTTTTAACAGTAATCTTTTTCCCCCCAAGGCAGACTGGGTTTATGGGTAAAACCTGACTTAGGGCAGCAGGTTTTAGCATCAAACACCTGATTCCATTTCCTCCCCTGCTCTCTGGATTCTTCCATCAAGAAGTGATTAGGTTACAATATAATTCTTGTTTACCTCCCCACAGGTGGCAACAAAAAACAAACACAAAGTTTTCTTGAATCATGTTGCAGTGGTTTGCTGGTCGTTCACATATTAATGCTTTCTGCTCAAAGTTCAATCACTGTCTGCTGACCGAATAAACAGCTTTCTGACTGAAAATGTCGGCACGTTATTAAGATTAAATGTATCCAATGGAGAAAATACAAGCTCTGTATCTTATCAAAGTTTGAAAGTTTTTGTAGAAAACTTTTGTCATCTTTCTACTACTACATTCGTACACTGGACAAGGAAATTGTTTTGGCAAAGCTTTTCAAATAAGCATTTTTTTTGGGGGGGGGGGGGGGGGGGGGGGGAGGAGATGCAATCTCTGCACTTCTTTAAGATAAACTATCACCTTTTAAATCTGCTAATGTGAGACCATTTTGAAAATATAATATCATTTATCACTCTTTTCTGTGCAATTTTACACATGCAGTCCTTCATTGACATTTTTATACATTAATGTATACAACTGAACTACTAATCTTGAACTTTGATATCTCAAATACAAGGGATATATTGAAGTGAGTTAAAAGTCCCACCTACTTCTCCATTATATATTAGTTTTTTTTTTTTTGGTCCTATTGAGTTCGAGATAAGGTAGTTTGACTGTATAGTGCATGGCTATATTCAATTTTTCAGATGTTTAATAATTAAGGATATAATTAAAATCATTTGTATTAAACTTAGTTTTATCTCTGTACTTAAAGGTTTAAAGAAATAAAGCCATTTATGTAAAATTAATCATCATTGCATACTTCTTTGCAGAGCTCATTAGTTTTTTCCTTATTCATCATGGTGAATTTCTAAGAGAACTGCTAGCTGTAAGGAAACAGAGCAGGTCACGTACCTATTAATTTGACTAAAAATAAAATTGTATCATAATCTTGTGTAGTGATTATCCATAGATACCTGTAAACTAGCTAATGCAGATAGCTGATACAGCCATTGTTGCAAAATTTTAATTTCTCAAAAAAAAAAAAAAATTAATATTCTTTTTTACAATCCAGAAGTGTAACAAGTTGAATAATCTAAAAAAAATAATTTATAGTTACTCTGGTTTTAATTCATAATGCATATCAACAGATGTTCAAATTAAATTTTATGCAAAAAGATCTTTCTTGAAGGAAAGCAAGATAGCTAGCCGTTACAATTTTCTGACTGATTCATTCATGTACCTTATTATAATAAATCTTTTAGGCCCCTCACATTTTGTATGAATTTCTCACACTAGTTTTATATTCAAAATATAATAGGCTATTATACATTTTGAGATTATCATGGCCTCAAATTAGCTCTAGAGTAAGGTCATTGACCATCTACATTTAAATTTGAATCTATGTCATCTATAATTAAATGTTGTGGAAATGAATAGACAGTGGAACTGTTTAGCAAATCATTATGCCATTTAAGTGTCAGTGTTTAAAATGAGATGTTTAAATAAAAATTTCACAATTATATGTTGAGTCTGACCCCTTTCCTCAAAACCTGTGAAATACGACCTTAGTGTTATCTTCACTTCCTATCTCTTTTATTCAATTGTCTCATTAAAAGAGAAAAAATGTTGATTCCAACATACTTAACACATAATGTCTTTCATATTATTTGACATTTTTAATTCAATGGTGAAATACTTATATTAGCTAGCTCAGTTTAGTATATTCTCTTCTAACAACCATTATTGTGCTGACAATGGCACAATTTGAGGTTAATCAAATGTAAAATTAGGTCAATTTAATAGATTTTCATGATTCGGACATTTTTACAATCAATGTGAGATGACACAAGCACAATATTTAATTCATCAAATTCATGCAATACCTGGTATATAATCAAATATACACTAAGCATTCACAAAAGCTACAAATCCCTATGAATTTGTTCATTTGTAATTATATGCACCAACAGAGATTTGATAAGGATGACTGTCACAGTCAGCAATCTCCAGGGATTCAAGGACCAAAGTCAGGATTTTTTTGAAAAAGGAATCCCTATACAACATTGTTTTAAATCTGCTGTTGTCATTACTGCTGGTTTTAAATAAAGTTACAGAACAACCAATTAGTAACTTGATCTATTTTAGTCGGATCTCTCATTTATTGCATAACATGGTTGTCCCTTGCAAGTCTTCCAATCTGATGACAGAAGGCAGGCCAGGTACACAAAGATTTTGATAGCTCTAATCTTGTAGATAAGAAAAGCAATATTGTTGACAGTTACACTCCTAAAGTGCAGTAGAACAGCTACTGATTCTAAACTCCTGGTCTTTTTGAGGATTTCCAAGGTAGATAAACACAGTATGTTTCAGCAAAGTTGTGCATTTTTTTTTATCTGTACAGGAATGTCATTATTGGTTTTATCCTCAAAAAATGTCACAAAAATAGGATTGGTACCAGTACTTCAGTGTCTGTTGAAAGAGCCAGCTAGATAACCTTTCAACAGTCTCTAATAAATTTATATTTTTTTGTACAAAGGTAACATACTCAAGTGCTAAAAAATGTATCAGGTGTCCCAATGCAGGTCAATATATAAAAAAACCTTATTCTAATTATTGTCTAATATTAATCCCAAATTAATTAACATATATATCAAATTGTTGTGCAAATTTTTTCCTGTTGTTTTAGAGCACTGGGAATTCTTGTGGTCTCTGAATGTTCAAATTCTGCAAATCAAGAATCAGAACTGACAGGTGTAGAAGAAATGATTGCACCTGTACATTCATGAGACATGGATCAAATTTCCACAGAAAGTTAAGGTTTACTTGTTCACCTGTCCGTCACTTAAAAAGACCTGGCACAAAGTGTTAAAAATCAACTACCTTCTTTTCACTTCTTCCATACTTGGGTCAATGCTTCTGACTCATGAAATCAAATACGGTGTGAAAACCTGAACTGACATATGAACTAAATTTGCGATAAAAGACGTAAAATCATAAATAACACTTCTCTTGAGTAAATATGACCAGCATGTCACAAGTTTAATTTGCCATGAAACTGAGAAAATTATTCAGTCAATGACTTTACTCCAGGAAGAAAAAAAGGAAGAAAATTCATATGTACTTGCTTGTTCTTTATATGAACACAACAGAAAAAATCTAAGAACATTCTACCGAGAATAGTATGTAAGAGTACATATATAAACAGACCAATGAATTTGCATTGACCAAGAGTTCTGAATCACTTAGCCAATCGAATGTCCTCCCAAATTCCCTAGAGGGATAATGAGGAGAGAAACAGCAAGATTCCTTCCTTTCATCATAAACAAAAATGTCTGACACTCACAGTTCCTGAAATTGAAGTGTCAGTACAAATTACCAAACAAGAGTGTTTGTGTGAAATAGGTTCTTCTTCTGAACTACGACTTAAATATATCTTACTTTTCTCATTATTCCTCACTATTTGAATATTTTAGTTAGCCAGGATTAACATACAATCAAACCTCGCTCTATCGAACTCGACAAGACTGCGAGATCAAACTCTGAAATATCCCAGCATTCTAGATAATGAGGTTAAATACATACGGAAAAAGTTGTTGGGTATGCCAACTCATTTCAATGTATCCCTGGTATTAGGAAGATCAATGTTCAAAATAACGAAGTTCAACTGTATTTCCAACTACTTAAATGAATTTGTGTTGGAAGAAATTATCTGAGTATGCTGGCATTTATATAAATTTTGCTAAATATATTTTTTTAATTAAAATAAAAAAAAAAAGAAAGAAAAATTGAATCAATCAACTAGAATGATCCAGAATATCTCATGATTCCAAAATTAGATGTTTACAAAGTTAGGGCTAAAACTATTTCAGTATATTTTTAACAATATAAATTTAGAAACACTGTTTATAAACATCATTGGGTCCCTGGGAACAGTCAGAAAAACAGAGTGGGAGTGATATCTGGTAATTCTGACAGCTAACAACTCTTTTTTCCCCAGCTCTCAGACCATACCAACTCAGTAAGCAGACAGATATCAGACCATAAAACACCTGAGAAGGTGCACCAATCACCCAACAACTTCACTACAGCTATTTACCTTCTTAATCACTAACAATGGATATTTAAATACTCATTTGGTATTAAGCAATAACAATAAACACTCAATGAATGAAAATAGGTGTAGCTTCATGTTCACCTGTTCAATACCTGTACTTTCCAACATTCACACCCTGAAGCAGATCTCAAATATTTATAAATTCTTAGCCAGCTAAAGTAAACCTTTTTTTAGCTTTATGTCTGGGCAATCCCCACATATCTTTACTGTGCAAAATGTGTGGGATTATCATCTAACTTTATGATTATTACACCAGAACCTGTAGGAGTTACATAATTGAACTAGTTCAATATCAAGCTCTGCTTCATTTGAAAATTTTTTTCATGATGCAACATGAATTAATTTATTGATTCAGCAGCAATAAACTTTCACAAGTTTCCAAACCCAACATCAATTTCAGAAGACTCTCAGATTTTGTTCTTTTCTTGATGTTTAAAGAGTGAAAGAGAAGGGGGGAGGAGGCAGACAGCTTTGTTACTGGAAAAAAATTCTAGCTTTTAGTCACTAAAATTCTCTGACAAAACTGTAGCTCTACTGGTTAGTACTTATAGTAAAGAAGAGAAAAGTAGCACTTGGACTACAAATACCTTTTTTTAGTTTAATTTTACAGAATTGTATACCCTGGTGTTTTCTAAACTTGCACCAATTCAAGTTTTACTGAATCAAATCAAATCAAAACTGCAACAGGAGTAGTATTTTGAAAGATTTTGACATAATTTTTTTGGCTGTGGAAAAAATTTAAATATATAACTAGACACTCTGCTATTACTTGAAATAGTATTTGTCACCAACTGACCTTCCTCCATTTCCATGGCAATATTGACGATTTTGCATGATGCAAGCACAACTACACTTGGTGGTTATCACTACTGTGAAGTTTCATTAAGATTCTTCAAACTATCTGCAAGAACTTTTTCTCATAAAATTAGGTGGAATAATAACAATATGTCCCTTGACTCTGTTCAGGGTGACAAAATGATTATCCTTTGTTTATTATCCTGCCTACAAGGTTTTATTGAAATCAGATCAAAATTGAAGGGGGTGAACTTTTTTAAAAATAAGGATTCCATGGAAATTTCTATATTTAGTAATTATGGCAAGCAGCAACACCATTTGTCAAGATCAAAAATACATACTGATTTAAAATTAGTTAACATTTTGAAAGTTTTACCCAAAAATTCTATTTTTAGTAATCATAGCAACATCAACCATCAATATAGAGAATTATGTATCTAAAAATCAGTGTATGGAATACTTGTCTCTTACTGAAATCAGAACAATTTTGAAAAATTCAATTTGGATTGGGGAACAGACACTCTACCATCCCATGACTTTTTCTGGTCTTTACCAGTAATACCTGAGCTCCAAAAATTTTTATTCTTCCACTAAATATATTTAAATATTTTTTTTTAATTCCTCAACATACTATAGATTTCTCAATATCAGATAATGCTGAGAAAAATTATAATGTACATATCCTGATACAATAATTACACACAAACTTAATCAATAAATGACATTGTTTTCATAATAATCAAGTTATTTAGATAATCAGTATTGGTATAACCTAAACAAAGAAACCATACATCTATAACATTGACTACGATGTATTTAGAGTACTCGTATGTTGTGAGCACTATTACAAAGATCAGAAGTTTATGCTAGCAGGACAAGATGTTCCTGCCAGACAAATGCTTTGTTATAACAAACTACTTACACCTATGCCATAAATCTTACTGTTAACTACCAGTACTAGATGAGGCTCATATAATTTAGGCAGTGCAAGCAGACATAAACTTGTTTGCAACACCAACTAGGTCAGAAGCCTTTTATGATATCTGTGCTTGCAGTAATTTTTTTTTATTCAATTTTGGATCAGAAACAAAAACATAAATATATGTACACATGTCTATTAAAATAAAAAATATTTTTTAGTTGCATGTATAAACAGTGTAGCATTAGGAATGCACCATGCATCCCTATTTAATCCACACCAAGGTTTATGACTTAATGTACAATACATGTTCTCTATATGGTGATCCTTGCATATAAATACTGATTTTAAAGATTTATTTGAATTTTATATCTTCCAATATTTTACATTGTATCTCTGCATGCTGTGACCACATCCCAGCCTCAGGGCCATGAGTCTGGGTCATTATACATGTATAAACAATTTTTTTTTATTCATAGGTTTACAAGGATGTAACTTCAATATAACTATGGCTTCAAGTACGATCATTATGTAAGATATAGCCTACATAGATTAGTTGAGGATGTTACATTCTCCAGGTATTCAGTACCCATGACAAAAATTGAAGCCCCACAAAGTTTACTGATCCAGAAAATCAGGGCATCTGCCTCTTTTTTGCAATATGATTTTTCTAATTTAAGCCATGATCACCTTTTTCTGGGTGTTCAAACCTTGCTTCACATTAGTATTACTACAAGAGGCCCATGGGCCACATCGCTCACCTGAGTAACTTTGGCCATGCTGTTC